>NW_019174481.1:2619179-3058571 GCF_002260705.1 Seriola dumerili
AAAACGTCATAGTATAGTAAGGCAAAAAAAGTCATTAAAACGTCATAGTATAGTAAGGCAAAAAAATTCATTAAAACATCATAGTATAGTAAGGCAAAAAAAGTCATAGTATAGTATGGCATAAAAATGTCAAAAAACGTCATAGTATAGTATGGCATAAAAATTTCAAAAAAACTCATAGTTAAATAAGGCAAAAAAAGTCATAGTATAGTATGGCATAAAAAGTCANATGTCAAAAAACGTCATAGTATAGTATGGCATAAAAATTTCAAAACAACGTCATAGTATAGTAAGGCAAAAAAAGTCATTAAAACGTCATAGTATAGTAAGGCAAAAAAATTCATTAAAACGTCATAGTATAGTAAGGCAAAAAAAGTCATAGTATAGTATGGCATAAAAATGTCAAAAAACGTCATAGTATAGTAAGGCAAAAAAAGTCATAGTATAGTATGGCATAAAAATGTCAAAAAACGTCAGAGTATAGTAAGTCAAAAAAAGTCATAGTATAGTAAGGTGTAAAAATGTCAAAAAATGTCATAGTATAATAAGGCACAAAAATGTCAAAAAACATCATATTATAGCAAGGCATAAAATTATCAAAAAAACGTCATAGTATAGTATGGTATAAAAAAAGTTAAAAGAACTTCATCGTTTAGTGAGGCAAAAAAAATGTCAAAAAACGTCATAGTATGGTATGGCATAAAAATGTCAAAAAAACGTCATAGTATAGTAAGGCAAAAAAAGTCATTAAAAAGTCATAGTATAGTATGGCATAAAAATTTCAAAACACGTAATAGTATAGTATGGTATAAAAAAAGTCAAAAAAACCTCATCGTTTAGTGAGGCAAAACAAATATCCAAAAATGTCATAGTATAGTAAGGCATAAAAATTTTAAAAAACATCATAGTAGAGTAAGGCAAAAAAGTAATGAAAATGTCATATTTTAGCAATGCATTATGAAAGGCTGTTAGAGTTGCCAATTAACCCAATGTTCCTTTCTTTGGTCCATCAGGGGTTTGAACTCACAACCTTCTGTTTCTGAGTCAGCAGTTGAATCCACTGGACCACAATGCTTTCTCCTTCAACAAGAAACGTCATACTATAGTATGGCATAAAAATTTCAAAAAACGTCATTTTATAGCAAGGCATAAAATTGTCAAAAAAACGTCATAGTATAGCAAGGCATAAAAATGTCAAAAAAACATCATAGTATAGTAAGGCACAAAAGGTCATTAAAATGTCATAGTATAGTATGGCGTAAAAATGTCAAAAAATGTCATAGTATAGTTAGGCATAAAAATGTAAAAAAAAAACGTCATATTATAGCAAGGCATAAAAATGTCAAAAAACATCATAGTATAGTAAGGCATAAAAATGTCAAAAAACGTCATAGTATAGTGAGGGAAAAAAAGTCAAAGTATAGTAAGGCGTAAAAATGTCAAAAAATGTCATATTATAGCAAGGCATAAAAATGTCAAGAAAACGTCATAGTATAGTAAGGCAAAAAAGTCATTAAAACATCATTGTATAGAATGGCATAAAAATGTCAAAAAACGTCAGAGTATAGTAAGGGAAAAAAAGTCATAGTATAGTAAGGTGTAAAAATGTCAAAAAATGTCATAGTATAGTAAGGCACAAAAATGTCAAAAAAAGTCATATTATAGCAAGGCATAAAAATGTCAAAAAAACGTCATAGTATAGTAAGGCAAAAAAAGTCATTAAAACGTCATAGTATAGTAATGCAAAAAAAGTCATAGTATAGTATGGCATAAAAATGTCAAAAAACGTCATAGTATAGTAAGGCAAAAAAAGTCATAGTATAGTATGGCATAAAAATGTCAAAAACCGTCATATTATAGCAAGGCATAAAAATGTCAAAAAAACGTCATAGTATAGTAAGGCAAAAAAAGTCATTAAAACGTCATAGTATAGTAAGGCAAAAAAAGTCATAGTATAGTATGGCATAAAAATGTCAAAAAACGTCATAGTATAGTAAGGCAAAAAAAGTCATAGTATAGTATGGCATGAAAATGTCAAAAACCGTCATATTATAGCAAGGCAAAAAAAGTCATTAAAACGTCATAGTATAATATGGCATAAAAATGTCAAAAAACGTCAGAGGATAGTAAGGCAAAAAAAGTCATAGTATAGTATGGCAAAAAAAGTCATAGTATAGTATGGCAAAAAAAGTCATAGTATAGTATGGCAAAAAAAGTCATAGTATAGTATGGCAAAAAAAGTCATAGTATAGTATGGCAAAAAAAGTCATAGTATAGTATGGCAAAAAAAGTCATAGTATAGTATGGCAAAAAAAGTCATAGTATAGTATGGCAAAAAAAGTCATAGTATAGTATGGCAAAAAAAGTCATAGTATAGTATGGCAAAAAAAGTCATAGTATAGTATGGCAAAAAAAGTCATAGTATAGTATGGCAAAAAAAGTCATAGTATAGTATGGCAAAAAAAGTCATAGTATAGTATGGCAAAAAAAGTCATAGTATAGTATGGCAAAAAAAGTCATAGTATAGTATGGCAAAAAAAGTCATAGTATAGTATGGCAAAAAAAGTCATAGTATAGTATGGCAAAAAAAGTCATAGTATAGTATGGCAAAAAAAGTCATAGTATAGTATGGCAAAAAAAGTCATAGTATAGTATGGCAAAAAAAGTCATAGTATAGTATGGCAAAAAAAGTCATAGTATAGTATGGCAAAAAAAGTCATAGTATAGTATGGCATAAAAATAAAAAACGTCATAGTATAGCAAGGCATAAAATTGTCAAAAAAACGTCATAGTATAGCAAGGCATAAAATTGTCAGAAAAACGTCATAGTATAGTAAGGCAAAAAAGTCATTAAAACATCATAGTATAGTATGGCATAAAAATGTCAAAAAACGTCATAGTATAGTAAGGGAAAAAAAGTCATAGTATAGTAAGGCGTAAAAATGTCAAAAACCGTCATATTATAGCAAGGCATAAAAATGTCAAGAAAACGTCATAGTATAGTAAGGCAAAAAAGTCATTAAAACATCATTGTATAGAATGGCATAAAAATGTCAAAAAACGTCAGAGTATAGTAAGGGAAAAAGAGTCATAGTATAGTAAGGCGTAAAAATGTCAAAAAATGTCATATTATAGCAAGGCATAAAAATGTCAAAAATGTCATAGTATAGTATGGCATAAAATTCTCAAAAAAACGTCATAGTATAGTAAGGCAAAAAAAGTCATTAAAACGTCATAGTATAGTATGGCATAAAAATGTCACAAAACGTCATAGTATAGTATGGTATAAAAAAAAGTCAAAAGAACCTCATTGTCTAGTGAGGCAAAAAAAATATCCAAAAACATCACAGTAGAGTAAGGCATAAAAAGTAATGAAAATACCCTACTTTAGCAATGCATTATGAAAGCCTGTTAGAGTTGCCAATTAACCTAACACTCTTGTCTTTGGTCCATCAGGGGTTTGAACTCACAACCTTCTGTTTATGAGTCAACAGCTGTAACCACTGGACCACAACGCTTTCTCCTTCAAAGTGAGACGTCATGGTATCATAAGGCATAAAAAGTCATAAAAACATCATAGTACAGTAAGGAATAAAACGTCATAGTGTACTTAAGCATAAGAATGTCAAAAACACCATAGTTAAGTAAGGAATAAAAGGTCATAAAAAAGGTCATAGTACAGTATGGCATAAAAAGACAAAGAAATGTCATGGTTTAGTAAGGTAAAAAAAAATTCCAAAAACGTCATAGTATAGTATGGTATAAAAAAAATTAAAAAAACCTCATGGTTTAGTGAGGCAAAAAAAATATCCAAAAATGTCATAGTATAGTAAGGCATAAAATTGTCAAAAAAACGTCATAGTATAGTAAGGCAAAAAAAGTCATTAAAACATCATTGTATATTATGGCATAAAAATATCAAAAAACGTCATAGTATAGTATGGTATAAAAAAAGTCAAAAAACCTCATGGTTTAGTGAGGCAAAAAAAATGTCCAAAAACATCATAGTATAGTAAGTCATAAAAATTTTAAAAAACATCATAGTAGAGTAAGGCATAAAAAATTGCGAAAATGTCATACTTTAGCAATGCATTATGAAAGCCTGTTAGAGCTGCCAATTAACCTAATGTTCTTGTCTTCAGTTAATCAGGGGTTCGAACTCACAACCTTCATGTTTCTGAGTAAGCAATTGTAACCACTGGACTACAATGCTTTCTCCTTCAATAGGAAACGTCATAGTATAGTATGGCATAAAAATGTCAAAAAACATCATAGTATAGTATGACATAAAAATATCCAAAAACGTCATAGTATAGTAAGGCATAAAAATTTTAAAAAAAATCATAGTAGAGTAAGGCAAAAAAGTAATGAAAATGTAGCAATGCATTATGAAAGGCTGTTAGAGTTGCCAATTAACCAAATGTTGTTTTTTTTGGTCCATCAGGGGTTTGAACTCACAACCTTCTGTTTCTGAGTCAGCAGTTGAATCCACTGGACCACAATGCTTTCTCCTTCAACAAGAAACGTCATACTATAGTATGGCATAAAAATTTCAAAAAAACGTCATATTATAGCAAGGCATAAAATTGTCAAAAGAAAGTCATTGTATAGTAAGGCAAAAAAAGTCATTAAAACGTCATAGTATAGTAAGGCATAAAACTATCATACTATAGTATGGCATAAAAATTTCAAAAAAACGTCATATTATAGCAAGGCATAAAATTGTCAAAAGAAAGTCATTGTATAGTAAGGCAAAAAAAGTCATTAAAACGTCATAGTATAATATGGCATAAAAATGTCAAAAAAGGTCATAGTATAGTAAGGCAAAAAAAGTCATAGTATAGTATGGCATAAAAATGTTGAAAAACGTCATAGTATAGTATGGCATAAAAATGTCAAAAAACGTCATAGTATAGTATATTATAAAAAAAGTTAAAAAAACCTCATCGTTTAGTGAGGATGGCATAAAAATATCCAAAAACGTCATAGTAGAGTAAGGCATAAAAAGTAATGAAAATGTCATACTTTAGCAATGCATTATGAAAGCCTGTTAGAGTTGGCAATTACCCTAATGCTCTTGTCTTTGGTCCATCAGGGGTTTGAACTCACAACCTTCTGTTTCTGAGTCAGCAGTTGAATCCACTGGACCACAATGCTTTCTCCTTCAACAAGAAACGTCATACTATAGTATGGCATAAAAATGTCAAAAAATGTCATATTATAGCATGGCATAAAATTGTCAAAAAAACGTCATAGTATAGTAAGGCAAAAAAAAGTCATTAAAACGTCATAGTATAGTAAGGCAAAAAAAGTCATAGTATAGTATGGCATAAAAATATCAAAAAACGTCATCGTATAGTATGGCATAAAAATGTCAAAAAACGTCATAGTATAGTATGGCATAAAAATGTCAAAAAACGTCATAAAAAACGTCATAGTATAGTAAGGCACAAAAAGACATAGTATAGTTTGGCATAAAAATGTCAAAAAACGTCATAGTATAGCAAGGCATAAAAATGTCAAAAAACGTCATAGTATAGCAAGGCATAAAAATGTCAAAAAACGTCATAGTATAGCAAGGCATAAAAATGTCAAAAAACGTCATAGTATAGCAAGGCATAAAAATGTCAAAAAACGTCATAGTATAGCAAGGCATAAAAATGTCAAAAAACGTCATAGTATAGCAAGGCATAAAAATGTCAAAAAACGTCATAGTATAGCAAGGCATAAAAATGTCAAAAAACGTCATAGTATAGCAAGGCATAAAAATGTCAAAAAACGTCATAGTATAGCAAGGCATAAAAATGTCAAAAAACGTCATAGTATAGCAAGGCATAAAAATGTCAAAAAACGTCATAGTATAGCAAGGCATAAAAATGTCAAAAAACGTCATAGTATAGCAAGGCATAAAAATGTCAAAAAACGTCATAGTATAGCAAGGCATAAAAATGTCAAAAAACGTCATAGTATAGCAAGGCATAAAAATGTCAAAAAACGTCATAGTATAGCAAGGCATAAAAATGTCAAAAAACGTCATAGTATAGCAAGGCATAAAAATGTCAAAAAACGTCATAGTATAGCAAGGCATAAAAATGTCAAAAAACGTCATAGTATAGCAAGGCATAAAAATGTCAAAAAACGTCATAGTATAGCAAGGCATAAAAATGTCAAAAAACGTCATAGTATAGCAAGGCATAAAAATGTCAAAAAACGTCATAGTATAGCAAGGCATAAAAATGTCAAAAAACGTCATAGTATAGCAAGGCATAAAAATGTCAAAAAACGTCATAGTATAGCAAGGCATAAAAATGTCAAAAAACGTCATAGTATAGCAAGGCATAAAAATGTCAAAAAACGTCATAGTATAGCAAGGCATAAAAATGTCAAAAAACGTCATAGTATAGCAAGGCATAAAAATGTCAAAAAACGTCATAGTATAGCAAGGCATAAAAATGTCAAAAAACGTCATAGTATAGCAAGGCATAAAAATGTCAAAAAACGTCATAGTATAGCAAGGCATAAAAATGTCAAAAAACGTCATAGTATAGCAAGGCATAAAAATGTCAAAAAACGTCATAGTATAGCAAGGCATAAAAATGTCAAAAAACGTCATAGTATAGCAAGGCATAAAAATGTCAAAAAACGTCATAGTATAGCAAGGCATAAAAATGTCAAAAAACGTCATAGTATAGCAAGGCATAAAAATGTCAAAAAACGTCATAGTATAGCAAGGCATAAAAATGTCAAAAAACGTCATAGTATAGCAAGGCATAAAAATGTCAAAAAACGTCATAGTATAGCAAGGCATAAAAATGTCAAAAAACGTCATAGTATAGCAAGGCATAAAAATGTCAAAAAAAACGTCATAGTATAGCAAGGCAAAAAAACTCATAAAAAACGTCATAGTATAGCAAGGCATAAAAATGTCAAAAAACGTCATAGTATAGTAAGGCAAAAAAAGTCATTAAAACGTCATAGTATAGTAAGGCAAAAAAAGGCAAAAAACGTCATATTATAGCAAGGCAAAAAAGTAATTAAAACGTCATAGTATAGTATGGCATAAAAATGTCAAAAAATGTCATAGGTAAGGCATAGTAAGGCATAAAAATGTAAAAAAAAAAGTCATAGTATAGTATGGCATAAAAATGTCAAAAAACGTCATAGCATAGTATGGCATAAAAATGTCATTAAAACGTCATAGTATAGTATGGTATAAAAAAAGTCAAAAGAACCTCATATTATAGCAAGGCAAAAAAGTAATTAAAACGTCATAGTATAGTAAGGCAAAAAAAAGTCATAGTATAGTATGGTATAAAAATGTCAAAAAATGTCATAGTATAGTATGGCATAAAAATGTCAAAAAAATCATAGTATAGTATGGTATAAAAAAGTCAAAAGAACCTCATCGTTTAGTGAGGCAAAAAAAATATCCAAAAACCTCATAGTATAGTAAGGCAAAAAAATTTGTAAAAATGTCATAGTATAATAAGGTATAAAATGTTATACTACAGTAAGGTATAAAAACATCATATTATAGTAAGGCATAAAAACGTCAAATTATACTAACATAAAAATGTCAAAAAACGTCATAGTATAGTTAGGCATACAAATGTCAAAAAACATCATAGTATAGTATGGCAGAAAATATCAAAAAATGTCATAGTATAGTAAGGTATAAAATGTCATATTATAGTAAGGCATAAAAATGTCAAAAAACATCATCGTATAGTAAGGCAAAAAAATTCAGAAAAACGTCATAGCAGAAAATATAAAAAAATATCATAGCATAATAAGGCATAAAAATGTCAAAACATCTTAGTATAGTAAGGTATAAAACATCATACTATTGTAAGTTAAAAAACGTTATAGTATAGCAAGGCATAAAAAAGCCGGTTAGAGTTGCCAATTAACCTCATGTGCCTTTGGACTTTCTGGGGTTCAAACCAAGTATTTTCTGACTGGGAGTCAACAGTTTTTGTTAGACATATCAACTTTACTCCCTTATGTTTACAGCTTTTTGTTCTTCCGCAAGTGGCAGGCAAACAAATGCAGGCAGGTTTAAACTTCTTAAAATTTTATTCAAGAAAAAGAAAGGAAAAAATTCATGATAATATTGTGCTCAATATATTCTGTATTTTTTAAGCTACATAACATTCAATATATAAACAAAACCCAGATGCCTTTTTTGTAAACATGTACACAGTTTAGACAAAATTTTACGGAGTACATTTCTTATATTTGGAAAATAAAAAGTTCTATGGGTTTGAGCAATGCCTGGTCGAAAAATATACAATATGTTTGTAAAGATGCAGCCAGTGCTGGGCCTGGTGTACTTTCATAGGTTAATAGAGTTATCTTCAAATCACCTGTCAGCATCCATCACTGCCAATAATTCTCATGGCCTGGCAAACCTACAACATCAGGGTCTGAGTGCTGTCCTTTGAGGCACAATGAAAAGCAGCTCTTAAACCCTGTGGTATGATCCCAACTCTGTGCTACATGGTGGGCAGTTAGCACCGGGCACCACAGTCCACACAGCAGCTCTTTAGATGGGAGAGGAAAGAAACAGAGGGGAGGAGACATTATCTGGTGAGACACACAATGTCCAAAACAACACAAAGCACTGGGGGGTTTCCCACAGAGTTTAGTCCGGCCGGTGAGATGGGAGGTGGCGAGGGCAGGACAGGGTCCTGAAGGGACAAAGAGTAGAGGTCATCGGAGACTCAGCGCCTGGGGCAAGAATTCAAGAGAAGAGTTTTTGATCTAAAAATGTAAACTAATGTCACATCAAGTTGCTGTATGTGTGTTTTATCACCAACCACCCACCAATCTGTAATAACACAAGGAATATGGCTCAGTCTTGTGGACGGATTCAGGAGAGTAGACTTCTTCCTACTTTAACATCATATTCATTGTTTTTTTCCCAGCTCTGTTAGAATGAGTTCATTCGATCGTGAAAAGATAACGAATACTGATTTCCATTATGAGAACAAGTGTCTATTAGCTCACAGCCTATGAGAGGGTGACACACATCCTCCATGATACGATGACCTGAACATCTCAAGAACACAAATAGGCTATTTTGCACACTCAAAACGTGAGTCTTGCTTACAAACAAGGGTCAATATTTACCCCTCAGTGCACCCAGACCCCCTGGTGGAGGCTAAATTGGTGTTGCTGACCAAATTAAGAACAGTTGACCTGATGTGGGTGTTAAGTGGATGGCGAGATGTCACCAGAATGGTCGCCTTTTTGCATACTGGTACACTGCCCCTTTGTCTTGTCCATGCCTATTGGAGGATAACAAGAGGCTATAAGCTCCTTATCATCACATTACAATTATGGACGATGAATCAGGAACTGTGGCCCTGAGGACCTTGCCCTTACACGGCTATCCTTGTTTTGTTTCCAGCTCCACAGATGGAGAGGTTTTATCATGCATGCATGCAGCCCTTCATTGTATATTACTAGTCGTTCTAGTGAAGAGTCACTGCAAAACTTAGCTGCAAAACAATTGACATATACCTCCCACACTCCAACTTCCAGAAGCAGAAGTAATTTCTGAAGAGGCCTTTGTTGCACGATGGAAAGACTTGATGAAACGATGCTTGAATACGCTTCACAAATTATGGTTTAGTCAGACTTTGCTAACAATCATCATCAAAATTTTATGAACGCAATGCCGTCACGTCCAGTGTTTGCCCTCTCAAGTCTTGGTTAAGAAAAGTCTTGACTTGTTTAAATTATAAATGTAAGCATCAAAACTGAGAGGGCATCGTCTCCCATTTCATGCTGAACAAAACAACAATCTGTTGTTATAAATGTTACTAAGGGGTTAATGGATTTATGGCCTCATGCTCTGCAGCTCTTTTAACAGAAGGTAAGTGGTTGAAGGGTCTTTGTGAAGAATTAAAGACAAAGAGGGGTTTTCAAGAAGAAAAAAATACCAGCCAAACAGGATTTTCACAACCTGGCATCCCTTAATTTTTATTTAAATTTTCTCATCCAAAGTTCTGATCTCATTTATGAATGATTCATAAAGCTATTAGTTACAACATTTGAAACCCTTTAAAGGTAAGTGTTATCAGAAAGTGGGGCAGTCCATCAGTTTTCTTAAAAGTCGGAGGATCATTTTGGTTTATTACAAATGTAGCCCAAAAAAGTAGAATAGTTTTAACTCAGGCAGAGCACTGAAGTCATGCCTGCATTGGTTGTTTAATTAATCATCGGCTTATTAATCAGCTGTGTGGCTATTAGCTGGTAACATCCAGTCATGTTCATTATAACCCAACATTGACTATTACTCTGAAGATATGCTCAAGACTTTTTTTTAGCCTTTTCTGACAAATCTAACTGTGTAATCATTCTCAGTAAATTCCTTGCAATATTGCTGCAACGACAACAGGCCAAGCACAAGCAGTCAGGTAATGAGACAAGTTGTAAACAAGTAGACAGTGAAATCACATTGATCACATTTAATTTGAAGGTGCAACTGAAAGTGAGCACACTATAATAATAATAATAATTCACAATTACACTGGAAAACAATGTACAAACAACTAAGGCAACTACGGCAGGTCACTTTTGAAATCACTTCATTTTTTTGCCTCTTATGACACCTGTTGAGACCAAATCTCTGCAATGAACTTGATGAGAACACTGTTGTTATTACCTTTGAGAAGAATGGACAAAACTACCAAATTAAAGCTCAAGATGTTATAAACCAAATTTATCCTTTCAGCTTCCCTTTGACTCTTCCAGGTCGATCCAGTTGATGCCTCACACATGGTTTTTCAGTTTTGTCAGCTCAGCCAGAGCAACAGTTAGGGTTGTAATTGGAGCATTCATATTATGGGATGTCTCACTTTGAAGGAACACCTGCAAGTGAAAGTGTATCTCTATGGTCCTCTTCATGAGCCTTCACGGGCATATGGCCAAGAACGACAGAGAAAACAAGACCCCCAGCCCCCCTCTCCAACATTCAACACAACATTTCCTTTGAAGATGCAATGACTTGTGATCTACTACCCGAGCTACTCAGTATTAATGACCACACCATCATCTCTCTGTGTGGGTCCAAACTAATAAATTTTCCACTTTCAGTGTTATCGCGTCACGCTGACACTAAATTCACCCCCGGATGCTACACTTCCACCAGTATGTCTTTAGTTTTTCAAAAACAACCAGCTAAATCAAAAAGGGATGAATTGGAGTGAAGGGACAAAGAGTATTGTCCATTCACCATTGATATCAAGTGCATAATCCATTCATTAGCCTTGATGTGAACCACCGCTGACTACTTCGACCCCCATCAAACACCATAACAACCCTAAGAACAATACCACGCCAATTCACCCACCGAGGCAGAGGCAGCGGAGGTTTCCGGTGTGTGTCAGAGGGAGACGAACTCTACAATCAGGGAAGCTATCACAGTTGTCACTGTGTTTGTGAGAGGAGATCATCAATCATGGAGCAAGGAGAAAGGGCAGGCCCTACCCAGCTTCATGTTTACTATTCTCCGCTTTACAAGGTTTGGGAAAATACTACATCAAACTAGGGTCTTGATTAGGGAGGGGCAGGGAGAGGGGGTGAGGCACAACCTGACAAAAGATGGAGAGAGGGGGCCGACACCGGTAAACAGCGCAAATTTCCTCAAGAATGGCTGTCACTTACAGAAGCTGCTCCATCCAAAACCACTCCAGCTTCTCCATCACCTAAAGGTATGGATAGGAGGGACCTGGCACTTCACAGCTCTTCTTATCTGAAGAGCACAGCCTGGCCAGGACCAGGACCTTTGGGAGCGGCCAACAATGAGCCTTCTTTAGCACGGTGAAAGTGACAGCATGGTCCTTCCCCCTCCCAGCCATTAAACCTCTTCCTGGATAAACAAGGGGAAGGCCCTTTATGAAGATGGAGAGGGTCACAAAGAGAGGAGCCATTGAGCCACTGAGGGGCCCGTCTTTGTTTTTGTGTTTCGCAGGGTCTTCTCAATGGATGCTCTGGTAGGGGGGGGGGCTCTATTTTTGTCTTTAAGTCCTCCTTACTGCCACTCTTCTCTCAGCTGTGCCAAAACAGAGATGTAAACTTAATCGACTGTATCATTTGCACAAAGTGAGGAGTTTTTAATAACTTTTTAGTGACAGAGAGATTATTTGAGAATTCTATTTCTAAGATTTGCTCCTTGATATGTTGAAACATACATTCCCAATATGAGTGGGACATATAGTGCACCTGTCCTTCAAAGAAATGAGGGCTGCTTAGAAACATAGTGGTTACTCCTGCTTCTGTTATGACCTAATCTCTTAAATACCATGAATATTAAATAGGAACAACCAAACGGTCACGGTTTGTGTGAGTGTTTGCCTCTGGAGGTGCCACTGTTTGATGCTGTCAAAGGGAGGCCCTGTCTTCTGGTGATGGGCTGCCAGGTCTGTTGATGGGTTGCCAGATTTAGGACAACATGCTGTCGGAGCTGCCTTGTCTTGGGAGTGTGAATGAGGGGCACCTGTGACCTCTGGTCACGCTCTGCTTGTGGCTTGCTGTGTGAGCACCACGCTCAGGACACACGCTGGGACCGTCAGGCCTTCAACTGTCCACTAAATGGGCAACGATTGGACCGTCTCTGCAGGGCTGCTGCTGATCAGCCATTGTGCAAACACACACATCTATCAACAAATCATTTCAAATCAGATCAACAGTCTTTCGTCAAACAGTTGAAGCAGCTTTCACTCTTCTAGCCAGAAAGATGCAGGGAAGGTACCTGGAAAAGTAACAACATGCACTTACGCTTAAGTAATACCAGGATCGTGTTTAGCCTAGGCTTCATTTAGCCCTGTCAGTACGTTCATGATCATGCCTCATATATTTCAGATTTTCCTTCTGGCAGGCCTGCGCGTGTCAACAGACCCTTCCCCGCCCTTCGTACTGCCTAGCAGCATGCCTTTTGGGCACAACACGGCTTCTCAGGTTCCTTATCTCATTAGAGAGGTGTTTATTTCCAGCCAGAAAACATGTTTCCCTGTCACCATGAAAGAGATGATCAGGTGTGGACAAGGCACAGGAGGGGAGCTGTATTTAAACAGGCACTGTGCAAGGGGATGTTAATTGAAAAGATATTCCACAGGTCTGAGAGGAAGTTTAACCCATAGCATCACAGGCTCATCTGCCTCTAAATGAATGGACATTAATGATAACCTGATAGGGGTTTATGTCAGAGGAGAAATCATCAAGACACCACTGCAGCAGATATTGTTGTAAACATCATAGAAACATTTTATTAATCTCAAGAAACACAGTGCTTTTCAAGAGCTTTTCAAAGATATTATTGACCTCCTGAGGCAAATGAATTGTGCCATATCAAAAACAGAAAAAAACACAGCAAGCAAAAAGGCCAAGAATATCTGGCAATGTCCATATAAAAACACACATGTGTAAACATCCCTCGCAAGAAGGTTTTCAAAAATATTTACAAAATGTACAAAAATATGTATTATTGTGTGATAGTCCTTTTTTTTCCCCACAATCTGCTGATCTGATTTTCTACCATGGTCTCCACACAGAGTCTGTGGTGAGCGGAGGTGCAGCAGGTGACATGTGGTGACTGTTTTGTGCGCTCAGAGGTATGAGAGCTGCACTGGGAACAAGAAAAGTGAACTGTCCATCCGGCGCTGGCACGACCTGGAAGCCGCCGTAGAGCTTCATCGCTTCTGGGGAAACGTGCATCGCTGAGCCACTTTTGCACGGCATCTGTGGGGCTGATGCAGCTGGAATCTGTGTATTGGTCTGTCCAAGTCCAAGTATGGCTGGGTGAGGTCCATACAAGTTGACAGCGCTGATCTGGGTCACACAGGCCGCCAGGTGGCTGAGCAGGCGAGTCCGAACCTCTGTGTTCACCCCCTCACACGTGGACAAGAAACGAGTGACCTCTCCAACACACTCACTGAACCCAGCTCTGTATTTACCCAAGACGGATGGGTCTGTGTTCACAGCAGCTGTTGAAGAAAATAAAAACACATGAATATACAGATAGACAGATAGATAGATTGAGGCCTATGGTCAAACACACACAGCTGTGGGTGGGCAATAAATCTTGTAGACTGTGGGAACATGTTTACCATCTAAAGTTAGACATCCAAGAAATACTGCAGGCACATCAACATGGTCAATCCAGAAATGGTAGTTACATACCAGTCATCTGAAGTCGCTGCAGGTTCCTGAGGTGCTTCACAGTCATCTCCAGTATATCTGCCTTCTCCAGTTTGGAGTGTCTGGAGCTCTAAACAGGCAAAAGGGACAATTCAGTTTTGCATTAGCTCATATAGTTCCTAATCTGTGGTAAAATAATAATAATAATAACAATAATAATAATAATAATAATAATAAATAATCATAATCTGTGCATGTACTTACGTCTTTCTTGAGTGCGTCCAGGATGAGGGTTTTAAGCTGGCCAAGACTCTCATTGATGCGCGCACGTCTCCGCTTTTCCATGATTGGTTTGGAGGACTTGAAAGAGGGAAGACAAACACAGTTTAGATACTATGACAGTTTTGAACAGTTGTCAACGACAGCATCTCGCAAACAAATGAGCTCTCTAAGTAAAGCCTACCTTTCTGTTCTCTATCAGGGTCCGGGGTTTCTCGGGTGTGCAGTCCCCACTTGCCGGAGTGGCAGCCACAGCGGATGGGGACGTTCTTTCCAAAGTACCGGCGGGCATCTTCACCTTTATCAAAGACTGTGTAACGGTGAGAACAAACACTTTATCAGAGGAAGAAACGCTGCACAACAATAAAAGGACGAGTCCCGCCTTCTCCTGGCAGACCTCAGAGCAGTTTACTGGTCACAAACAGAAGTGACTTGTGTCTCCTCGCCAAAGCTGACACCCACTCTGCTCCTGTTTCCAGCACCTCGGGTCTTATTTATAGAGCTCGAGCCTGCACGCGAGCGGCTCGTGTGCGAGTTCCTGGGTTCCATCCGTCTGGCCAATAGGCGCACGGGCCCACCGCCTCGCCAGTACCCGGGAAGCCCCCCTCCCCGGGGAGGAACCAGTTTTTCTAACATTTTCACCACGTACTAATCTTGACCGGCGGCAGCGGAGAGTCCCGGGCAAAATTAGTGATAGTACAGGGCTCGTGTGAGTATTTTACATAGAAAAGTTAGTCCACAGTCAGAATGAGGGATGCTGCCTGTGAGCACACCTGTGCCATGTAGCCCGTGGATGAATTGAATGTGTTGATAATGTAGCTGAAACACACGTGCAGTTTTTCCCACCTGTTCTGCTTGAAGGAGAAGCGTCTTTCAGCAACAAGTTAACTGCATTAATGTTAAATCCATTCCTCGATTTAGTGAATAACCCATTAGTTGTTGAGGTGTCAGAAAATTTGCTGGTTTTAGCATCATAAATAGCCTGTACAACGTTTTCTCCTTCTTATATCCTTTCAAATTGATAGATGAATTGATGAAATTGATAATATGTTTTGGCATTGGTCAGACTAATTTAAGACTTCTCCCGAGGTTGTGGCACCCTTTGTACTATATGATGGACGTTTAATCATGATTTTATTGAGTGAATTATTATTTAAAAAATTAAGATAAATTATTCAATAACCTCCTGATTGCTGGGCGTCAAATCTCTCTACAATAAACTAATGAAACACATAAAAATTATGATTTTTTAAAAATAACTTTTTTCTCAACCACAACTCGTTACAAAAACATTTTTTATATTAGTATATCATCAATTGACATTTTTTCCAAATGATGAATTGACTTGAGAATTTTTGATGGATGTGGAGATTAACAATCACCTAATGTGGATTTTAACAGCTCTGTGGTAAAGTCTCTGCAACAGGACATGTCGATGTTTTAATTTTTCCCATTAGGTTGAAATTGAATATTTTAAGCCGTGTCTAGAGAAATTACTTTGATGTACAATCAATTGTACAGGTTCTTTCTCCATGTGCGCCTCTCGCTTTTGCACACACACACACGCTTTTTCGGGGGTCATTGAGTGCTTCAGAGTGGCAGTGAACACCTCATTCTCTGACACACTCCAGGCCTGATGTCCAGTGAAGAAGAAAATCTCTGACACACTCAGATGTCCTCTCACTGCCATGAACTCTGACACCTCCTGTCTGTTATCAGTCACTGTGGGGAGAAAACAGAGCTGAGTTACTTAAAACACGTCTGACGATTAAACTCAGTAAACTTTTAGAAATATATAAAAGGATGTGCCTAACAATTACTAATGTGATTCATGATCTTTTATAAAAGCAGCTGTATCAGTTTTTATCTGTTTTTAGTTTTTCTGTAGGATTTTTTTTTTTATAATTTTACTTCATTTCAGTCATAGCTAAAATTAGTCCATAGTCAAAATGTAAGAGTTACTTTAGGTATCACTGTATTAAATGTTTAACAGAAATACTTTTAGGATATTGATCATAAGATGTATCTACTAGAATGTATTGAATAATTATCTTAAGGTACACAACTTTGGCTCCAAACTCAAATTTTACAGTGTTATTGCTCTTTTTTCTCACTAATTACAATAACAGCCTCCATCAAACAGTCATTATTTATCACTCCATATATACCAGAAAGTGTTATGTTCATTCATTCAACATATAGAATCAGCACTTGCACAGGACAACATGCATTGATGGAAATGTATGAAAAGGATAAAGTGCTACAAAATCCTGTCTTAATACAAAAATCACTAAACAAAAATATTTTTTTATTTTCATGACTCTTTTATTTTAGCCTGCTACATGTGTTTGCTGTAGATTAAATTCACAGCTACAGCCTTTTTAATTAGTTGATAAATAAAAACTTTTCTGTTATAATCAAGGATTCATTCATTAACTAGCTGGGGCCTTTCTGTGTGGCGTTTGCATGTTCTCCAGGTACTCCGGCTTCCTCCCACAATCAAAAGACATGCAGGTTAAATTAACTGGCAACTCTAAATTGCCCGTAGGTGTGAATGTGAGCATGAATGGTTGTTCGTCTTTATCAGCCCTGGGATTGGCTTCTGACCTGTCCAGGGTTGTGGCTGCAGCTTCCCCTGGCTAATAAATAAATGAATGAAGAAAGAGTTAGGAGCATCTGGTCTGCGTCCTTCTCTTCTATTCTCTGGGTCCTGCTTTCTGTTCAGTTTCATATGAACTCTTTCAAACTAAAAACTCAAGTTACATTTTTTGGTCCTGATCTGTTGTTCATCTTTATATGCGTGTCTTCTTTCTTGGATTTTTTGTCTCCTTTTAAAACTTTTTTTAAAAACTTTTTTCCTGTTATGAAGCTTATTGTGTCACTGTATAAAGTATCAAATACATGATTACGTGATTATCATTATTATTAGTTGTCGTGGTGTGACAATTAAATGTTATACAATAAAACATTATGCCATACCTTGCAGAAAATGCTAAAAAAAAAACCTCCTCTGGTCTCCTGCCATTTTTATGATTATTTATTACAGAGTCGAGACGTCTTAACAGTAATCCTGCCCAATATCAGTGTGAAGAACTATTCCAGTCACTATCAGGGCATATGTTGCTGCTACCATATGATGTCACTGTTTTATTTATTGACAGACATCTTTGTCTGGTTCAGGTTTACCATTAGACGCCTCTATCCTCTCCGATAGACTTCAAACACTCCCTGTAAAGCTCCTAAATCCTCAGAGGTGAAATGACCCCAGAAGCAGGTCAGAGTTTGCATCCACAGCTTCCTCTCTGCACGAGCAAGACAACTTCAAGCACCACTGGCTTCTTGACCTGGGTCAATATTAAATGAAGTCAAATGAAAATCAAGTCAAATGACTTTGAAATGTTATGTAACTAATTAAACGTTAGTCAATATAGGAAAATAACAAGCAATGATTAATGAATTCTTAACAGGATATGAGGAGTTTTTGCTCTTTATTGACAACAGAACATAAAGACAGTGTTGTACTTGTTGTTATTGAGGTTTTTAGGATAAACTCATAAGACAACAAACAAAATGGTTTATTACCAGTGACACGTGGTAGAAATATTTTTCACAAAAAAAACTTTATATTGAGTTTTTTTGCTTTACCAAATTGCTCTGAAATAAAAACAGTTTCTGTTTCCCTCTGATGCGCTTAACTCACACTGACCACCTCCGCCCCCTCAACCGTTCTCCCGGGATCACATAAAGTGCTCAGTTAATCTTCTGACTGGATGTTTTAACAAGATGCTCCTTTAAAATAGCCCGAGGTCCCTGAACGCAGCAGATGAGAAGGTTTCTGGAGAAGAGGCCGTGCAACAATAAATTACGTCCCATCACTTCTGTTTTCAGCGAGCCTGCTGCTCTGCCACAAACAACCCTTTATTGTGCGGATAGAGATTTAGACATGAGGTTTATAGCACAGGCCTGATCTGTATCAGTGTGGGAACCCCGGGATGGGAGGCTGCGGACAGCGATGAAAGCTATCAAGGTTCAGCATGTGACTGATAACCACAAGGTGAGAGAAACAGAGGCAGGACATCAACCTTTAAAATCAAGAGGAAGACAGGCTTTCAATGTCGGACAATAAGATATGTTAGAAATAGGAATAAAGACCATGCATAGAAGGCAAGGTACAAAAAATCAAAGACAGACCCCAAAAAAATGTACTTTGAAATAAGTTAAAGATGAAAAGATCATTGAAGTAGAAGGTAGAATAAAAATGCACAACAAAGAATACTGTCTTTCCTCCGCCCAAACTTTGGTCCAGTCTTACCCGAGAGGAGAAGAAGTTTATTTTCCTTTTCTATTTAACTCATCAATTTAACTATTTTTCTCCCATATGAGGCACCAGGATAGCTGACTCATCTGCATATGAGAGCAAAGAACTTCAGCACACTGGTTTCACCTCATTATATAAAGTACACAGTCATTAACATCCTTTATCAATGGAAATTATTGGAGTAAAACATGTGGCATATTTCCACTCATGTAGTGGAGAGAAATTTGACTGATTGCAAGATAAAACTGACAAAACATCAGGTAAAACAGAAACACCCTGACACATGTCTTTGTGACAGAATGGCCACTTGCCAGTTGCCGTTCTCCTCTCCATCTTCACCTGGTCTGAAAGCTGTGGCCAGCTTTCTCCTCCACCCAGCCACCACTGCCATTTGGCAGTGAAATGACCATCCTCATCATCAAATACCGCAAAGGTTCCCTTTCAACTGTTGGTATGAAAACATCTCAGGCCAGGAGGGGAGGGCACAGACAGAGGGGATCACTTAAACATCTCATCCAGCGCTCCGCGCCTCCTCTCTGTCCCTCCTTCTGCCTTTGAATTCCCCCTTAAAGATGGGAGGGGGGCCCTCCCATAGCAACTCCCAGCCCCCGGCTCTGCCCGCCTTTTGTCCCCCTCCCCAACAGCAGTTTCTGCTCCAGAAGCCTTAGACAAGGCTTCCATTAATTGCGGGCCTGTGTGGAATACACGTGGGACAATGGGCCCAACAGAGTATCCGGCCCCCAGACAAGGCTGGAAACAAGTGGTACAGGAATCCGGCAGAATAGACTCGTCCTGGCTGATGTCACTGAATACATTTACCTACCTCAGAGCGCATTCACTCCGCGCTTTGTTTTATTTGGACAAAAAAAAGAAGGGGTAGGGGGAGGTAGTGGTATCAATGGAGAAGAGGAGCTGGAGGGGGTGGGCTCAAGGATGGGAAATAACTGGTTGTCATGGTGACATGCTGAATCAAAAATATGGTCGAATTTAGCGGACGCAGAGATGTAAAAAGAGGGCATTAGATTGAACCCTGCGTGAGATAAGAGAAGGCTGAAAACAGAGGTTTAGTTTTTTTAGTGTATTCAGCCCTGTTTATACGCCAATAAAGGGCGGATAAAGGAGCGGGAGATTAGGAGACTCATCTAGGCTCATGTTTGTCAACAACAACCTGAGCGGTTTCAAGTCAGCTTATTCCAAGTCAGTACACCGGCCTCGGAGGGGATGCTTAGCTATGGCAAGTGAAGCTGCGGAGGAAAAGGGGGACCATAGCAACTGGTATTTCAGCATAACAACCTGCCATCTGTCACCTAACGTGGTGGGTTCTTTCTTAAAAAAAGCCAGCATTTAGATCTTCAACTTGGAAGCAAAGGCAATGAGACTGAAGTCTTATTGAACTCTGGGTCTCCCCCTTTGAAAAGGGAACCCAGTCATCGCCTTATCCCTCATCAAATTGAAAAACGCTTTTAGAGATCCTAAGAGAGGCCTCACATTTAATTTTTAAAACCCAGACATGAAAGTGCTCCTAAACCACATTCAGCAGTGGAAACTCTTTAAAGGACTAGTTAGCATGTAGATTATATGCATTTCAGTGCATTGTCAAAGTATCTAAGTGTATTTACATGTTAATATGTTCAGGGATACTATCGTCTTGAAAAGGTGTTGGGGGGAGGTTGGTTAACTGTGCATTTTCTCTCTGTGGACCATGGGAATGTGATTTCTTTGTGCCATCAAGGTTCAAACACATTCCTGTAAGGCCATGGATATTATGAGCATTGATTCCCTGCAGCAAAACAACCTGTGAACCTGTTGATCCCGGCTAGAAAACATGGCTGTCGTCCATAAATATACTGTAAAGATAACCTAACTGGAGCTTAAATCAGATCTTTTTCCCCCTGATGGGTAACGATTGGAAAATCTGGTCTTTTATGTGAGCGGTCGAGCCAAAAAGCTTCCCTCTACAAGAGCCCTGCTGATGTCCTGCCATGTGGTGCTTATCCTTATCCAAGCTTAGTCCATATCCATGAGTGTGTTTGCATTGGGATTTATGAATGTGAAGATGGCCCATTCTTGCCACTCAAGATGACTCACAAGACCGGCGTTTTGGCCACTTACGCTGTGAAAGCAGCCTGGGGGATGCCCTTTCAGCACTCGAGGACCTCTGGCTGAGTCCCCTTCACACGGCAGATCAGCCTCACTTGGGAAAAAGTCCCTGCTCTTTACAGGGGGAGCTGTCCTGAGAGATGGCGCGCTCCTTGTCCCAGGGCCTCCCTCCTTCACCTGCCGGCTTAGTGCTCATCACTTATGCACATAATCCCTGGTTAGTGCATGTGATCCACTAGCCCGGGCCCAGGCCCCTGGCCCCTGAGCCTCCCCTGCTCACATGCTTGCTGGGTGGCTCCTGGGTGGCCATGGCAACTGTCATCTTCTCATGACAGTTAGGCTTCAGTCATTGCTCTAAGTCCCTCTTCAGTCTCTGTGCGTCTTTTTCTGTCTGCTGCTTTCTGTCTCCTAAAGCCCTCCTCTGTTTGTGTGTTGCTCTATCTATGGCTCTCTGTCTCTCTTTTCTCTCAGTTTGACTGTTCCCATGCTTTGGCCCAGCTGAGTCTGAGGAACCAGCCATAACTCAGCAGCACTGCGGCACCTTCAGGGGCCACAAAAAAACTGTATCAGTGTTATTCTAGTCTACTTTTAAAGACTGGATTCACCATCACTGTAGACCAAATGAAGGCCTGACCTCATTTAATTGTAAGTCTGATCTGTAAACGGAGATTGTAAGATACACTTGTGCACTTCTTTTCTTTGTGGTCACTGCAGGCCTCTGAGTGCAGATCGTCTTACCTCGAAGCGACCCCGCAGCCTCGACCATTAGTTTGTTTAAGGTGCTGAATATCGCGCAGGCCCTCGGGGGAGAACGGGAGAGGCAACCCAGCGATGTTGTGTGGCCCCACACTAACAAGTGTCACAGTGATCCCAGCTGGTCCTCCCCCTGTGTGAAAGCCATGTGAGAGGCGGCTCCATCCATGCCCCTGGCACCTCCGCACAAGGCCCTCCATTGACTTCTAACCTGTTGAGGGACCACGGGAGACAAAGAGCCGCGGGGCGGGGCCCGTCCCTCCGACAAGCCTGTGAACAAACGTTAACACGGCTGCAACTGTCCACCCCCTGAATCACTGAATTTATTGACCAACCACAGAGCCCATTCAGGCCTGGAAGGACTGATAAAGGAAGGGGGACAGGGATGCCATGAAGGCCCAGGGAAGGAGCCCATGCTTAGGGGACAGGAGGGAGGAGAAGGGCTTTGTGACCGTCTGGTGGGTCACAGACCTTTTACCAGACGTGGGTGCCTTTGTGTCATCCGTAAAATGAGGCCAACCGTAAGTGAGCATCAGGTTGGCCTTGTGTCCTGACTATTAATCATGATGAGGGCTGTATGAGTGTCCAGCAACCAGTAGAGAAGCTGCAGCCAACTGATGTCTGCTTGTAAACTTTGAGAAGAATAAGTGAATGCATGTGCGTGCTGGATAGTAACAGACACGTCCAGAAAACACCTGAATTTTTGTTGCAGAGAAGTTTGTTACAGTGGCAGTTACTCTACAAAATATTCTGAGCTGGTCTGATCACTCTGTGGGATCCGTTGTAAGTAAAGAAGCAGTAAACAAAGACTGTGTGCACAGGCCCAAATCTTGAAAGTACACAACTCAGACAAAAAACCGTATGGGCAAAAGAGAAAGGAGATGAAGTCCAAAATGTTTGAAATAGCACACGTCTGAGCGCAAGCTTGAGAAAATCTTTTTCAGCGAGTAGCTAGCTGTGAGGAAGAAAGGCTGTGTGTTTTAGCTTCTTTATGTCTTTCCACCACTCTCCATCTGTTGCTCTACTGATACAAAAGGAATACAGCAGAGAGTACACAAAAACCCATATTGCTTTGTGGAGAGGCAACACTATCCACAAAACTACATCGCAAACACCGATGGAAAGCAAGACATCCCGACTCTGTACACATCAGTGTTTACTGAAAAGATGATCCGTGCAAGTCAGGGAGACACACATGAATTCATGATGCCTCCTCATCCTCATCATGAATATTCCCAAAAAGGCTCTTCCCTGATCTGTGGGAGATTCTTTTCTTTTTGGTACAAGCGAGGACCCCCTTCCCTTATTCACAGTCCCCTCTAAATCCACCCATTCACTGCCTATGGGCCCTGATCTCCACATGAAATGATACCCCTCTTTCTCCTCCACTCTCGCGCCTTTAAGCGCCCATATGCCAGGCAGCGAGGAGGCTGGGAAAGCCCATAATTGATCAGTAAGTCTTGGCTGAAAAAGTGTGACCAAGGTCAGCCCCCCACGAAGCACGCAAGAGTGGCTTAATATACAGATTTATTGGGAAATGTAATGGGAGTTCTGCAGAGCAAACACCGGGATATTTGTTGACATAAACTGAAAACATTTTTGTGACGTTGTAGAAATACGAAAATAAGTTTATTGCAATTTTCAAAAACATTCCCTTAAAAATATTGCTCTTTTTTATAGTAATAATGGAGACATTTTGGTGATTATTTTTTTCTATTTTCACATTTATTTCATTTTGTACACTTAACTAGAAAAATATGCTGTGTACAACAGCTGTAAACAGTTACCTAAAAGTACTGTATAAAAATCAAACGTTAAAATCAACTATTATAAAAATTGATTGAAAATTCAAAATTGAAGATTCATTTTGATTAATTTGTTTTGTTTAATTTGTTTAATCAATTAAAACATCATCACCTCTGAACAGTACCTTAGTAATGTTAAATGGTGTAATTAAGGCAAACCTGCATTAAAAAAAAAAAAGAAAAAAAAGATTCATATTTTGAGATTTTAAGAACATTTCATAATGCATCCAAGGGATAACGAAATGGTTCATTTTGATTCTCTTGCAGTACTGGTAGTACTTTTTTTTTTTTAAAAAAAGGGACACAAATTTCTGCTTCTCTCTTCCACAGGAAGAATTTCAGCAAAGCAACTCTAAGAAAAAAATGCAGCAGTGGAATGTTTTCTGTCATAGAAATACAACAGTATCAGTCATATTCACAGAACTGCAAAAACAGATAAGTCCTCATGTTTCTTTGAATCCATACGACCTCAAACTGCTTTACAACTTTTATATTTTAGCAGCAGTGGAAAGATTCATCCAGTGCTTTTAACAGTGACAAGTGAACGAGAAAAGCAGCAGCTGGATACTGTATCTGTGTCTGATGTCAAACCGCCAAAGAATGTGCCTCTCACTTCAGATATTGGATCGGATAATGAAAAAAACAAACTTATACCATACTCACTGTCCAGTGTAGTAGTTGCATTTTGTTTGCCATTGGAATGAAGTACAATAAAACATCCAGTCGTACTGAAGGAGTAGTTCAACACTTTGGGAAATACACTGAGCGTTAGCTGAGAAGATTGATACCATTCTCACGCCTGACGGCTAAATACGAAGCTACTGCTAGCAGCCAGGTAGCTTAGCTTAGCTTAGCTTAGCACAGAGCCTGAAAACAGGGGGAGCAGCTAGCCTGGAGCGTGGTCATCACCGTGAGGCTGCCAGGTAACCAGTGGAGACTTAACCACCCGTAAAACCATAGGTAATTTTTACCCTTCAATTTAAGTATAGATAAAACCAACAAGGTAAAACGTGGTGAAAGCAGAAGTCATTCATTTTCTTCGCGAGCCAGCATCTCTTGGCAGCGAGCAGTGGCATGCCTGTTAGCAGCGCATCTTGGGAAACTTTATGGTAATCAGCTATGACGCGGTTCAGTGTTCTGCTCTGGAGAACACTAGAGAACACAACCGTGTAATCTGTTGTTTCCATCAAACATCTTTTCCCAAGCACAAAGGAGGAGACACTGATAATTGCAGTGGCATGTTTCCCCGTCCTTTACATCATGTCCCTGCTTGCTTCCAGAGACTTAAATTTAAAAAAAGATGCATCATGGACAAAGATGATCGTTGACACTGTAGATGTTCCAGGTGAGTTGGTAAAGAGTAGCCTATAATATATTTTGTGAAAATAGAAGGGAATTGCATGCTAACTAGCTCCACAGCATGCAGAATGTTGTTGCTTGACAACTTGATGTGAATCAGTCAGTAATATTAATGTCACTAATTTAAAAGATTTCATGTAGCTTACTTATACAGTACTTGTGGTCAGTTGGCACAAAGACACTGGCTGACATGTTGGTCGCTTTGCGGGCCTTTTAAATACAGATTGTAAAGATTTTTAGTTTTGGACAGAGCCAGGCTAGCTGTTTGACACCTTTTACAGTCTTTGTGCTAAGCTAAGCTAACCGCCTGCTGTCACTACTTTCATATTTACCATAAGTACTTATGGTATTCTCATCCGATTCTCTGCAAGAAAGCAAAAAAAATGCATAGTATTTCCGAAAACACTGAACTATTCCTTTTACAGAGGCCTCTGGCTCAGGTTTCAGCAGTGTGATACGACAATACGACTAAAATCCAAGTGCTGGAAGTTTGTCCATTCTGATGACCTTGATGAATCAAAATGGAGGAGAACATTATGTATGAGCAGCTCACAGTATCAGTCATTCAATACAGGAGTCCTCTTCTTCATAAAGGCTTGTTAGCTGGCATCCGTTAGGGTCCGCCTCCTAAATAAAATCATCTGACCGTCCGTAACATCTCTGACTTGTGCTAACTCAACATACAGGCTTGTCGGGGGCTTTAGATTTAGTCTGTGCAGTAGTTTGCTCGTTGGTCACGTTGGTGTCAGAGGGGGGCTGAGATGGGGGACTGTGGATCGCTGGCGTAGGTGACCGTGGAGGGTCTGGGGGGCCAGTCGGAGTCGTCCTGCAGCTCCAGGGCCAGGTGCATGTAGCGCACCCTTGGAGGCTTGTTTCTCCGACAGAACAACCAGGAGAGGAAGGACGAGGCCCAGCGGTCATTGGCCACCTGGGAACATGCGCAGTATGAACGTGGTAAAGAAAACTAGTTAGTGAGGTTACATTATAGATATTTGTATTATTTATATCTCTTCTGAATGAACAAGTGAATCAAATTTTCTGTGTTTATGTGACCAGAACAACCTGAACAACCAAGCAACACACTTTCATTTTTGTTTACATGAAAACTTTGGGACTGGTTGAGGGCGAAGATTTGAATTCTGTTCTTCCAAGAGTGTGTTCAAAATTCACCAAATTACAGCATAAATATCAGGAAGTTACGCTGATTTTTTATATTTCAAGGATTATGAGTGGTTCATAATAATGTGCAGCAACATGTCAACAAAGTAGAGCCGCTCTTGACTGAAAAACAGTAAAATAATGTAAAAAGAAAAAATATTAGCAACAGGTTAAAGATGAAAAGTTGAATAATATACATTTTTTAACATTACACAAATGTAATATATGTACATGTATTGAATTTCTATATATGAAATATTTGTATATATAAAATAAAATCATACAAAAGATTATATGAAACCTATTAGAAATTGGAACAATTTCATATACTGACATATACTGTATGTCAATCCCATGCAAATGTTTATGTATGTATGATTATATTGTAGACATATGTTACATAAAAATATATCAATCCCAAAGCCCAAAATATATGTTGATATTATATATGGTTCCAAAAGTCTGAGGGTTAGACAGACATACAGACAGACATGTTTAAACAGTTATACCATATAAGAATCATCATATAGATATTTTTAATATATGTACATGTATTTTATCAGGGGTATTTATGGGTATGTTATAAATTTATATCCAGAAATATCCAGAGAATGTATATATATGATAATAATATATCCCCTCTTAGGTGACATATAGGGCAACATCACTCTGAAATAGGCCCATATATTGCATTTTCGTATCGGTTTAGTTGTTTGTAGATAACCCATAGAGTCTATATTATTGACATTTCATATGTGAAACAGATCATCAGAAGAAAATATGCAAGAAAGCAAGAGAATCAGACCAGAGTTAAGGAAAAGGTGTCGCTATCTAGACAGTGAAACGAGGCAAAAACAGAAAAAAAGTGTAGTCAAAAGCTTCCCAACCTGAGGTGTGGCAGCAGAGCGGGACTCTGTGGGGCGGTTTGCCCCCTGACTGCCTCTGAAAACTAGCCTCCACAAGATGATGTCAAGGATCAAAATCTACGGGAGATTTCAGTGGGAACTTGAGACTCAGCCGATCAAACATGACAGGGAGGATGAAGATTGGGTTTCAGCCACAGACGCACAAAGACAAAAATAACTCAAATGCAAACTTAAAAGAAAAAAGATTCATTGATTTCATTCATTAGGCAACAATGAAGCTACTACGGAGTACTAATTCAGCACGGGAAAAAAAAAAAAATCAATGCATGCAAATCACAGTTTTCTAATTTAAACAAAGATCAGTAAGGGAGAGCTTGTAGGGTGTGATGTGTACCTCCAGCATGAAAGACACAGCCGCATTCACTATGACAATGACCACCAGTGTAATGCGCCAGTCGTGGGGAACACACACGATCTGAGGGGAGGCAGAGCAGCGGGATGAGCACACACGGTTTTCACCAACTTCATGCAACACCCAGAAAGAAACACGGGGTTTACCTCCAGGAAGCTGTCGATGGCCGGAACAGGATGCAGCAAGATGAAGAGGAGGAACATATACAGAGCGATGCAGGACAGCATGAACGGCCCTTATGAGATAAACATACAGAAATACGGTCAAACAGCGTTTTATAGTTGTTTTCAACTTGCAAGAGCATCACACATATATATATATAGGACTGGATTGCTGCCGGTAGAAAAACTTGATTTATAAAAGGAAAGTTTAAAAATTAAAGGAAAATTAAAGTCTACAGGAATTACATTTACTTCTCTGACAACTTTATATCTTTAAAATATATACTTTAAAAATTCCTACTTATTAATTATGATGCCACAGTTCAAAATGTGCTTGGCAAATTCAAACTCATTCTGCGCTGACTCTAATCTCCTTCCACATACATTACTGAGACAATCCGCTCTCCAGCAGGACTACATAAGCCTTACAGTTCTTGTAGCTTGGCTGTCTGAATGGCTTTCCCTTGGAGAAGATGATGGCCACAGCCAAGTACTGGAAGGAGGAGACGTAGAAGAGGGTGGTGTTCTCGTAGTTCCTGATGTTTTTGTGGTCGTGAGGAGTGGTTACGTTCTGGCTGTGAGAGAGACTCGAGCTGGAAATGTTACAGGCGCTGCAGGTGGAGAAACGACAGAGGGGTAAATGTAGACAGTTAAATCATACTGCTGAAAAGTTCATAAACCAGGAAGCCAGGAAAAAATAAACAGAGAGGAAAGTATTAGAATTAAAAAATGTCACTGTTTTTAGACTTTTTTTCCCTCTGTACCGCTGTTTTTCTTCTTTTTGATTACTAACCAGTTTACATTGTATAAAATCTGTTCTTGAAATACAATGAGTGAGTTTTTCAACATTATTTCTAGAATCAGATACTGCAGGACTCAAGATAATGCAGAAGTAAATTCAATTGCAATTTAAAACTAATTTATACAGCTTATTTTGTGCCTTTTTTTTCTTTTTGATTCACTTCATTGTTACTATTTGAATTTTTAAAAAGCTGGAGATGTGTGCAGCAATCCAAAGGGGGAGCCAGGGTGAGGTGTACATTAAGCACAGTGTGTAATTTATTATTATGTCTTTACCATTTAGTGATTTACTGATTTATCATTGGGCAGGTGTTAATTTCAGACGTATTACTCACTCTGACTGAGGTGTCCATATCTCATACCAGCTCTGCTGTCGCACTAAGAGGAAAGCCAGGACTTGGAAGACCAGGCAGGTGAGGATCTGGGTCAGAACCGAGCAGAGCAGCGGGCCGGAGATCAGACTGGACGGGGGGCGACGCCACACCAGCTCCTTCCACGCCGGGTTCAGACTCACTGAGGACAGAAACCAGAAAAAGGCAGCATCAGTGAGTTGCTTTTCCAGAAGTTAATGTTGTATTTGATTGCTTTTGTCTGGCCCACAAAACTGAATCATTGATTAAAAGGATTTTTGGTGCTCGCCTTCACGCTACTCACTTGTAAAGGCAATGATGAGAATGATGGCGATGTCAATGAAGAGGAACTGGAAGTCTCCCAAGTTGCTGAGGATCTATAATATCAGAAATGTTGAAGATGAATCAACGATCACACAGCAGCAGACAAAGGAACAATGAACAATATCCACACGAACCAATAAAACATGCAGCTTCAATAATAATTTCATGAAATAATACAATGTGGAGTGAAACATAAGAATCAGATAGAGCCTTGTGTTTACCGAGTAGAGCAGGGTGACACTGAGGTACTGGATGATGCTGTAGAGAGCCATGAACTTGAACACACAGAATGATGTTATGAGGGCGGCTCGACCCTCCCTGGAAGATGAGAAAATCAGATACAGAATTTCACAGCTCAATATTTTTGTGCTTTGCAGCTCAGAAAACTTTTAAGTTCGGCTCCAAAATTTACCGGTAAAACTGAGATTGTACATTTTATTCCACGAGAATACGATGATTTTCTACTGCTGTAATTAGTTTCAAGTCATGAGTGTCACCGTGAACCCTGTGTTGTAGTGATAGGGAGAAGTTTGCAATCTTGTGTAAAACAATTGGTGACACACATTTTGATATATTTTGGTATTTAAAATTCTCTATTCTGAATGATACCATCCATGAGAGGATACCTGATGAGGTTGGGGACACAGGAAATGTTCGAGGTGGAGGAGGTGAAGGGTGAAGCAACAGATGCCTCCAGCTCGGACAGAGAAATCCCACTGTGAGCTCTCTTCAGAGCCTGAAGGAGAGAAAACTTCAGTATTAGAAATCACTTTGCTCTAACAGTAAAACCCGGAACTAAAGGTGGAAAATAAAGAACCTGAAACCCACTAGTCCTGTCCTTGCGTAGTTTTTATCCACTGCTTTTTACTTACTGTGTGTGTAAATGTGTGAATGTGGCTCTAGTGTAAAGAACTTTGAGTGGTCAATAAGACTAGAAACGAGCTGTATAAATACAGTCCTCGTAGAGTCACAGTATGATAATCTGGTGAAAACAGCTTCTGTCACAGTTTAAACTAAGAGAACCAAGAGAGCAGAAAGAAGGCCCGGGGTCGGCCATTGATGATTTAAAGCGGTTCATGAGAATGACACTTTTATTTTTGATATTCACTTCTAATTCTGATACACTCACACTTCTTAATTAAACAAACTTTTGCTTAATTACAGGATATTTACTTTTACTGGACTGTGCTATTGCTGCTTTTACCAGAATAAAGGATTTGAATACTTTTCCCTCCACTACCCACAAACATTAGTAGCTGCTTTGAACTCTTTTGCCTTAACAGACAAGGACACATGGGTATTTTCAGGTGTGACCTCTTGTGTCATGGTGTCCCATCAGATATTGATTCACTCATGTGGATCAACCTGGAATGAATTGTCACAGTTCTTGGCTCAGAATAAACTAATCAGCAATTAGTTTTGACAGAAAGAAAATATTCAGAATAAAGTGTAAAAAAACATTGCACCAAAAACATAAATTCAAGCTGATTAAGTACCTCAGGATACATGTATAGAAAGTGTTATGATTTGCCTGATTGGAAACATTTAATCCATACTTACTCCACAGTCATTAGCACCATCACCACACATCCCAACTGTGTAGCTGGAAGGTAAAACAAAGTGGCTGAAAGTTAAACATTTGCCACAGATGACGATGCTACAAAATCACAAAGACTGAAATGAAGCTCTGTAACAGACAAAAACCAAAGCCACAAAATCAATGAGAGACTCACTCGATGCTCTGCAGGACTTCCACCAGCTGAGTCTTCTGGTCTGGAGCCATGCGCGCAAACACAGAGGCTCTGAGCACGAGCTGCGCCGCCCCCATGTGGACAGACAAAGAATTACAGCAACACCCAAAAGACATGACAACCGAAACTCGATCATTTCTCTTTTAAGTGAACTCCACGTAGCTTTAAAACTAATACTAATCTGAATATGCAGATGCTCATATACGAGCCTGTACCTTTGGGACGAGTTGAGGGAAGTGCTCGGCGATGACAGCGAAGGCTCTGCCACTCACAGCGAAGTGATAGCTTTGTTCCTGCAGAGCCTCACGCTTGTCACACATCCCTTCCTCCAGGTTTATCTCCACGCTCTAGAGAAGAGAGGACGAGTCAGTTGCCGAGCATGGCTCGTGGAATAACGTTGTAGAGCTTCAGATTTAATCTGACAAACGTCTCCTTCATAGACACCTTCCTGTGCTCTTTCCTGACTGGTTCATGCAAACTGGGCTGCTGATAAATGCTCCGGAACAACGACTGCCTACAGAGACATTCACACCGAGCATGTCAAACTCTGCAGTGTGTATTTCTTTGCTTTAGTTTGTTCAGATATTTGAGAACAATACTGTTTGAAGTCGAAGCACAAATGACTGCAAACACATGCCTGAGCATCTCAAGGACTCAAACAGCAGGGCACTTTGTTTCTTCCCTGATCCATGATGGTGATAATGATCAGGCTGCCTGTGAGACCATGTAGATATATGTGTTGTTTATATTCTATTTTACTCAACGGCTCTGAGATTTTCTGTCTTACCTGATTGTCTTTGACTGTCTGAGCGGGATTCTCTCTGTAATGCCATGTGATACTAGCAGACTGCAAATCTTTAGGAGGCACAGCATCTGCTATAATGATCTTCTCGTGTGCACGGATCATGCCGCAGTCTCGAGCCACTGATATGGCCGTCAGCATGTTGTCACCTAACAGACGATGCAGGAGAAAGAAGGAAAATGAGAGCGTGCTGACACAGAAAGTGTTGAGTCATTGAACACACTGAGCTGCGTTACCTGTGACCATCAAAGTGCGGATGTTAGCTTGTCGTAATTCACGTAAAACCCCGGCAGTTTCCTGCTTTATTTTGTTCTGCATGATGATCAAACCGAGGAACTCCATGTTGGTCTCTATCAGGTCCCTGAAAGCAACACAGCAATCAACTCACCATTGATTTATCACCCATACTGTTTCAGAGTCACGTTATAGATTCAGATTTCAGGGAATCAGTGAAGGTGACAGACAATAAAGGACACAACTTTTGATTTGTCATTAATAGACATCATAAATATGTGATGAAGGGTTGTAATTCTCTTATTTGACATCCTGCCCTCCTGCTAACCTTCCTTGTCCACATCTACTTCAGTTAATGATTTTCTACATTTATCAGAATGACGGCAAACATCCAGACACAGGCGGGAATGTGTAAATGAGGCAAAAAAAACGACCTTAATCGTTAATATCGGGGTGAGTCTACGATTGCTGTCACAACCTTTGACTCAAGTTGCGCAATATATTGTGGCAGCAGTGCACTGTGACAGGTGGAGTCTACTGTTGGTGGAAAAACTAATGCTTTTACTGCTTTTCTATGATGGATTTCTCCCTGCCTGTTGCAACATAGTGAGTCGAGCAAATAGTTTGAAGTTTGAGCCTGAGATTCTTTGACACCAAATTCTGACATGCTTTAGATAACTGGAACATTTTCCGCCCCGCTGTGGCAGCACTGAAGATATTTGGACATTATGTAATTTCATGTGATGTTTGCCCAGTTATCAATGGAATCAAATCAGCAAATTGACAAAGCGGATTTCCGACAGAGTTACAGTGTTTCGGGGTGGGATAATTCAGGGATTTTTCCGTCAGTAGCCGCATGTACTGTGGACGGTGTTATCTGTGAATGGAGACGTACCTGCTGAGGCTCTGGACTTTGTGCCAGGAGAGTTTGGACTCCAGCTGTCGATGAGCCAGGGCAATAACCCTGAAGCCCTGCCTGGTGTAAGTCTCCAGAGTCTCTGCAAAACTATGTGGGACTGAAGAGAAGGACAGAGCCGTGTCAGTCTGGCCTGGATTTGTTTTTTTTTTGTTGTTTTTGTAGTAAGTGCAGAGAGGTTGTACCTAAAGACACTGAAATATATGCAATTACTTTGTGTATCTTTATATGGATCAATGGGGGAAACATGTGGGGGAAGTGTCAGACCTGTGTGCTGTTTGCAGAGGCTGGCCACAATCTCCGGCGCTCCTTTCAAGTAGCTGTGCATGTGTTTTTCCCCCAACCTCCTGACCACCACACTCATCCTCTGCAGCAGCGAGGAGAAGGGGAACTGACGCACGATACCGATCTCACAAGGCTGAGGGGCAAAAGACTCATGTTGTACACACACAATACAGCTACTTACTTGCTTTATTGGCTGAGAATTTAATGAACAGATTGATAACACACTAATTAAAAAAGTGAATGAGTATATTTCCCCAAAATGTCAAACTCTTTGCTTTAAGTTTTCGTGAAAAAAGAACTACTTACTGATAATTCAGACAGCTCCTGAAAAAGGAAAATATGTGATTGATTGAATGATATTAAAATACACCTCAAAAAATAAATATATTTCTGTATAGCCCAAATAAAGGCATGGAGAGCCACGGTACCATGTTCTGAGTGAGCAGGTCGTTCTGATTGGCTTCAGGGTCGGCGTGCTTTGGAGGTCGCACCACAGTGGGCATTATGGGATTGTGGAGTGCGGTCTCTTCCTCTGTGGGCTCCTCTAGGATCTAAAGAAAAATGAGATTATATGATAAAGACTTAATAATGTCTCAGTCTCAGCTTCCTCTTGAAGGGAAGAGTTGTTTTCTGCTGTTCATGCTGGAGCATCCCCGGTACCAGACTTGAACCATTTTAGCCGAGTCACTCTGCCAAAGCGACGAGCGCGCTGCTGCATAATTCATGTACAGACTGGTCTCCGAGCAAGCTGCGGTTCCTGTGACTAAAGAATGCCGGGTGTAAAACACTGATCCCTGTTCCTCACCCAGCCTGTGGCGCTGAACATCTTGAGGTCTAGAGGGTCCCCGGAGAGTTCGCCCTCTATCTTGGTCAGCGAGTGGCAGGTCGCCATGCAGGCCACAAAGGCGGAGTTCACCAGACTCTCTTTCGCTGCGTCAGACTCTGGTGGAGAAAAGCTGCGACGGAGAGGGAGGATCTGACTCAGCAGTTGGACTGTTTGTGACCACGACAGGAGCAAATTATATACAAATATAATGCTGTGTAAATAAGGTCATGTAAGTGCTCTTGTGGTTACTAATGACATCATGTGCAAACGCTACAAAAATGTTTTTTTTTACTGACAGACAAGAATCCTTTTCCAGAGAGAGATAAGAATCAAAACACCCACAGAACAACATTATTAGACATTATTAGTAACATTTTTTAGTAAACAACGTTTTGGGTGTTTAAGCGTCTGTGAATATGTTTCTTTCTCCAACGTTCTGGGACGGTATGTGTAGGACAGAGTGGACACATTTACTTTTCTTTTAGATTCCTCCAGTGTGTAATCTCAAGAAACAATTTCTAGATAAAACAGCCAGACAGGAAGAGCCCTTTGTGGCCAGTCTAGCAAGTTGAATAGCAGACAAATCAAGGTACAGTACTTTCTTACAGTACTCCCATTTATGCAAAAATCATATGGAAATTCAATTCACTACTGTCATAAAGAGTCCTGTTGATTGATGTGCATATTTACAGACAACCGCCTAACAACAGAGATGTTACAGAGGTTGTTACAATGATATAAACTGAATGCCAAGTTAGGAAATTTCATATAAATATCATCCTACTACACTCAAGTCAACCCTAGCTTCTGAGGAATGTCAAAGAAAAGGAAATCCCCCTCGTTTGGCATGAAAACAGCCAGAATACTGAAGAAAAATCCATTCCCACAGTTGGAAGAGTAAAATAAGCTGCTTTCCTACAACATCTGCTCCAGTTGCCGTCATCATTTCCCTCCAGGCTTTTGACTCTCAGTTACTCCCCGAAAACTGACGCAGATGTGTTTGTATTTCCCAACAAAGCCAAAGGCAAGAGGTCACCTCCTACCTGCCATCTTCAGCTCTCTGAATACCCCACAGGTCCAAACCGTCCTCAGTCAAAGTACCAGTCTGAAGGAGAAACAAATACAGATGTGCAACAACACTTAGTAATCACGTCTCAGAATATGAAATGAATCTAAACAGCCCACGACTCTGAGAGGGGCAGGCGTTTGGTGCAACTTTAAATTATAGTAAACACATATAATGAACTATTCTTAGGGTCTTTTCTTAATCTACAATCTAGTTAATGTGTATTCACAGGAACTTGCTCCTAACCTGCGACGACATGCACACACACTTTCTGAGCACTACTAAAATACAAAGTAAAGCAACCGTCAGCTTCTTCAAAGACGTTGTTCAGACAGAAACACTTTGCTGCTGTTTTACATTGAGACTGTTGTTATAGTTGTGGATTTCTATCCACAGAAATCCACAACTATAAAGAGATTTTTTTTTTTTTAAAAACACTTTCAGGCAGCGATGAATTACAGCTATGACGGCGATATGACTTCCTCACAGGAAACCATCTGTGCACTCACAAACCAAACTTTGATTTAGGGACTAATGTCAACTGCAACTCGTTTTCAGCACTTATACATCTGTTTCTTTTCTCAATTAATTACTTGGTCTAGAAAATGTCTAGAGCCCACGTAAACCTTTTCAAATGACTTGTTCTGTCTGTCCAACAGTCCAAACCCAACAGAATAAAAAAAAAACATTTCCTTGCTCACTACATGTGTTATAATGAAAAGAACATTTCGTGCTATAAGCAGCTTGAATGAACATTTAAGCTCGTACAGTGTCGCTGCTCCTGTTATAGATGATATAAGATGCTTTCCAAGTAAATCAACATCAGAGCATTTACAGATTTTAAATGTGTGGTGCTTGATGTTGTGGCCAAATTGAGTCATTGCACAACCTCAGCTCTGCCTCAGGACAGGATTCATTTTACATTTATGGGTTAGGGTCATAAAACCATGAAGTCAGTCTCAAACCAGAACTTGTACTTGAAGTGGAAGTGGGTTTCAGATGCTTCATAACTCATTTTCATGCATTCTGAGTCAAGACTTTATTTAGTCCAAGTCAAGGACAGTTCCAAGACATGATCCTGTGACGCATGATGAAAACAGAGCCTGAAATTCAACGATACAAACTGCATCTACTGAATTCTTCACAAGAAAACTAAACTGCACAACATGACAAAATGTGCTTTGGACTACCTTGTCAAAGCAAACCAGGTTAAGTTGACCACACATGTTGATCCTCTGGGGACTGATGCAAAAGATGCCGACGCGCTTCAAGCGCCGCTGCGCGTACACAATACCGGCTGTCATGGCCGCCGGTAAGGCCGGCGGCACAGTGATGGTGATGATGTCCAGAGATTCAATGATGATGGTTTTAGCTGGAACCTTGACGGGATCGAGAAACAAACCATCATGAGTTGAAATTGAGACGCTTGTAGTTCCTCTGTAAGAGCAGCTGTACCTTGTTCATTATACTGAGGACGATGGTGTAGATGAAGCCGATCCCTGCCACCCCCACCAGACACAGCAGGAACAGGTACGCATCGCGGTACAGCTTGAAGTCTGTGGGTTTGGGGTAGAGGATGGATCGCACGAGCTGGCCTTTCTCTGTGCTGAAGCCTGTGGGAGCAGTAAGCAGAAAGATTTGATCATTTTCTTGTAAACACTTACAGAGTGTGCCACCATTAGGGCGATCAGTCTGTTGTTATCTGTTTCCCTCGGTCGGTCTCACCTGTTCTGACCACAACAGCCTTCACCAGTTCACCGGTGTAGAAGCGCGTCTGGATCACGTGGGTGCCACAGAACAGGGTGTGTCTCTTGTGCTCCTCTATATTGTAGCTCCCGGCTGCCTCCTCACCTAAACTGGGTAGACTGGTCTTGGTAACCGGCACGCTCTCTCCTGAAGATGAAGGGAGAAGGAACAGACGTCCAACAAAAAGCACATCTCAAACATGGACAGCAGCTGCAGTGTTGTGCACAAGTGTAAACACAAGCCGGTGCATGATGAGAGCATGTCATAAAATATGGCACTTTTAAACCGAATTTCTGTAAATTCACTGTATTTAGTTTTAGTTTTATCTTGAACATAGAGCCTTGAAATGTATTTATATATGAACTAACAGAACTTCTTTTCATTCACCTGCCAATATTCACCAATCATTAGATAAAAACAGATATCAGTAAAAACACATTTAAAGATCTAAGATGTGTACTGTATTAAACATTATGAGACATCTGACAAATACAACATAAATTATTATTGACAGGCTGATTGATAAAAAGCTAGTGAGTTGTCGGGCTTGAGCTCTTCAGGCAGGTCCTTCCTCTAAATCTACAACAAATGAGTAACAAGTGAAGAGAAGCTAAAAACAAATACAATCTCTTTCTCTGGTTTCAGATAAAAGTCTAGCAGCTGCATTTTGTACTAGTTGAGCGATTTCTGTAGCAGTAGTTTCGTCATGAGGAGACAAAGCCATACATGACAAGGGCTGCATCTTTAAAACTCAAAACTGGATATTTTGGAATTATCTTCAGTAAAAAACAGAGCTGGCAGTAAATCACTTTCCTCCATGACAAGCACTGTGACCAACAGAAAAGGAGAAAAGTCTCTAATATCACAGAAAGACCGAGGCCTGTTTCTCCCCTTCGATGCCATCTTAAAAACAGAAATGAGACACTGTGTTAACTGTGAGGAGGGAGCATCCATAGAGAAACACAACCTGTCAGCATGCTCTCATTTACAATACAGGTTCCATGGATGAGCAGGGCGTCGCAGGGCATGATCATCCCATTGGCTGGAATGATGATGACATCACCGGGCACAAGCTCCGTCGACATGGCCTCGTCAATATCTTAGGGGCAGCAATAAGAGAGAGAGCACGGTGTAAAAGATATCGTGAGGATGCTATCAGAGATCAATAATGCGGTTTATATATTAATGAATTATTACTGCTTTACACCATCAACACGTTTAAGAGAAGATCAGTCGTTCGTGAATGATTGAACTCCTGCTTTCACTAATCTGCAGCTCTGTTACAATCGGAGAGGAGAGCTCACCTTTACTTCCTCTGCACAGCGAAACACGGACCACACTGTGTGCTGCCACCATGTCATGTAGCATCACGTATTGCTGAAATGACAGAGACACTGACTCAACTGAAAACACACACAAACACACACATTTATGAATACGATTATTAACTGACACTGCTACCACCGTGCATCTCCCATACAAGTTTGTATGTTTGTAATGTGTCCGTTCACTTCACAACCTTCCCGGGGATCAGACATGACTCACCTTTTTAATGGTATACAGTGAGGTAGCTATTGAAATGACAGACATGAACACTATGGCTGTGGCGTAGTAGTAGTAGTCCTCTGCGCTCCACAGAATAACACTGAAGAGCTGGAAGATGTAGAAAGGATTCAGGACCTGACGGAGGAGGAGACAGAAACACAGGCTGAAAGCATGAGAGAGGGCATTCATCATATGACTGGTATGTTAATAGAGGAGATGTTGCACTTGATAAGCTAAGCCCTAAACTCACCTCCTTTATGAGGAGCTTGAATAGAGAGGGCACTCTCACAGCGATCTCATTCTCCTCGAAAAACAACCTCCTGTTGAAAAGGAATTAGAAAAAACAGCAACACGTTTCAAATGTAGGAAAGAAAATTAAAGGTGCTATGTGTAAGTTTTTGCTATTGCTACATAGCTAACGTTAGCATTAGCTGTTCAGCATCAAACTTCATTCCTTTGCTCACCAACAGCTGTCTCCAGTGGTGGAAAGAAACACTTATGTTAACTCTTGTCTCCATCACATCTTTTCTTCTACTGAAGTTAGCATGCTAACCAGCTAGCTACGGCCCAGTCTAGCCGTCTCACCACTCTCTGATACTGATTCACTTTTGCGTCCAGTATTATAACTTCTCATATTGTAAAATCAACAATGGCTGAAGCTCTTGGCAATGATGGTAAGTAAGCAGCTGTTAATGCTAACGTTAGCTATGCAGCAATAGCAAAACTTACAAATAGCTCCTTTAATGATACTTAACAATTTGCACAGGGCTCTATAACCCGACACCTTCTCCACAATTAATTTGAGGAAATAATGTTTCTGTAAATTACTGAATGAGATGGAAGTGCATCACAAAACAATCCGTAGGAAAAGACGACGTGTGTGTGTGCATGTTGTGTACCTGTAGTCCTGCAGTGTTTTAGAAAGTCCAGAGCTGTGGTCAGAGTGAACACTTGCACAGCTCAGCTTCACATCCTCCAGGCCTCTAGAAAAGTCACACACATATTCATGACTACTGCAGCCTGGATTTACACCGGAGTGTTTTTCTGATCACATCAACAGGAAAAGGTTTTAATGAATGATGCTGTTAACAGCCGTGAAAGCAGAAAAATACAGTGTTTTTCAGTGGGCCTCTTACTTATACGTCTCAAAGTTCTGTGTCTCATCATCCCAGTAGTATTTAGTGCTGTGGTGGGTGAAGTAGTGGATCTAAGGAGGGGAGAACAGAGGGGGAGGAGGTGGTCAGATATCGACTGTGTAACAAAATCTAGACTCCAAACTTTACTGCATGTTAAGAAAAGGCAGACACAGTTTCCACTGAGTTACCTGAGCATTCTGCCTCTCAGCAAATTTCCCATGATGCTCCTCGTGCACAGCGCTGACGCTGTGGTCTCCGTCTCCGTTCGGCAGCTGAGCCGTGGGCTGCAGATCCAAGCTGTCGAAGGGTTTCTTCCCCGGAGCCAACATCACATGTACTTTGGCTCGAAACCACTGCCTGAACTCATCCTGTGATAACATTACAAAGAATTACATTTTTCCTTGGCCGTGAGGCAACACTGAACTTATCATTTGTAGTGTTTACAGTGTGTGTGCCAAAGAATGTAACAAGGGTCTGGATGATCTGTGTACAGTGGTATGATATGCTGTAAGAAAATGTTAACTCAAAATCCACTGAAAGAAGCAAGAGATTCACTCACACAGACAAGATGCGTTAAATCTAAATCCACAAAAATGTGTTTGTTTTAGCAGGTGAAGACAGCGATCGCCTCATTTAAGCTACAAATGCAGACCTTACAAGTGTGTATATGTATTACAAATAAAGTAAAACAAGTTAGGTGTGCGAAAAAAGAAAGCAAGTACTGTGGTCCTGAGCAGCAGTGTGTGCGCGTCCCTCAGCGAGGTGTGTGTGCAGGTGCCCTTGACGCCCCACTCAGGCAGCCAATAGAGCAGCAGCAGCAGGAGACCACAGGAGCAAACAGCACCTACGCCCACCAGGATCATCTTCCACAGACAGGGCCGGTACCCCCACACCTCCTGCACAAGGACGTACTGATGTAAAGAGACTGAAGGGACAGATGTAAACACTGCATTCATTAGTAACTATTTTTAGCTGCGGGCTTTGGTGAGTATTTACAGCAGCAGGACAGTGTATGTGGGATTAACTCAAAATAAACTGCAGCCCCTGCGCTCATGGTAAATAAAAGAATTAAATATGAAGCTACAACCAGCAGCCGGTTAGCTATTAGTTTAGCATTAATACTGGAAACATGGGGAAACATCTAGCATGGCTCTTCTCTGACAAACTGGGAGTACCACCCATTAGTGACCTTTATGGGTGCTGGTATTTTGTTACCTTCCAACAAAGCCAGACTGACTGTTTTTTTCCATTTCCAGTCTTTCTGTGAAGCTGAGTGACTAGATAAAACTCAGCATCATAGTGAATAATCATATTCCCCAAAAATGTCAAACTACTACTAAAAGCATTGTGGCATTCAGCCCCTCTGAATCCAAACCAGTTTAAGATCCATTATCACTATGACATTTCCAAATCCTCCAAACGACCTCGTAGTGATTTCAGTGAGTGAGATTACATTTTAAATCAAATTGAAGGCTGCGTTCATTCGAATCCCCTGAAGCATATGTCCTTTAAGAACTACACACATAAGAGTCACCAATTATTCACAAATTGTGTGACACCTTTCAATCACAGGAATGTAATTAAGCTTGTAATCAGCTGACCAACCAAAAACCGCCCAACTGTTCTCACTACACAGAGTTAATATTTTGGAGATTGTTTCAAGAAAAGACAAAAGAGGTCGACAGTCAACACAAAATAAAACGATTGAGGGAAACTAGCAGTAAGACGGGAAGTGATATTTACCATCTCATCCTCCAGGCCCTTGTTTATTATCTTCACCTCTCTCATCTTCATTCTGTCAGACGTTCAACAACTACGAAGAAAGACAAAGGAAAAAAGTTAACTATATCTCCAACCGGTGTTTAACTTGCTGAAGCTTTGTCATTACAGAAGACTTCAGCTCCGTCTGGTCAGCAAGAGATGTTGCAACTCCAGTGTCGGTCAAGGACATTAAAGGATTCAGTTTTATGACTTCAGAAGCAAAAAACCGCCCAAAGCAAGAAAAAGAAGGTCAGGGATTCATTTACTTTTCTATTACATGAGTTCATTTTCACCTCTGGAGACAAAGAGAAGAAGTGGAATTTATTTGTGTGGAGTCATGTTTGTAACATACAGCAAGGAAGAGCCTGACTTACATTACCCCTGCTTGGTAAATAACGAGCTGTCTGTATGGAACAAAGATCTTTTACGCAAGTAACGACCTCACCTACCTTCCTCAGGGCCGCCACATGGACACTGTGTTTAAGGCCTCCAGTGATATGTATCAGAAATCTTGCTTATGCATGATCCCAATTCAATTAACTAACAATTTTTTTGACATCAAGTCGTGAGGCCAATCTGCGTGATACGTTGTTGTGGAGTTGAGCAGATACCTGGAAACCTTTGCACTGTGCACACACAATCATGTTCAATAACAGTCACACCTACAGTAATGTTTGACTCACAGTCTCTCTGACCAGACCTGTCAATAAGAGCCGTCACCTGCAAACTGAGAAAAATAACACAAAAACTAACTCTATTTCTTAAGATAACACACCTTGGACTTATTATTTCACAACTTCATGTTACAGTAGATTCATTTTTTGACACTTTAAGCAAAGAAAAATATTTTTCTAACATTTCTGAAATGTTAAAAAGGTTTGGCAAAAACATACGACACAAATAATTGATGGCATAAATGCTCAACATGTTTACTATGACAAATTTAAAAGTACAAAGAGCCTCTATGATGATTTGATTAGACAAAGGTTGTGTCCATTACTCTGAATACTATGTCAAACCTTATAAATGTAACACCTCATACCACGAACACCATCCCCAACATGAACCCTGGTGGTGGCAGCATGAGCCTGTGAGACTGCTCCTCTGCACCAGGTCCCAGAAAGGCTTATACAACAGAAATAAATAGAAATCCTGCTTGCACCCCTGCTGCGGATCCAGACTTGGGATAAGATTTATTTTTCCAGCAGGACAAAGACCCCAAACATAAAGCCAAAGCTACACAGCAACGGTTTCCACATCAAGTCCAGACTTCTGTCCAAACCAGAGTCTGTGGCAGGACCTCAAACTTTCGGAGCTTTTTTGCACAGATGTGCAGAGCTGATATAAACCAACTGACTCAAGAGTGTAACTGCTGCAGAAGATGCCTCCTCTGTAAACTGACTTCAGGGAGCGACAACATGTGTTATTAGAGTTAGAGTTTTAACATTATAGGACATGCAAGTGTCAACAAACCCCAATAACCTCAACACAGTTCAGTTGTAAAACAATAAAGCAAAGTCTAAGGAAGTGTTCACTTTTCATAGACACTGAACAACTCACGCTTTATATGCGCAAACTGAGAAACCCTAAAATGACACTTTCCACACTGGTGCAATTCGATATCTTGTGCAAACACACGGCGAATGCAAAGAGACTTCCAGTCGCAGTAACTTTTACCTACGTGGTGCAAAGTCATATAATAGTCTCGCAAGTTGCTGAGCTGCAGCGCCTTTTGCTTCATCTCTCCATAACACATCAACACATGTCATAAACACCATAATAAGCTCGAGTTGATGCGTTTTAACGACGTACCAGTGCCTCCTCTGCTCTGTCACTGAGTCACACGGTGCATGGTCGGATCGTTGTGATAAAAGTTTTCTGCAGCCTGTGAACACTGACTATCTGAACTACATGTGTCTGGAGAAGCGCGCCGACACGCCACAGATCCACGCTGCGCTGGGACCGGACCGTCCCAAACCGGTCCATTCAGAAGGAAGTGGGAAAACAGGATGTGAGGTCATTAGAGGACACAGCGTTTGGGCTGAATTTCTGCAAGTTGCAAAAAAAAAAAAAAAAAAAAAATCGGAAGAACTGCAGCGGCATGTGCACAGAGCAGTCAACCTGCAACTGGTGGTGAAATCCCAGCCTCATGTCATATTTTTTTTTTTTTTTTTTTTTTACTGCTTCTGTTCATGCAGCAACACAGTGGTTGATCATATGCGGGTCATTGGTTGGAGAATATGGCATGTTTAGCTGTGAGACTGGTGTTATTTCGGGTCAGTGGCAGAGAAGAAATAGTCTGTGACTTGGCCGAGGTTTCACCAAGTCCTGGAATAACCTTTTGAGTCTTTATCACAGATGTTGGAACAAAAACACAAAGGGACAGCTGGTGTGATTTTAAAATGAATTTATCTTCACTTTAGAAAATGACACACTGATTAAATCTTAATAAATTTTTCACATAAACCTGCAGAATGTTTTAACAAGTCGGGGTTCTTTCTCATGCTTTCATAATAGTTATGAAATTAATGATTTTTAGTAATAAAAAAAAAATGAAATTACAAGATGCCACATGTCCTACAGTCAAGTACGATTTACAACACTGGATCACACCCTTGCACAGTCTGTACATTCAATCCAACTCAAAAAAGTCTTGCGCTCATACACGTTTCAAAAAAAAATAACTCTATATGGTCATTTTCCAAAGACACGTCAGCTTTTATTTTCCACTTCTTTAACAGCAGCCTGCGGCACAGCGGCTCCACGTCCTCCCCCTCCTGCAAGACAACAACCCGTCAAATTCAAATCAACGCAGTCACAAACCATATCAAGAGAGTTTACGCAGGGCAGAGAGAAACTGTCGTTTGGCTGTTTATGGAAACTGATTGAAATCTATAATAAACAAACATCCATATAAAAACCAGCCAAGACTTGATCCAACAACGCCCAGAGTTACAGGCTTATCGAGAAAGTGAGGAGCTATCTCAGCTTAGCCTGTAGCCTGAGACCAGCAGGTCAGTCCAACATGAAAGTCAGATTTGTCCCCGTATCAAACAATGGATGAGTTTGAGGAAAATACCTCCAGCTTAAAGAGGAGAGATTTTTTTTTTTTTTTTTTTGCAAAAATGCTAAAAATTAAAGAAAAAAAAATTCTAAAGGTGCGAACTGCTCCTGTCATCTTGAAAGACAAAGGTAGGATGCAGTTATTATTATTCTTTGCCACCTTGGGGCAGCACAATAGACTCACAGCACAAAATGGACATATCGACTAGTTATGTTGTTAAGGTGAATAGTAAAGCTGTGCTATAACACAAACTGTGTGATTTACTCTTCCAGCAGATATGAGGTAGTGTTAGCATTAATTTGGAGTCATGCTTGTGTCCTATATTCACTCCCCTTTTCTGTTTTGGTCTCCACCCACTCCTGAGGGACGTATCTGCCTCTTTAGCTGCTAAATGCCCCGCTGTGTTCGCCAGCTGGTCACTACCTGTGTCTGTGCTGCACAGAGGAGGCAGCGTACACTGGGTTTCTCTGAACCTTTTTTTTTTTTTGGGTGAAAACAGGATGAGAGCTGTGAGAGTGAACCAAAACATTAAAAAGGTGCCAAGAACCAACTCCAAGAGAATGAACTGAAAGATGGTGAAGGACTGAGGAGAGCTGCTCCCGACAGGTGAGACCCATCACATTACACTCATTTCATCCATTGTTAATATAATAATATTGATTTGTGGAGTTTTAAATTTAAACTGTAATTACATCTCAGTCGTTGTTGACCTCACTATAAAGACCCTTTGATTTAACTGTAGGACTCAGTGTTACCTCCTCTGCTGCCTCTCCCAGCTCTGCCTCCACGCCCCCCTCTGACAGCCCCCCGACCTGCAGGCTGACCACCAGGACGCTGCGCCAAGCCTCCTCTGGCTCCTTGGCGACTCTTTTCACTCTTGGGTTTTGCATAAGCCACATTCACTTTGCTGCCATCTATCTCACAGTCCTCCATGGCTTCTTTGACAGCTTTGCACTTTTCTTCGCTCGCAAACTCCACAAAACCAAAGCTGAGAAAAACAAACGAGACACGCGTAAAGACTTCAAGAATAGGTGAAAAAATATGAAACATTTTTAGACAATTAAAACAGTGAATGTACGTTACGCTCCCAACCTCTTGGAGACTCCAGTCTCTTTATCTACAGTGACTCTTGCACTGAGGGCTCCTTCAAAGGCACCTTTAAGAGTCTCTGCAGTCGTCTTCTCAGCCAGGCCCCTTACAATCAGTGTTTTTGATATGACTAACAAGAAAAAAAACAACACACAGCTGTGCTATCAGCATCTTCATAACTCATCGCGACTCAAACCGACTTTACAGACACTTGAAATTGATGTTTTGCCTTTAATAAATATCATTTTCCCCTGATTAAGCAGCTCAGTAGACAACATGTATCATGAGTAACACAGCAGGGACTCTCCCACATACCTTTTGCCTTCTGTGGCTTTTCTCTCAGTTCAAAGAATTGGACTCTGATCTGCCTTTTGGACATCTTCATGTTTTGGGACTCCTGCAAAGCCTTTTCAGCATCTGCCACAGTTGCAAACTCGACAAACGCATATCTGCAGAGAATTACAGACGTTTCTTGAAGACATTCAAACACTTTCTGCGATGAAAAAAAATATAAGGTGGGCCAGTGTACATGTATTTACCCTTTTGATTTGCCTTTGCTCTGAGGCATTTTGATGCTAACAGCTTTCGGAAAGATTTTGTTGAGGCTTTTTTCTTTCGCTTTGTACAACAAATTGCTCACAAATAAGATGTTGTTTGGAGGAGCTGCAGCTGTGAGAAAGAAGAAGGATCTTTTGTGAATACAGATTTAATTGACTGATGTCCAGATCAAAAAAAGAAAAGAGGACAGCTGTAGTATCATGTTGACTATCAATAGTACATTTCTAAATATCCAATGATTTACCTTTTGTGTTGCTGTCTTCGTCAGTAGCGTTGGTGACTTTAGGTACAGTTGTTTCTCCTACACAGTCCACAATTAAAACCCGGCCTTGGATCTTTACTCCCTGTTTTTTCTGCTGTACTTTCTTAGCAATGGTTTTATTTTTGAACTCCACAAAGGCAATACTGTCGAAAAATAAGGAAATTTCATTCAGTACACATTACAAACATCCATTTAATTCATATCTTTTATTTTCTAATAAACATCATAATCACAGAATTATTTTGCTCATTTGACATAATTGTATAGTTAGGAATTGAACCATAACACAGGTTTTTTTTTTTAACTCTCACCCTTTGCTTGGGCCTTTAGTTCCACCAGGAAAGCGGATGGCGACGGCCTTGTGGAAGACTTTGAGAATGTCTTTTTTTGTTGCGGTGTATGGGATGTTCTTCAGAAACAAACATCTGGCATCTTTTACTGCCAAAGACGGGACGTCAGATTAGACCAAAAGTCTTACATCACATGACTTTATAATGTTTTGCACTGCAAGATGGTATCATAAAATCATTATTTAAGAAGTTGATGGAGAAAATCCAACCTAAAGTCCATATTAGCCAATAAATGGCACTACCACTGCATCTGTATCTAGAGTGAGAAGTAGCACATGACTTAAAGTGATGTATAATTGAACAATTGTCGTTAGACGGGTTACCTTTTTTGTCCACCTGTGGAGCTTTCACCTTCACCTCGTCCTCACTTTTGACCTTTGCTTTAGCGATCGTCAAAGGCTTATCAAGGATCTTCTCTCCATTTAACGTCAAGGCTTTAGTCACGTCCATCTCTGAGGCCATATCTACATGTGCATGTTTCCTACAACAGAAAAATATTACTTTAGAGCTAATTTAGCTTCTTCGTCAAATGCACCTACTACAAAAAAGAAAAAAATGAAACCTGAGAGTAAGAATTTAGTTAAAAATAAACTCACTTCGACCGGTCTAATCGGATGCCTTGAACCAGGAGACTTTGCGTCATGAAGTAATTTGCTAACGAATCTCTGACCTCTTCAAATGGTTTGGACGTGTTCAGGTTGCCAACAAAAACACAAAAACCTACAACAAAACAAGACAGTGAAAATTTTTATAAGAAAAATTTGGTTGTTTTACAAAGACTTTAGCACTTGGTCTTATTTAGAGTTCATACCGTCATTTATGAGCTTGGTTTTCTTTGACGGGGAAGTGTCAATGTTAGAGTGTGTCTTCCGTTTCCCATTAACTGCAGCAGATAGGAAACAAGTTAATTATCTGGTTACAACATCATAGCTAAATAAAATTAATACAAGCGGCCGGCAGTGTGCAGGATTTCTGGTCTCTGCTCAGTTTAGACTCAGTTTAGAGCAACAATTTCCACATATTCAGCCACATTGATATTTGTCTCCATAATTAATTTCAAAAAGGTCAGGTTGATATTGATATTATGGAGAATGTTTACTCTAATGAGGGAATTTACAAATTTACAAATAAAAGAATTACTCATCAAGATCTGAATGTGGTCCAAAACAGGTCTGATGCAACTTTAAAAAAAAAAATAGAGAAGAGCTGAAAGCTTTTACTAGTTTTACAGCGTTTGCTTAAAAATCAATGGATTTCATAGTTTCCAATGGTTGCAGTGTTTAGAAGACTGTCCTCAGGTTGCTACTGTGACACAATCGGAAGATTCATCCCCATTTTAAGTGCACATCACTTGAGGGCAGGTGAGAAAGCTGTGAAGAAGTTATGTGTGAGTCGGACAATGGAAGAAACAAAAGAAACTCTTCTTGAAGCAGCCGTTTCATCACTGTCTAATTGTTAACTCTCCTTACCTGCTAACTCTTCAACAACCATCTGTTCACTTCCTTTGCTTTCCTGTTTAACACGACCGCTCTGTCCTCCTTCATTCTTCTTTGCCAGAGTCACAGTTACTGTGGGGGTACATTCGCTTTCTCCAGTGGCGGTGTCCATTTGGGATTCTAAAGAGGAAACCCTGTTACTGGCGCCGCTCAGAATTGCTCTCAAGAACATTGTTTATGTTGTATTGTCATTATCTTTTTCATCTTTGATCTCCTCCATCTTGGTCTCAGAACTCTCACTGGGAGTGTTGCTTATTAATTCAGCCGAAGAGACTGCCCGAGTCTGTTCTTCATTTATACGATTTAAGGACAATGAAAGCCTGTCAGAATCAGCTGTTAACGTTGTACATGCAGCCTCCATTCTTCAGGAAGACCAACCAACAAACTTTTTGTAGCCTTTACTCAAGCCGGTAGGGGGTAGGTTTTTCATACTTTAAGTTTTTTTGGGTGGAATATCCCTTTAAACATTAAATAACTGTCGGTTTCAACACTCATACATACACAAAGGTCTGTGGTGAATACAAGTTGTTACCATCAGGACAGAGGTACAGGCTTCTTGCGCCCAAAGATCCTTTACCTCCCAGAATAGCGCTGTTAAACAAACCTTGAAGATATGAGCGGTGTGTCACTTGCATTTTTTGAACCTAATTCCTGATTGTTGGTGATGTTGCTGTGGAGTGCTTTGTTGTTAAATGTCTGTCTTTATTTGTAATGTCTTTTCTGTTGTGGTTGTATTTATCTGACAGTCACAGGCACAAAGAGAATTTTGTTTGTTATGGTTACAATTCAGTTTGTAAGTGAGACATGCTGGCCTGTTTTCTTTTAAATCTTAAGTTTCAGTCATAAAAACCAACATCACTTAATGACAAACACTTCAGTGGAGGAAGAGTCTTTGTTTCGTAAAAAAAAACAAAAAAAAACACAGATTATGTAATGCACCAGTAACTTTTAAACAGCCTTACCACTACGCATCATCTCTCTTGCAGTCATCTGATTACTTGAGTTGGTTCTCCTTTCCAAATCCTCACCCTCTCCTTCCTCATTCTTCTTCTCCCAGGATACGGTTACAGTAGGTGTGTTTGCTTTTACTTCAATGACAGTGTCCATCTGAGAATCTGAACACGTAGCTTCATTACTGGCACTGTTCAGAATTTCAGTCAGACATCATGTGTGATGCGTTTGTAATACCTTGTTCATCTTGGTCCTTCTCCTCCTGTTTCATCTCTGTCCTCTCAATCTGTCCTTCTGAAAAAAAAAAAAAACGACATTAATTGAATGATTTCTTATTACCGCAGATATTAAGTTCAAGCGGTTGTGTTCACTGTAGATTCTCAAGTTGTTTGAAAGATATGACTTGCCAGTGTTAACGTTGTGCTCTTCTTCTACAACTTCATTGGTGATGACCTTGCTTTGCCTTTTTCTACTATTTGTAGCCTGAAAGAAACAAATGCGATTCTGACATTACGACCCAAGTGTGTTCTTGAGGACTGCAACTTCAAATTCATCCCAATATCAATTCATTTGTCAGTTATATTTACCATGTACCATTTACATTTAAAGTATGACATTTAAAATGGAAGATGCCCACAACCAATTCACAGAGACCAAGGTGATGTCCTCAAAAGACTTGAGCTGTCTAACAAATCCCCAAAATATTCAATTGTACGTGATATCTAACAAAAATGAAGCAAATCCTCATGTTTCAGAGGCTTAAACCACTGAAAGTGGGACATTCTCCCTCGATAAATAACTGACACTCTTAATTATCAAGATGTATGTCACTTAACTTCTGTCAATCAACTAAGTTTATCGATTAGTGTACTTATGAACTAGCCAGACCTGAGAGTTAAACGTAATAGCAATATTATGACTTTGTATCCGCCTAAAAACAAACTGACATGCAATGCAGTTGTACGTTAACAAATGAAACAGTGTTTGTAGGTAAACCTCTGGTTTCTGATGTGACTACCACCAGCTAACCTGTTAGCTAGTTAGTTTGCAGCTAATAAGACCACACAACAGTTACCTTAAAACTATGTACTTAATGCACGTTGAAGCCTGGTTAATATAAATGTAATGTAACGTTTTTCTTACGTCTGTCTTTGCCATATTGTGTGTAACAAACGCACACAATCACAGGCTGGTGAAGCTAGTCGGAGCTGGTGAATACACGTGTGGTGGGCTACAAACATCCACATGCGCCTGTTTTAAACTACGCTCTGAGCATGCGTGTGTTACTACGGATGCCGAAAAGGACGGAGGGCGTGTGTTTACGTTCTTGCAATCTAACGATTCACATTGCCGGAACTCCCCTTTCAGCCACCTCAGCGTGCCACCGTCACTGCTATGAACACATGTTGGGTAAATACTGGGCAACACTGAATAATGTTTAGAGAGAGAGGCATTATACGGAGTGTTTTTCGAAGTTTCTTAAGCGCTCAAGTTTGATTTTCTGACAGCTAGCCAAGTAGCTAATTAGCTTAACTCTTCAGTTGACCAACTCCTATTTCAGTTGCATTTTCAGGTCTCCACCAGACTCAAGTCTGTGGAAACTGATTTTGAATATATTTGGCTATCACTTCAACCTGTACAATGACCGAACCTATGTTTTCCACATAGTGTGTGTTTGTCCGGCATGGGAAACAAACTTGAGCAATGTGTTGACTCCGACAGTTAGAACTGGGACTGGACTGCGAAGAACCCACGGTCCGAAGGTCAAGGGACAGCCTCAACACGACACATAACCTGGTGCAGATAAGGTATTGTCGGGTCACAACAACCAAGTCCAACATGAGTTGACAATGAAAGACGTGGTGCTCATTTGAGGAATACTGGGACATACGTTTCTACAATGGGGAGTCAGAGGAACGGTTTCAAGAAGGAAAGCTTCATTTTGTCAGTGGACGTCGGCACAACATCAATCAGATGTCACGTCTATGACAAGGAGGCAACAATCCGAGGATCATGCACCACCAAGGTATTCATCTGCTTGTCTTTATCCTTTTGGCTTCTTATTTGTCACGTATACCACCTACACGCATCACTCTCTTGAAACTTATATGTTTCCTCATATTATTCATTCACAATACTTTCTCCAGGTTGTCCCCTTGTACCCAGAGGTAGGACATGTGGAGATGGAGCCAGATGCACTATGGAAAGGGTTTATCACTGTGGTCAAGGGAGCTGTGCAAGGTACAGTTGCACCATTTCCTGTTGCTGCATTTATCCACAAACATACTCAGGCTTATTCAAGCTGTGATTCATTATTCATGGTAATTGACACGCCTATTACAAATTATATCTGACATAACACTGTTAGTACTACAAGCGTGTTGAAATGTAAATTGTTTCCAGTTTGGTCTTTTTCCAGTGTGAACAAATAAAGCAAGAAGAAGCCTGATTAACATATACTGAGATGCAAGAAAAACATATATAATACATACATAATAGCTCTGTGTGTGTGTGTGTGTGTGTGTGTGTGTGCTGCTATAGATGCAGGGCTACAAATGCGCCAGATAGAGGCCCTTGGCATCTCCACTCAACGAGGCACATTCACAACATGGGACAGGTAAATTGAATAAAAATAATTACTACTACTTACTTTTTTACTTTTTACTTTTCTTTATCTCCAGAAAAAGTGTATATCTGACAGGTTCATTTCACTTCCTCTCTTTTCCCCTGACAGGAAAACTGGAGTTCCCTTCCATAATTTTATCAGCTGGCAGGATCAGAGGGCTGCAGACTTGGTGAAGTCCTGGAACAGATCATGCACAATGAAAGTGAGACTTTGGCTGCTGTGCGTCTCTAACATGTAATGAAAAAGGAATGTAGTCTAGAGATGAGGGACGAAAAAGTAGAACATTTAAATGTTTTGAAATCAGCACTGTCCCTTCACACAGTGTGCCTTTTTATTGTTACTCCGACAACCTCAGGCAATCCATGGTGTGATGAAGGGGCTGTACTTCATGACCAGGCAGAAACGGTTGCTTGCAGCGAGTCTCATTGTTTTCTCCACTCAACATGTTACCTTCCGCCTCGTCTGGGCCCTGACATACTACAAGCAAGTGAGTGTGTTTGCACGTGTGCAGGAAAACATTTAAAGATGCCATAAACATCCATAAACATCAACATAAAGATGCCATAAACATCAAAGTCCAGAAGGAATGTGCACTGAAAAGCTAAAACCCCAAGTCAAGGTGTCTCACAATTAACCCAACTAATCATTTTCATTGAAGGTTAATATACCAATTATTTTCCTCATCAATTGTTAGAACTATAAAATGTTAGAAAATAGTGACAGATTTTCATCACTTATGATGCCAAGAGGTGGCATCATAAAATTGCTTGTTCTGAATCCATTAAAGGTGAAATAAATACAATCGTAGAGTATATGAATCAACAGATAAAGCTGATAATTTTTTGCAGTAATCATCGTCAAAACAAATGTCCTGTCATACAAATAGTCCTGGTTCGAAGCACGGCAGAGCATGCAGCTGAAACCCTCCCAGGAATGTGGGTGTTAAAGGGTTCACCTCTCTTCTCAGCCTCATCATGTTTCCCTCTTCTTCTAGGTCCGTCAAGCGGTAACTGAAGGCAACTGCTGCTTTGGAACGATAGACACCTGGCTCCTGTTCAAACTCACAAAAGGTGGGTTTGAGCTCATTTGAAAGCCATCTCTCAATGAGGACAATTTCTTCTCTAAACAGCACAGTACTATATCATTTGTTCAGTGGATTGCATTTCATACACTGTTAAGCAGGGTTTTAAGACCCAGACAGAAAGTTCTTTGTGTTTCAAATCCTGTTGCACGTTTCTCAGAAATGTTTTAGCTAACTCCTGTGGGAGTGGGTTTAGTTGGATAAATAACTGGGAGCTCAAACAAGTTTTTTTTTTACCTTTTTGAAAACATTTTTTTGATACATTCACCTTGTCTGTTTTAGGACACATCCATTCCACAGACTATTCTAATGCCAGTGCAACTGGCATTTTTGACTCCTATCAGGTCTGGTGTATGTTATGTTTGTTCACTGTTTTGTCTTTCTGTGTTTGGTGTGAGCTTTTTTCTTCAAATCACTATAATATGATTTTTTTTACAGATGTGTTGGAGTAGTCTGCTGTGCTCTCTTGTTTCTCTGCCTCTCACTATTTTCCCCAAAGTAGAAGATACAGGGTGAGTCATTTCCGCCAAATTTCAACACACTGTACACTCATCGGTTTCAGTCATGAGCTCAGTCATACTTTCATTATAACTTTATTTTTTTCACTCTGAACCTGAAACTGAAATGTTCTGCTCATGAGTATGTGTGATATGTCATTCATAGTTATTATAATTCTCCACATTTCAAAGTTTTATTTAAATATTCCAATCATTTCAAATCCACGTAATCCTGTTTTAAAAGTACGGCATCTCAGCATACGTACTGTTTAGTTGTAATTACAAATTCATGGCCTCCAAATGGCGTTTAGAGGATTGACAGAGAGTGTGAGATGATGCATTGTCTCTTGTTTCTCCTTCATGTTGCACCAGCCATGACTTTGGTTCCACAGACCCATCTATCTTCGGAGTATCCATTCCTATCATGTCAGTGGTGAGTTGTCAAGGTCTTGGCATGTCACACACCCTGTTATCAGTGTGATTATGTTAAAAAACATTCATTACAAACTTCTGATTCAGTTTATGACAGCGTGTCACCAACATTATGTTGTAAAATGGCTATTTATCCCAGGTGTTTGATTAATCAACAGCAGGGAACATGCAGCTTGTTTCATTCAGTTGAAACAGAATATTAAAAAGTGTTTAACACATGACATTTTGTTTATAGCTACTTTGTGGTAGAGGTTAAAAACAGACAAGACAGTGAATATAAACTGAAACGCAAGACACAAGGAATGAACTGGAACAGTGGAATTAAAAACGTACACATAAATTGGGACAGTATCGTACAGTATATACAGTATCCTGTATTTTACATCACATGAGTTTTAGACATTTTCAGTGTTGCTCAGGTGAGACTAAACCTGTTTAGGATTCAGTGTGTTCACAACAAACAAATGTGTTCCTCTGTCCCTCTGCTACAGATGGCGGACCAGCAGGCAGCCATGTTTGGAGAGTGCTGCTTTGATGTTGGCGATGTGAAGATCACCATGGGGACAGGCACCTTCATGAACATCAACACTGGGAGCAAACCACATACATCTGTAGCAGGTAAAGCAAAATACACAAACGTTAAGATAATAATATCCACACTTGTTCATTCAGGCACATTACAAGCCTGAGTTTCTTCTCTGTAGGTCTGTATCCTGTGGTGGGGTGGAAGATCGGCCCAGAGGTGGTGTACTTGGCGGAGGGTAATGCAGCAGACACAGGCACTGCCATCAAGTGGGCGCAGGAGCTGGGTGAGAATCAAGCTGTATACAATACCTGTGGAGATGGATTCTTTTAATTCATATTTATTATGCATTTTACAAGGAAACTGTGTGAGAGTGTTTGGAAGGTTTTACAGTAAAATTACGACAACACAAAATCAATAAGATAGTTGACAAACTAAGGTTACTTTAAGGTTATGTTACGTGGTGTTGTGACGTCAAACAATGTGTTGCTCAGTCTGAGCTTTTTAGCCTTGTTTTGGTTTCATAGTCTGTAACTTGTCTCATCATCGAGTCTCAAGTCACAATAGCAGCTGTTCAAACAGCAGACAGACGAAGCTAGAAACTAGCTGGTGAATATAGTGGAGCATTTAGCAGCTGAAGAGCCAAACATTTCCGTTGGGAGTCAGTGGAAACCAGAAACAGAACTAACAGAAGAGGTTATATTTGTCAGGTGTCCAGAAACGTGACTCCAAATGAATGCTCATGTTGCTTCGTGTCTGCCAAATGTGGTAGATTGCTTTTTAACATGTTCGGTATAGCAACTTTATAGGGTTATAATATGTCAGTTTTGTGTTTTCAGTTTGGCCAAAATTCTATTCATGCGTCTTTAAATCTATTCATGTTTAAGTGAATACCACTGATGAAGTCAGTAACTGACAGATTTATCGGGTGAAACCTGTGTGTGTTGTTGCAGAGCTCTTCTCTGACGTCCAGGAGACCAGCGCCATGGCTTACAGTGTCAATGACTCTGATGGAGTGTGCTTTGTACCGTCCTTCAGCGGCCTGCAGGTAGATGTGCAGTACAACATTTAAACATATGTGTCAAAGAAAGATCTGTTTGTTTTTATAGGCAGTTGGTGTAATGTGTACATCAGTGTGTTTTCTCAAAGCAAAAGCATATGTGTATATATTGTAGCACATATAGGTGGATATTGATTAACAGCATGATATTTACCATCACAGGCTTTTATTTCTATTTTTGTCCTTTTTGTTCCTCTGTAACGTGGTTTTGTGTCTCTTTTTTTTCTCTGCCCTCCTTTGTGAACTGGCCTGTGTAAGTGTGTGTCCTGAATGTTGATAGTTTAGATGCAATGATGTTAATACAAATCAGTTTCCTCATGGTTGTTTAATCAAGAGCTACTTTAAGAACAGTAACCAAGTAAAAGAGTGTAGCTGTTATCAGGTCTGTTTTTCACTGACTCATTACATTTGACATGTTTGTTTACATACTTCATTTATCCAAAGGCTCCTCTGAACGACCCTAAAGCTTGTGCTTCACTCATGGGCCTCAAACCCTCAACCACCAAGAGCCACCTGGTCCGTGCCATACTGGAGTCTGTCGCCTTCAGGTGACTCGTTTTGAAGAGATTGTTTCTGTTTTAACATCTTTACTATTCATTCTCCATTCATGCTAACTGCTGGTCTTTCTTTGCATTCTGTTTATTCTTTGCAGAAACAAGCAGCTGTATGAGACGATGCTGAAAGAAACTCACATCCCCATCGCAAAGATCAGGTACAGTTCTATCATCCACTGAGCCGGTCGGTAGTCAGTGCAGACAGAATATGATTGTGGTAATGAAAGCCTGCTGTGGGATGTGGACATGTCCCTCTTTGATATCCCAGTTTACAGTGCGATATCTGATCTGATATTAGATTTGCACTAATGCAGTTCAGTTTTTATTGGCAATCCATTATATGTGTATCGTGATCTGATACTGTTACTGTTACAGTAAAGTGAGTTGCAGTGTAATGTAATAGAGAGCTCTGTCTTTCATTCTGTGTCTCTCAGGGTGGATGGTGGTGTTTCCTCCAATGACTTCGTCATGCAGCTGACTGCAGACCTGTTTAGCAGAAAGGTAGCCAGACCCGAACACCATGAGATGTCGTGTTTGGGGGCTGCTTTTGTTGCTGGACTTGGAGTGGGTACGTAGAGACACGTTCATACACATGTACATTATGCTGTATGCTGGATAGTCATTTCATACCAATGCTGTTCTTGTATAAAATGCTTTTTGGGCAGGAGGGATATGTCCTCACTTCTTTTTGGTTTCTGCAGTGAGCAGCCGGCTGTGTGAAGTTGTGTGTCTGTCAAGCAGTTTGACTTTTTTCTTTCACAGCGGTTGATAATTTTTCTCTAAAAATATTACAAAACTTGGTCATGACATTGAGATTCATTTGAAAAGTTATGATCAAAAGTCCTATTTCTATTCTTGTTGATACTGGCAGAAGAAGCAAAATGAAATGTCGCTGTGTGTTATGTAACCTACTTTCCATTTGATTATTCACATTATGTAATAATTAGATACATTAGTCAGTGCTTAATCAAATCAAACAAACAAGCCAGATTTGTTCTGGTTGTTGTATATAAACTCTTTTACAAAACTCACACAGACAAAATCCGCCTTCATAGGACTTCCTGTGTTATATGTTGGTAATTTTTTTAAGATTTTGTGTTCATGTTGTCTCCCTAAGTCCTCCTCTGTCTTTGACCGTCACTGCAGGCTTCTGGAGGACCCGGGAAGACCTGAAGAAGCTGCACAACATGGATCAGGAGTTCTTACCTCAAGGGGCACCTAAGGAGGGTGCTGGCAGCCCAAATCGGGAGTACATCCCCATCCTCCAGAGCTGGGAGAGAGCTCTCCGTCGTTCCATGAACTGGTACAGCAAGCCTTGACTCTGAAAGCGCACACAGGGAGATCCAGATGTTGACCAAATGGGGGGGATAAAGACATGAGGTCTGAGTACATGTGAAAGTAGAAGGTCTAGCATTTCCCATACGTGGATGCTAAAATAAATGACAATGGGTTTTTTTTTCTCTCTACGGTTGAACAAAACACAGCTGAAGGTCGTTCACACTGACAAAATGAAATAGCACTAATATGTGGGAAAGGTCCAGNGATGCTAAATAAATGACAATGGGTTTTTTTTTCTCTCTACGGTTGAACAAAACACAGCTGAAGGTCGTTCACACTGACAAAATGAAATAGCACTAATATGTGGGAAAGGTCCAGTACAGGTCAGATCCAGGCAGCCACCTTCACAGCCTTGAATTGTTGACCACATACAGCTACTATAAACTTTACTCTGTTTCTTCACACGATAGCTGCCTTTTCAGATAAATCCATTATTCATTTCAGATCTCAGGTTGCTGGTGTCTCTTCATATTACAGTATTTTATCCATATATTATATTTTTTATATTATTTTTCCACATGGGGGCGCTAATGACTGGCTTTACAGCTTTTAGTTTATGAACTCGCCGTAGCAACCACATGCCACATGCCATAAAGGAGCCATAGATTAAAATCATTCATATCAGATTCCCACATGATCGTCTGTGTGAGAAACAAAGACAGCACTTAACGCCTCTGTTCATGATACCTCAAGATTCAAAGAGCTCCACTGAGGGATAAAACCTGTTTAGGAAATTGTGTTAGGCATTGAACAAACACTGTTTAGTATTTATCCGTTTCTTCTTTATTTAACATGGTGTAAGTGCTAGTCCTTTATAGAAAACCCCAATTCACACATGTTGCCTTTCAGAGATCTGGAGCAGCTTTAATTTGTAGTTATAAATTAGATGTACAAACTGTCAGAAATTAGATTGCAGTGACTGCAGTGATGACTCATGAGAGGATATTGTTTAAATGTGACTGGAACAACTGGATTTTGTGTGTCAACTCACATGAAATCTCTCTCTCAAATCTTCTGCTGTGGAGGAGTTTCAAGGTGCACATCTCGTAGATTAGCGCCTGCATTTCAAGCTTTATAGGAACAAGTTGATCAGGGACACACATATCAATTGCATTGACTTAAAACAGAAATAGGACATGCATACATTTGTACTGAGTGTTACTCAGTGTCAGTCCGTGTTGTGTAGCTTGTGTTTGTGGTTTAATTGTCACAGCCTTATGAATCCCAGTGCAAAGGGACAGCCATGGTGATGTCATATGATAATGTTTTGACTCAAGTCTTTTACTTGACCTGATGAACTCTGATGACAAAGTTATAAAGTTAGTTCTAATTGTGATATGATGAACTGTGCCTGTACTTATGTGATATGTGACATAAACTGTGAATCTTACTGTAGAAATGTTGTGCTTGCTGGGTATTGTTAATCATTGTTTTGCCTTTCTCAATGTTATAATACAGTTCTTTCTACATATACTTAACTTTGTTTTGCAAAGTGACCATATAATACTGAAATTGACATCAGATCGAAAATTTCAGGTCTTCACATGTGGGATTTTTTAACACTTGTACTTCATTCAGTTCTTGAATGGCACTTGTCATGCCAAGCTGCTGGGAAATAACAAATAAATCATTTGTCTAATCATAATTTCTGTTACTAAACTGCAGAAAATATCACGTACTTTGTATGTCTTGAAAGGGCTAGTATTAAAAACAAATTATCAGCAGTTGCCTGTTGTGATTTGAGTGTGTGTCGTGCTTACAGTCGGTGTCACTGACGGTGAGTAAACAGATGCTGCCTGAAGGGTTTCACCTTCACATGGACTCAGAGGAAGTGCTGTCCTCTTGTGCCTGGGGAATTATCAGAAGCACAGGCTGTTAGATGAGTGTAGGGATTGTTTCCCATTGATGTGACTGACCTCACTGTGAGGGTTGCTATGGTAGCTTGCGGATGGAGTGACTGAGAACAAATGGGGTGTGTATTCCTGCTCATGGTGCTGGTATGGTAAGAGGGGGGGGGGGGGGACGACACTAATTGAGAGCACGAAAGGGGGTTTTCCTAAACAATGGGAGGATTGTGTGCGTGTTCACTTGGAGGAGCACCATACAGATCCATACAGTGTGGCTTTTTCTGCATCAAGTCGCCCATCCCCTGCACCCAAACGCTCCCTCTGGTCTGGCTGTGAGTCTCAGCTCTCTCACTCAAAGATGGGCAGTTTTTTTTTTTTGCCAGTGGGCTTGGCTTGCAGTGGGATGCCTTCACAGAGAAAAATGTGCTCGAGTGAGAGAGGCAGACCAGGACTAGCCCATGAATCAGTGCTGCCGGCTCTCACACTAATCAGTAAAATGGGTGTGTGTGTGTGTGTGTGTTTGTGTGTGTGTGTGTGTGTGTGTGTGTGTGTGTGTGTGTGTGTGTGTGTGTGTGTGTGCTAGTATTGTGCCTGGTGCCGCATTGTATGAGTTGTGGTGGACCCTGCCTTGCAACAAATTCAGTCTGACAGCAGGAACTTGATGCAATGTGACCACTACTCCAGTCCCCCTCCCCCATACGAGCTGAACCCTGCACCAAGGGTCATTATATAACTGCCTCTTCTCTTTTCTCTCTCTCTGTGTCACATTGGGAATGTTCGCTGGAGTGTCAGGGGGTTAGAAGTTAAGCTTTTGTCTTTTTTCTTTCCTGTCAGTGTCTCATCCTCTCCCCCTGCTGCCTAAGCATCTAACTCCTCTCTCAAGTCAGTTCATTTGTCACTGACAAGACACGCATGTGCACATATTGCCAAAGCAGAAATTTGCATTTACTTAAGAAGAACTATATTTGTTCTACAGCTGTAGCTAATATACTGATATTAACAGAAAACAGACAGAAGAAGAAGACAGATTCCAGTAAAATGTCCTGTTAACTTTGACACATCTGTTTACAATCATGCACTCTATGTATTCTCTCTCTCTTTCTCACACACACACACACACACACACACACACACACACACACACACACACACACACACATACATTCTAGTTTCAGTCGTGTTCTATTGCCATAGCAACAAGGATTGGCAAATGCCCCAAATATCTATGTTCAGTCAGTCAGTCACAAATAGCACCCTCATAGGCTTCAAACATGCTGATCACTGGCATTATATACTTATATGTGTGTGTGTGTGTGTGTGTGTGTGTGTGTGTGTACGCACACTAAACCAGAGTTTTCTGTAGCCTACACCGATAAACAATGCATCCATCGCTGTCGAAATCCACTCCTGCCTATTGGATTGGTCATTGGTTTGGTGACTCAGTGCATACGACTTGGGCGCAGAAGAGGTGGAATGAACCTAGAATAAACCTGGATGATTAGGATATATAACACAGAAGCCAAAAAAGACCTAAACGTTCATTGTTGAGTACCTCAGACGCACTTTGATCCTTTGGTTTCACAATCAAAATGTCACGTTTGCATTTTCCTTGTGTTTGTTGAAGCATCCCACAGCCTGCAGGCATGTAATATAAAATGGAGATCCCAGCTTGTTCCCAAACACATGTAGCCATTATAACATAATAGATAATAAGAAAGATAATGTGCGCTGTATTTATAATTTGTGCGCGTAACTGTGCGTCTCAGTGCGTCCCTCCGTCATTAACCAATGTATATCCATCTGGTCGCACTGCATCAGCTGCCACGACGGGGTTTGTGTGGACGTCACTGACGTTTTTTTCTCTCCTCTTTCCTCACCTTCCCCTTCTCGGCTTTTTTTTTGTTCCACCAGAGCATCTCTCTCCTTCTGCTCTCCCTCTTTCTACACCGCCCACTCCTTCCCAACCATTGATCCGACCACTCACCGCCGCGTCCCCGGCTTCTTCGCCTCATTACATCGCCTGCTGCGCTTTTCTGCATTTTTTTAGGCAGAAGAAACCGCACATTTTGGACGAAAAGAAGAAGAAGAAAAAATAATAGATCACCACCATGGCGAGCACCGAGGATAAAGCGACCAACAAGGAGAACGCGTCCAGCTGGAAGGACTCCTTCTACAACCCGAGGACCGGGGAGGTGCTGGGTCGCACGGCCAGCAGCTGGGGTAAGGATCCCCGTCATACAGCAGCCAATTAGTGGATGTGCTCTGACATTCACGGGGCTTGTACAGAATCTGATGTCTTCCTCTTTCCGTTTTCCAAGCATGAATAGATGTGTGCCTCTTGAATATCTTACCATATATGTCTGTGTGAGGATGGATTAAAATGACTGCCATGTAGATAGTGGATTATCTGAGGAGACATCATAGGCCTACATGAAGGTGTAAAGGAGAAGCCTGTACCAGGAGGCTCGCCAAGATGAATGATGCTACATAAGGTGTGCACCACTCTCTTTGCTGCATAGGTGGAAATAAACAATCAGATGGTGATCAATCATCACTGCACAGATTTTTTTTTTCATATTTACCATCTGCATTAATAGGATTATCAGGAAATTGCATTCACACTGAAGAGCCCAGCTGATAATTACCTATTCATGTCAGATGGAGTGTGCTACAGCATTCCTGGGCTGACTCTGTAGCTGATCAGGCCATACATTTCATGCAATGATTCCCCAGTTATTTCCAGGGTGAGGTAGTAACACACCACCCTCCCTCCAGCAGCCAGCTCCTATAGGCTAGCACGGGCTGTCGGGCTGCCTGGGCCCCTGTGCTGCTGTGCATGCAGTTGCATGGCCGCCCACATTAGCATGCCTGTCAAGGTCAAATGGGATTCCCTCTCTCCTCTTTCTCTCTCTTTCACGCACTAGGCAGGTGCATTGTGGGATACTGTTGGGGAGGAATGAGAGAAGGAGGAGGGGGGGGGGTGTACAGCAGGAAGCTGAGGGGGCCATCCTTTTTTTTTTCTTTTTTTTTTTTTTTTTTTGTCTGTCAACTTAGAGGGCATCCGTGCTGTGAGAGCCTGGATGGTGGTGAACCATTTTGAGTCAGATGTTTCCATAGCTGTGCCTCCTTTTTTTCTCTCCTCCTGCCTCCTGCCATAAATGAGGCAGCAGATGCTCTGAGCACTGCAGCATCATCCCTGAATCTTATGAGATTTGAAAACTGAGGGTCTCTAGTGAACGATGGCCCCACGTTTGCACTAGTGAGCAACATTTCCCCTCTTGTTCCAAAATGGTTTCTCTCAAAGGGATTGTACACTTAAATTATATTTTTCTTTGGCCTGCAGATGAGGAAAATCTGAAGGCATTTGTCCAAGCCCATGTGTGGTTAAAGCTGGTAGTCAATCAAACATGACCCCGCTCTGTCTCCATCCCTCATTATGTCTCTTTTCTCCTTCTCTTCTATTTCTGTGTCTCTGTGTCAACTTCCTCCAGCCCTCATCCTGTTGTTCTACTTGGTTTTCTACTGTTTCTTGGCCGGTATGTTCGCCCTGACGATGTGGGTGCTGCTGCTCACTCTGGATGACAATGTGCCGAGGTACAGAGACCGAGTTCCACATCCAGGTTAGTTTCTCCCAACATTCGGTATGTACAATGGGGGTATTGGTGACTTTCAGGTACTGTAACTGGCAGCATTTCTCTCTCAGGCATTCATTATTCATACTCGCACCATTGAGATGCTGTCACAATAATGCGCTACATTACAGCTGCTTTTTTTATCGACCTGTTTTGAAAGCTCTTCCTGTGTGATATCAGCTGTGCACCTGGGAGGAGAATGTTTAGGTGTAACTGGAGGCTTCAGTTTCTCTTGCAGGGATCGTTTACTACTTTACTCTGTGTTTACTTTATGTCTCTGTTGCAGGCTTGATGATTCGTCCAAATTCACTGGACATCACATTCAACAAATCCGACCCGCTCAAGTATTCTCAGTACGTCCAACACCTGGAGTCCTTCCTGCAAAGTAAGTGCACCATTTCTAATAAATGAAATCCATTCTCCTCTTCACGGACATTTTTCCAGCGATTCATGCCGTGTATCCGAATGTATCTCTGCTCATCTCCCTCTCTCTCAGGATATAATGATACAGAGCAGGAGAAGAACGAGGACTGCGCTCAGGGAGAGTACTTTCTGCAGGACGATACCGAGGAAATGACAAAGAAAGCTTGTCGCTTCAAGAGAGGATCCCTCAGTTTCTGCTCTGGCCTTTCTGACATCAACTTTGGATATTCTGAGGGAAAACCCTGCGTGCTAGTGAAAATGAACAGGGTAACACCCACTTTCACTTTTCACTGATTGAGGCTCGTCTCTCGTGATGTTTTTGAGAAGCTTCAAAATTGTCTCCCTCTATTACAAATGTACAATTTTGTCCTTGCTTTCCTGAGTGGGTCAACGTTTTCTTCCCTCTCTGCCAGCTTCTCATCTACCTTTGTTCAGTCCCCAAAAATAAGATGAATAATTTGATTAATTTCTAATTTTGGTTCCTCACAGGCAGCAGCTTTTCTACATCTGTTTCTGTTAATAGTCTCAACGTTTCCTGTTTCCCTCACCTCATAGATCATTGGGCTGAAGCCCCGCGGCGATCCCTATATCAACTGCACAGTAAAAGTAAAAATTTTTCTCCAGACTATACATGTGCCACTTGTTTGTATGTGTATTTTTTATTTTTTTTTATTTCTCTCACAAAAAAAGCTCTGATAACCATCAACAGTCTCAATATTTTATTTTTGTTCACCTTTCTTTCATTTTTTTTCCTTCTTTTTGTCTGTTTTGTGTCTGATTTCTTTCTGCATGCTGTCACTGATGGCTTTAGGGTAAGAGAAGTATGTAAATTATCAGGATAAGGCCAGTAGGGGTGTTAGCACATTTTTATTATGTAACAGGCCATTATGCAGGTGCCTCTAAACCCATCCTAGTGCCATTTTCAAGTCATTCCTAATCTAATCTGCGTGATTTTTAGCCACAAATATGCAATATATTTGCAGATTAAAGCAGAACACGTCACGTTGTCCACATCATCATTTAAATCTCTTCTCTAACAGCAGAGCAGTTACTTTCCCTTTTTTCATGTTATGTCCCATGTGATCTTGGAAAAACGTCTCATTCTAAGTAAATTAACATTTCATTTAGTATCAAGTCCATGTGGATTAACACATGTTCTTCTCTGCAGAAGGACAACCCAATTCAAATGCAATATTTCCCAAGTGAGGGGCGCATTGATAAGATGTATTTCCCCTACTATGGCAAGAGAGCTCATGTAAGTATTTATCCCCAGTCAGATCATGTCTGTTAACGTCCTCAGGTTGACGCATTATTGACAGATGGCTGTCTCTTCCCTGATGCAGGAGAATTACGTGCAGCCTCTGGTGGCTGTGAAGCTGCTGCTCACCAAGGAGGACTACAACAAGGAGCTGTCAGTGGAGTGCAGGGTAGAGGGCTCTGACATCCGCAACGACGATGAAAGAGATAAGTTCCTGGGCCGCGTCACCTTCAGGATCAAGGTGGTCGAGTAAAAGAGATGACAGAAACCTGGTGCAGAGGCTGCCCACGTGTACTAAGGATTTATGTTTAAAGATTTAAAAAATAAATAAAAAAGGAAGGAAGGAAGTGTCAAATACGTCACAAAGACTGCATTTTGGGATGTGGCCAAAACATTTTAATGCAGATTAGTTTGGCTTCCAGTAGAAGAGCCAGTTACAGAAATCGAATGTTGCTTTGCTGACATTTCTGACCCTTCTTTCCTTGATGATTCCTTTGCTGACCTCCTCAAAGATCCCCAGAACAAGACACAGGCTCTGCTCCTGACCATCCATCCATCCTTTCATTCATTCACCTGTTGCACTCTTCATTCTTCACTTCAGTTCATTTTATTTTATTTTTTTTTAATTTTTTTTAGTATTGATGTGATTAGGTAACTTATAGCCATTGCAACCAAGCCATTTGGAGCTATTGTGTAGTTGCTGATACAATTTTTTTAAATGTTTTTTAGATTTTCCTGCTGTCAGGAAGAGAGTGTTGTTTCCATCCCTCCAAACTGTATGGACGACTGTATTATCGCTGATGTTGAGAGGATTTTTATCTTGCTGTATAGTGTAATTGAGAAAGTAGAACATTTCCAACACATCTCCAGAGTATTCACATTATCACATCACAAAGACTTCATAGGAACGTACCTTGATAATCAAGTATAGCCACTGTATCCCTGTATATGAAATGCCAATTACAAAGTCCCTTTCTACATATAAATACATTGTGATCCTTACCATATTTAGGGAATTATAGATAGATCTTTGTGTTGTGGTCTGCGTAGCCACAACCCAGTCTTGTGCCGTCTGTCTGTCTGTCTGCATGTCCGTCTGTCTGTCTGCCCGTCTTCCTGTTTACTCACCTCTCCACTGCAATAGCCAACATGTGGGTGGGCCCTCCGGGATTGGATACGTTGTCTCGCTTCACCTCGCCGGGTGCTGCGTGTTGATGGTGGCTGAGGTGACACACACACACACACACACACACACACACAGACACACACACACACAGAAGGTACAGTGTTGAAATTGTTTTCAAGGCGGAGAGGTGCTGGAAAAGCGTTGCAAAAATAAAGAAGTTCACTGTAACTATGTACTGTATATCTTTACGTGATCTGTATATCTATCTGGGTCTCAAAGATTGTTTGTTAGATTTCTCTCTTCTTCAGCCTGTTGATCTGATTGTCTGCCAATCTATTACTCTTCAATGTATATATATATACACTATCTACCATATTTACTTAATTCACATTGTATTTTTGTCACAAAACACAATGTCTGTGCACTGTAAAGAAATAATTTAAGCAAAGATTTACAGGAAATGATCTTATTCAAAGCTATGTTTACACAGTCTTAAAAGGAACCCGCATTTGAAAGAACAACTTGTAACATCTCTTCAGGGTGCCTTAAGACCTGATGAAATAAATTGTGGAATAAAAGTGATTTTGAAAAAAAAAAAAAATCTATTTTTTCTATTTTTTTTTTTTTGTAATAATTTCTTAATTGTTCTGTAGCTTTTTGCCAGAGCTGGAAGAAGTATTCAGTGTTAATACGAGTGAGCAAACGAATGAGCTAAAACACCAGACCATCCCACAGGCACAAGCTTTTGATTTGGAAATTGGCATGAATAAATGAATCTCTAAATGCATGTATGGATGTAAAATGAAATGATATAATACGCAACAGTTTGACTTCAGAGCTGTTCGTGTGCTTTATAACGGGACAGTGGAGAGAAACCAGGCAGATCGAGTGGGATTGCTGATACATCTTTCACCACGATTCTCATTCTCCCGCCGTCAGTGTAGCACAAACCTGTTGCCACATGAGGGAGCCAGAAACAAGACAGGCGGAGGGAGCTGTCAGTGAGAGAGTGGTTCAAACATGGTGCAGCTAAAAGGAATGAGCAGTTACAGAAAAACCAAAGAGGTTAGTGAGGTATTTTACATTTCCCATTTGTGAATGTTGTGGTCCTTCCGACTGCACACATCAATGTGGACAAATCCACATAATTAAAGATGCCACTGGTTTCCACAATATCCAGTGACAGCCACTGGGAAATAAGCTTAGTGATTAGATGCTGAGATTTGTTTTCCTTTTCACCTCCACCAATAAGGTCACAACCAATACACTGAATAATGTTCTCCTTGGTCTGGGTAAGGGAGCCTTTGTTTAGCAGTAGTGTCGGGTGCTCAGGCCCCAGTATACCCACCTGGAAGTGTAGTTATATTTTCTACTTATTTAGATGTCTTCTCACGAATACACTACAGCTGAATCACTGTGCTGGACCCACAGAGATTGCACTGGCTGTAGGAGTATAATATATCAAGTCAGTATTAAAAGAAGTCTGCTCACACCTGTCTGCTCTGATATTACAGCACATCCATCTATCCAGCTCCTACAGCGCCCCGAGGCAGCAGCAGCTCTATCTTTCACTTTCAACAGTAGTCTGTACCCAAGTCCTGCTATATGTGACATAATCTCTCGGGGTTTAGCTGGAGCAAGAATCCACCTTAGAGTCTCCTAAGCTCTTACCGTCCTTGAGTTTCGACAGCTGTAAACAAGCGGTTGTGGAGAAAAAAGAAAATACCAAACGAATATTTTCATCTGGCTGTTTCTGTTTTTCAGTCTTGTAGCCAAAGAAATAGGCAAAAATTAATTGGAAAATCTTGTAAATATAAGAAATATTTAAAAGTGAAAGTCTGATGTGGAAAATGACACTCATAACTGAGTGTATCAGTGTTTTTCTGTCACTGTTTAAATGTTTTCCACAATTATTATGCAAAGATTTGCTTACAAAAGAAAAAACAAAACGCCATCAATAGGCTCAGTTATTCCTTTACTGCACTCACATGCCGTATTAGGATTGGAAAATGTCAAAATGTGGTGAAATAATCATCTGAGCAGCCGTGTAGCTGCTGATTTCTGCTCAGATATTTCACTTGGCAATAACATTGAGATGCTTCAGAACCTGAGGGGATTTGAAGCTGATTTAAGCAAAGAAGGCGCAAGGATAACACTGGTTATCGCCTTATCAGCTAAGAGTTAAACTTGCCAATTTGTGGCGGCCTGGAGCGCAGCCTGACCACGGTCAGCATCCTGAAAGGGATTAATGCAGCTGATATTTTTAGGTTTTACTCCAGAGTCGTCAGCAGCACTTTCTCTGTGGTTATATATAGCCCAGAGAACATGCGTAACATGGCACAATTTGAGGCACTGACGCTGGTGTTAGATGTGCTCTTCAAGTGTTGTTAAGCATCAACACTACAACAAATGTACTGTATTGAGACAAACACATAAATATTCACAGAACAGACACACATTCTAAAAGACATATTTTCATTTAATCAAATGATTCAAGATTCAAAGAAATTTCTGCTTTACATCTGACATTTCTACAGTGGCAATTCCTCTCATGGTATATTTACAAGTACATGTATCATATATATTTATATCATATTAACATTAACTGTAAAAACTCAACTTGGCCCAAGATCTGGACATTTAAAAACTTAAGCAAGTAATTACCCTGAGACAAACAAGAATAACAAGGAACTTATTTTGAACTAACCCAAGTCTCTATACTCATCTCAACAACCACAGCAGTGGAATCTTTTTTCAGGATCTGGCTAGTTTGAGTTATTCACACTCATCTCAAACTAAGAAAAGAGCCCTGAAGTATCACAGTGTTTCAGGGCTGTGGACAGGGCAACCTGTACATTCCTGGTACAGGAATTTAATGCCCAACTCCTCTAAATTCTCCTCCTCCACATGTAGCAGTGAACTGCTGTTTCTGCACTCACCTCTGTCCCAGGATCCCAGGGCTAAAAGAGTCTCCATTTCTCACTAAGTTGAGCCTCATAGCACCAATAGTAGAGGGACTTAGTGAAGAGGTGTTCAGTATTCTTCATTTTCTTTTAAACAAATCCTAAATTTGAAATTACTTACATCTTTTCATTTCTTTCTTTGCATAGATATAGATATATTTATTTATATACAATACATACAGATTAAATAGATGCTTTCTAAAGTTTTTAGAAAAGTAAAATGTTGGGCAGAAAGAAAACCACCTGGATATAAATGCAGTGATCAGCCTGAGGTTTAGGATCACAGCGTATTATATTAAACACTATACGACTATCTCTGCAACATGTGGTTAAAAAGCACTTTTCATTATAGAAACAGTGTGACCCTATGATGGCATCAATAAAGGTCATTAGAGGGTGCAGGAGAGCTATAAAATGCTGTAACCTTTGTACCATTCACTAGAAGATACGCAAACTGAACAGTGTCATGGTTGAGACGACTTGTTCCTTCCAATTTGTTTAACTTTTAATGCTGAATGCAACAGCATTGCTTCAGCAGATAATTTTACTGCAAATACTGTTTGTTTAGACAGTTTCTTCATGAAGTAATACAGTATTTCTGGCACAAATACTTTTCTAATGCTAGTATCTTTAATAAAGAGGTTGTAAAATTTCTCTTAGTCATTTATGGTCAAAAAGTTGTTTCAAGTCTACATCATTAGGTACGTATATCTGCAAGCTGTGAGCCAGAGAGATGATGCTCAAAATACATCATCACATCTTCCATATTTTACTGAACCTTGCCCTGAAAGCAGAAGATCTCTAAACCATGAGCAACCTTTCAAGACAGGGATGGTTATTCTTTCTGAACAAAGGTGCTTGTGCTCACCTTTGTCATGAAACATAATCCATCTGTAACATCAATATTAGTGTACATCTGACTGAGTAAACAAACAAATTATTGAGTGTTATTACTGGTATGTGATATCAAACATGTGGCTGCTCACAGCAATATACATGTGCCGGACTTCTTTTCCTCATCAGGATCTCCTCCACCTTCTTTCCTGTTGGGATCATTCAGCTCGTCGAACAGTCCAGTTTCAATCATCTCCTGCTGCCACGGGATGGGCACAGCGCCAGAGCTAAACTCCTTGAAGAATTTGTCGTCCTTGGCGTCAAACTCGATGCCCTTGATCTCAGAGAATTCAGCAATATCTCCGGTGTCCTTGGCGTAGACAACGTTGGGTTTCGGTACCCAAGGAGGATCAACCAGCCCGGCCTCCAGACGAGGGAAGTTGATGGCCTTGAACCACTCATGCTTCCGGGGATCCTCCATGTCGTTCCTAATGAGAGAACAAAAAATAAACTTCTCCATCAGAGATTTCAAAACTGCAATGTCAGTCTTTAGGAAATAAGAACAAAGTGGCTACAAAGGTGAGTTTCAATGTTTTGGTTACAGTTAAGGTTAACACTTGATGTTGCTTTTACTCAACCACTTCATCCTTAATTGGCTTGCACCAGGATGTCAGTGCATATCCAAACAATTTAACATTTTTTTAGTCCTAAATTATACGTGGAACTGATTTCAGATGAAATTCTGAAAATAATTTTTTACTAACATTCCCATTAACCAAAGTTGGCACAGGATGTTTCAGAAAATCAGATTCACTAAACCACTATGTACAGCCATTAACACCTATGTGTCTTACTTAAAGTGATACAGAGTGCGAGAAGCCCTTACTTCATGCCCAGGCGCTCCTCAATTTTCTTCTTGAGGAATTGTTGGATGACGTCCTTGGTGGGAGCATCAAAGCATTTGTGCTCCCACTTAGGCTCCTCGTTGAGAATGCGACGCTGCACCTCCTCCTTCTCCACCTTCTCCTTCTTGGCCTCAGGGCCTTTGAAAGGTGTGTAGCCAGCCACCATCTCATAGATACTGCAGCCAAGGGCCCACCAGTCCACTGATGTCCTGTATGGAGTTTTGGACAGGATCTCAGGGGCCATGTATGCTCCAGTACCAGCCTGGAGGAGGGAGAGGAAGACAGGGGGAAGACTGAATATAAGGTACATCTACAAATCCTTTATGTGATAGTACAACAATATGAGCATTGCAAACAATGCATAACTTGAAAATGCATAGAGAGAACAGGAAGAGGGTCTGTGGAAGGACAGACTGGAAGACATAATCTTTATATGTCTCCTTAGACAACTGTCACAGGGATTTGTTGCCTGGGTTAGTAATAGCCTTAATCTAGTGCTGACCATCTTCTCCCTTTCTCTCTTTAAGTTTCACCTTTCCATCTCTAGCCCACTCTCTCCATGCTCCTCTGCTCCCCTCCCCCCTCATCTCTCCCTCCCTCTCCCTATATGACCTCACCTGCAGCCTGGGACCAGAAGCTTAATCCTAATGCTAAGCCTGCTGCCTGTCAAGAGTCATGTATGTCTACACACTGACAGAGTTGTCCTGTGTCTTACATAAAGGCTGTACATTTCTGGATGTTATGGCCACCTGCAGAAAGACGTAACAGCCAGAATGTAGCCATGCCCTTAATGTATAATTAATACAGACACGGCACAAACTGGCAGAGAGCCAAGAGCTTGCTCTTTGCCACTCCAACTAAGTCCTGAAGAAACTCTGTTGCAAAAATCTTTTTCAGGTGATCCCTAGGTTAGTACAGGTGAAGTGTTATATGGGTATTATGAGGACTGTAGGATGCACTGTCCTTTTATAGCCACTTTAATATAGTAACACCTAAAGGGCATTTAGAAATAATACCTTCTGCTACTGTTGTACTTACATAAAATGTTTTTGTTGCTTTACAGGTTATTATCACTAAACACGTCTGGAACTTCGAGATCTGATCTTTACTCCATTAGTGTGTATCGACTTGACCACAGATGATATCTGACTGATTAGTGAAGCCATGATAGTACATCTCTAGTGACCAAACTTGAACAGGTTTATGTGCTAAACTTTTTGCTCTAATATTTACTTCCAAGTCACCTATCAGGCAAAATCTATTAGACTCCTGTATTATTTTCAATTTCTTCCTTGTGTTTTTTTCTAACTTTGTTCTGTTCATCTAAAATGTGTGTATGTGATGGTAATTAGTTTAACTTAACAAATAACAAAACTGCACACTCTGGTCAGTCAAATGGGTCAAATGTTTTCATGTATGATCATACAGGCTACAAAATTGTCCCCAGAATTAATCTGAAGTTTGTGCAAGGAACAGATCTCTAGGTATATTTCAACTGGTTTAAAGTCACCTTGTTTGCAAACTAACATGTCTAAACGTATTCAGCGTAAGTTTTTACCTGGATCTGTCAATCTAATCAGGGACAGACTTGTGTAATGCTCACTAAGAGGATTAGGGGACCAAAGCCAGCCTTGCCTATAGGAGGTTAGCCCAGTCACTTTGGCTGGCTGAGGAGCATCAGAGTACTGGATAATGAGCTTACTGGACTTTCATAGAGCTGAGAGCTTACTCTTTGCTACTGCAAGTAAGTCCTGAAGAAACCCTGTTGCAAACTACTTCATCTTTTTTTTCAGGTCATCCATAGGTTAGTACAGGCGTGGTGTAATATACTGGCAGTATTACGAGAAAAAAATTGAAGAAATAATGTTTGAAAACAATGTTGCATAGATTCTTTTGTCAGTAATTTTATAAGGTTGTGGTCATGTCCCATCTGTACAATTATATGTTTATATTATATATGTATATATGTTTTTGTCTGGACTTTAATTGTTCAAGCACAGTGTTTTATCTGATAGCCACCATAATGCTCTGTCACCCTGACAACAACCCTGCTTTGCATATTGTAGAGTGATCCTCAGTTAGATGCAAGAATCCCCCCGTGCAGTCAATGTGGTGTAACATCAAGCTGAACTCACTGATGACATGGTATTTTTTCTTCAGGGGAAGAAGAATTACTGGCTACAGAGTTTGTAAAGAATTGTGGAAAGAAACTGCAGAGCAATTTTGCCGAGGTAATACTTCTACAGAAACAACTAAATCTCTGTTACCAAGTTACTGACACAAACCATCTTACACTTATTGACTGCTACTTTAACAACCACTGGACCTCCAAGGTCTAAAACATAGCCCCTACACAAAATGGTGGCCTATAAATGGCCAGGCTATAATCTGACTGCTAAAGGATCAATTGAGTTATATAATGGATTCAGAGACTCTCATTGCACAGATCTTTAAGCAATCCAGTAATCCCTGTCCGGATTTAAAGGAAAAACCCCACCAAGATTGACAGCCTGTACAAGCTCCTGAGTTCAGTTTTTAGCTCCAAACTCCTCTGCGGATGAGACGGAGATGAGGAACCAGTGCTTCCTGTTTGCATGTTCTTTTGTTCTGTTGCAGTTTTTGTGTATGTATCATCTTAAACTTAGTCCAACCATGTAGATCATGACTTGGCTAAAATCTTATTGATTTAAAGATCAGGTGCACAGAATTAGGCAACTTCAAAGACTTAGAGTAAGAGATGAAATGGCCACTTAGGGTATACATCTTCCATCATGTGTAGTCTTAATATGATTCCCATTATCATCAGTGACATCATCCAGCTAGGTGCTCTCATGTTAAAAGCATCCTAATGGTTTTGACAGTGCAACTTGGTATACTTAGTGTCGTATTACTGTAAAGACACTAATTTGCCACTTCATTGTGTGTATGTCTACTCACCATCTGGGTGACAGTCTTCCCTGCAACAAGCTCTATGGCCAGACCCAAATCTGAAAGTCGGCACTGGCCTTGGCTATCCAGCAACACATTCTCCGGCTTCATATCACGGTATACGATATCCATGGCGTGCAGATGCAGAATGCCGGTGGTGATCTGCGCTGTGTAATGGACTATGCGCTTCATCTCAATGCCCTTATCCACACCTTTGCCATCATAACCTATGTTGTAAATGTGGTACTTGAGGTCTCCTCCATTCATCAAGGTCATGACAAGGCACAGGTGGGTCTTGGTGTCATAAGCGTAGGCCAAGTTGACCAGAAACAGGCTGTTAACCTTCTCCAAGATCTGCTTCTCCAACAGGGCCATCTTCTCACCACCCTTCTTCTTCAATCGCTTTTTACACAACTTCTTGCAGGCATACATCTGGCCTGTGTTCTTCACCTGAACAGCACATACCTGGAGAAAGACAATTTTATTTGTTAAATTATTTGTTAAAAAGAAGGCATTTTTTATTACAGATGTCCAACCAGTTTTCCATTTCAATTTACTACAATCCATTTCCCACAGCAACAAATCATGGTCTTCTGGCACCAGGATGCCAGGGAGACCTCTGGGCAGCAAAGGAACCATTGCCGACTCTGATTAGGATTCTATATAAAGGCAAGAAAATTGGTTCAAGAAGTCAACCTGACTTGACCCTGGCCAGCTGTGTCTTAGCAGCCCATTTGCCACCTGTCTAACTTACATCTTTAACTCAACATTTACTTCTGGTATCACTCCTTCTCTATAGACAGCGGATAAGATTTGTCCACTGCATAAAGAAAGTCACATTAGCGGTTTAAAAATTGTTTAATTGTTTGTTTATTGTTTGATTGTTCAGTATCAAAGATCAAATAAAGTTGTTTGATTCACTGTTCAACTTCCACCAAATTTGCTGCTTTAAAATAAAACAGTATTATACAGTCACAGCAGATTTAGACAAGGGCATCACAGCAACATTTACCATAGTTTACATGACATTATACTGTTAACCAACATTTTTAAGTCTCTATGGCTTTTTACACTTCTAGTCTAGCTAGTTATTTTCTTTTGGGTTGTATACTGAGGCTTGTTCTTAAGAGCTTGACTCAGTAAAGGGGTTCCTCAGGGGTCAGTTGTAGGTCCTCTGTATATCAGTAATGTTATGTAAAAATTCAGCTTAGATTACATCATCTCATGCATCTGATCCTATCAGCTTCACAAGATAACAATGTGCCTCTCATTTTCTTCAGGCATCTTCAAAGGTTATTCAAACCTTTTAAATGACATGATTATTAACAATGTATCAGATTAACTATTTTCTATTCCTGCAGTTTACTGCAGAAATTTAGGTTTCTTCACATGTTGAAATAACAGTTGATCTTTTAAAACAATTTTTATTGAAAAGTTTTTCTATTTTCTAAAATTTACAAAGTATGCCTGTATGCCACATAACTTCATGGTCACCTTGAGACAATGTAAATCCTCAGTTATGTAAGGTGTGATCTCTTGTCCAGGTATATCCTTTTGTGTGCTTCAAGGCCAACACAATTACTCAACTGTAACACCATCATTACAATTCAGAAAGTTGAATGCACATTATCTTACAGTTTTAGTATAACTTATTAAAAAAATACGACGGTAATACATGATTGATTAACAACACCATCACACCTGAGGAGTCTGGAAAGACTCCTGCAACTAAAAAGGTCAATTATTTGCCACAACAACAAACAGACTAGAGATTAAATGTAGATGCATTTGCATGCTTACCTCTCCGAAGCCTCCTTTTCCCAGAGTTCTAAACTCATAGAAGTATTTGTCACTGATGGGCTGTTTCTCATACTCTTTCCACTGGAGGAATTTATCAAAGAATGGGCTGGCCTGGTAATCTGTGAAGGGTTTGCCTTTCAGAAAATCTCTTACACCTTCCTGGACTTTGCTTTTCATCACCTCCTCAAAGTTGGCATCTGTCACAGACTTGCACTTCTCAGCAGGCTCCCCGGTAAGAAACGACAGGAAGGTCTTGGAGTCAGCCTTGCAATACTTGTTGAGGATGTTTTGACGTGCCTTGTCTTTTGTTGCACCTTCAGCCAGATCCCAGTCATACAGCTCATCCAGGAAATCAGCAGCAAGCTTAAATTCACTGGTATTTGCCAGGAAGTCACGGAAAAACTTTTTGCCAATAGGCTGCCTTTCACAAATTGATGTAAAGTCCTTGTCAAGGGAAGCTCGTACTGGACCACATTGCTCAGGCTTGGGAAGAGACAAGCTGCGACGGCGCTTTTTCATCTCCTTGTCATCACCACCCTGAGCTTTTAGGTAGGCCGTGTTGGCCACCAGGTTATCCAGTCCCCCCATGTCACACATCTTGGCGGCTGTATGTGATCTGTCCCCCCTAAGTGACTGGGTTCTTCAGTGGCTCCCCACGGATACCCTCTTATAACCAGTGCAGCGTCTCTCAGAATGTGTGTGTCTGTGTGAGAGTGCAATTCGCTCCGAAGCCAGCGTGCAAATGAGCTCCTTCACCCAGCCTACCTGCAAACCTAAGACACACTGACACACCCAGTAATTACTCATTTAGAATTAAATACCAGGGAGGGATTTTGGCTTAAGGATCTTTGTGTGGTCTATTCAAGGATGCCATGCACGGAAAGGGAATCATAAGCGGGCTCTGTCCTAAGAGGCTTTGTAGCCCTCTATATTTGTTCGTGGTGTTCAGTAGTCTCTAACAGTGGTCCAATGGGCTATTGACTATGCATTTAATTGCAAGATGAAGTTAAAAGACACAAAAAAAAGCAGTGACACAGTAATGTTTGGATGAGTATTTACATATGGTATTTTAACATATGGATTGAAAATATATATATATATTGTAGTTGGACCCTTGAGCAGAATAATTAAGAAATATTTTCACTTAGGCTGTTAATATAGTAAACCATGGCTCTAAAATATCCCATGCATCCTCATCTTTTTCCTGGTCCCAGTCTAGACAGAGCAGGTACTTCAGCTTGCTGAGTTTACTCCTCATGCCCTCATCCTCTTTCATTCTCATAATTTACCTACATTCATCAGTGACCACTACTTTACAATGACAACTACTTAAAATTTTTAGAAAGCATTTTAACATTTAAGGAATTAAAAAATTATACCTAGTAATTAATATAATTACTATACTTTGCTATGACAACATGTACATGTCTGAGATTTGGCTTAATTAAACAGTAAATTTCCTTTTAGTATTTGCAAGATGTTTTAATTAGTCAGGCTGTCTCTATAATTTAATAAAAAATGCTGTTTTACATATTAATGAAATGAGTCATTTTCATTGAGTGTAATACACATGGAGCTATGTGTCTACTATGTGTTTTTGATATTGAGAAGTAATGCATCCATGTCTTATATCTCATATGTCTAGTATTTTTATTAGAGGTTATAAGATTATTTGCTACATGACTGCTAAACTGCAGACATGTCTATAGAGAAGTAGTTAGGTGCTCAGCAGGATGCTGTGACATTGCACTCACAAGAAATAAAACAACTGATGAAGTACTTAGTAAATACAACACACCAGTAGCTGGTTTGTCCACAATCAAGTTCAATTGTTCTGCTCCATTTAGCCACTGAGCAATAACCGAACATTGTAAGAAAAGAAACTGCATACTTAGCATAACCAAAAAAACAACACAAGTTGATCTTTTTCCCTATTTCTACATACACAAGTAACAATGTAGCATTGGCTGATTAAATCAAGAGTCATCACATAGATTCAAAGGATCAGATCAACATTGCACCTGGGCTTCTTTCTACAGGTCCGTGTATAAAAAGCCTGAAGAGCATGACCTTAATCGTGTGACAGAACGGAGGTTAAACTGAGGACTTGTGATACACCTGATACGTCACAGTGACACTACACACACAAGAGAGGAAAGCCAAAACATTTTGGGCGAACAACCATATTGTTCTGATTGAGCTAAAACCTACATTAACTCTCTATGTGAATCTGTTGTCTGGTCTTATTACAACTCTGGTATTGTATATACGTTACCTATTAGCCTAAGTCAGTATTTGCATTTCACTGTTGCAGCACTTCTCTCAAACCACATAGGTGGTTTTAATGTTTACACTTTTAATACAATGAATTGGCATTTTCCTTTTGTCATTGCTGTTCGCAGTAGCCCTATGCTACAGCTACAGTGATGTAGGCTAATTTAGCGAGATAAACCTCAGATAATATTAGCTAATCCTTTCTCAAATGGTCTCAAGCTGTTAGTGCCCTGCTCAAGATCAGGGGCTTTGCTTGCCGTCAGAGCTCCAGACTCAGACCTTTGACTCACAAAAGCCCAGACTGACCCCCACATAGTTCAACCAGTGTGAAAGTGAATAAAATGTTTTTAGAAAAAAAAAAAAATACAGCAATAAGTAAAATAAGATCACAATGTCCCCAGCAAGACGTTGAGTTTAATTTGATTTGTCAAAAAAGGACACTGAATGATTACACTGAGGAAAGAGAGAATAGAGGACAAGGTCCTTATTTCAACTTGACTCTTGTTCACAAATATTTCACCAAACTGTAATTTAAAATTCAAAATTTTAAAAAGAAAAAGATGCCAGTTAAAGAGATAATAAATATCAAATATGTTAAATGTCAGTCATGCTGTAAATGGATCATAGTGTCAGTAAAGCACTTAAGCCTCCTGAGAGGATGAAAAGAGGTCATAGGTTTCTTTTACCAGGTCAGGGAAGGCAGTGAGAGGTAATCTGAGAGCTCCTACATCACTCTAAGAGTTTCCCACTTATTCAACGGAGTTGAATTCCTGTCGAGCCATGCAATTGTCATTAAGGGCCCATCACAAAATAATGTATTCATTAAAAAAATATGTATGGCACCAGCCTAAAACAAATTGCCGTTAAAAGAAACATGGAAATAACTAATACAGTGGTGACAAGGGAGATTAAGAGGGTTATTGACAAATCGAGCAGACGTACATAAGAGAATTTTGTGTTACTCTTCTTCTCTACTCTGTTTTAGATGTTTGATCTTTTGAGTAGCCTGCTCATTTAACCTTGGCCAGGATTAGCCTGGCCTGATGAGGGAGTAAAGGTTAAGATGAGCAGAGCATTCTCATCCTATTTCCCACATGGCCCACTACATGGTCTTTACGTGGTCTGACTCCATCCTCTTATGGCCCCTCTCAAGCTTTCCACAAAAAGAGGCAGTAGATGGAACATATTCACAGTAGAACAGAGATTTTTCTGTGAATGCTTACAAATCAATTACACAGAACCAGCCAAAATACAAAAACAGTATAGTATAGTATCTGTACAACTGCAGAGTGTCTCAAGGTTTTTGTTCTTTCTCAGCCAGCAACAAGAGATATGTTTCCTTGTTGTGACTGTTTCCCATAGGGAAGAAGAGTGACTGCAAAGCAGGCCAGGTGCTGAAGATGGCTCAACTTGGTCATGTCACAGTGAAACTAGAAGACTTTTACCCTAATTCTGCCAAGGGCAGAAGCAGCTAGAGGAGTGTGACTGGAATGAATGGCTTCCCAGATCTGAAACTGGTTGAATCTTTGTTGGGTCAAATGTCAGTGATGGTTTTATCAGGTATGAGGTCAAATGCTCAGGACTCTTAGGTAGTAGGAGTATGAGGACCCTAATGTGTGGTGAGCATTTGCTAGGAATACCAAAGAAATACAATTACAGGGTTTTGTCGATATAAACCAGGCAGAAGTTCGTGCACTTGGAGTCAGGTGGCATCTTGTTCAAAACTTACACTGTGCAAAGTCTGTGGTCAGAATGGTGCTTGTCTGCAACCCAAGAAGGTGGTGCAAAAAGCTGTCCAACTGAATAAGGATGTTGTTCACATGTGGTTGGCATCAAAAACTCCAGACTTGGTAGGCAGGTGCCAACAGGCCAGAAGAGTCAGTGACAGTGAAATTATTGCAGATTTGAAAGTTTGGGTGTGGCAAGAGACAAAGGAATATTACTTCTAGATGACCTTCTGCAATCATTCATCCACCTGGCAAGACCCAGCCGTTTTCAAAAAGGGTGGTGAACTGAACTATTTTTCAGAGGCAGTAGAAACACTTTAAGGATCTCCTAATCCTGACAGACATGCTGTCTAGAGACAAGGCAGAGCCGAAAGAATTCAGAGTGTCACGGGCACAGGCTACAAACAACCAGAGTAAGTGTTGAAATATCCATTTAAGGGGATACAGTACAGGCCAGTAGCACAGGTGGGTGCTACTCACTTCTGCCTAATCCCTGCTGAAGCTCCTGGTGTTCTGCCTACAACCATCAAAGTTTCACTAACAAGTGCAGGTCCTCAGCTGATTTTGGGATATTTCTGAGAAAACTGTTAGAGTTCAGTTTTATTTATTCCTTTAATAAAGTCTTTTCTAGCATTTCAGAAAATATCCTTCCCTGTGAGACTTTGATTTTATTTTCAACCATAACCTTCCAATTAACATGGCCGATATGTAGAGCCTACCATCATAAAGTAAAGCAATACAAACAGGGAGGCAGAGAGTAATGAGCTGAGCACAGGACAGATCATTAGCACTAGCAGCTTGTGCCCCCTAGGGGACTGTTTTATCTGTGTGCACTGCACTCATAATCCTATCAAAACTTACAGACATTATCTGTGTCTTCTAGGAAACCAGATTATGATGTAACTGTAACTGACCCACTAATCAAATAGATAGCAATGCTTGTAAATAGAAATTGCAGGTCTATGTTTCTCACAGAGGAAATGTTTTTTTTTCCACATCCAAGCCCCCTTTTTGAACCAGTTATGAAAAAGTTTGAGTTATATTTGACTGATAATTACAGCTACATCAAGTATAACTGATAACTTTAAAACACTTTAACCATATAGGATTAGGAGTGCAGTGCAAGAAAATACTTATGAAATGGTCCACGCACATTATAAGTGTAACATCTTAAAAATGTCCTTACTGTCTTTTTCAAAATGCTTTCCCTCCCGACTAAGTGCAGATAAATGAAGGAGCTTAGGTACCTGACAAGGATGTCATGGCAACTCCCTTCTGCAGTGTAGTGGGCACTGGCTGATGGGAGCACTGAGGAACATCTTGTGAGCCCACAGGAGGAGCAGCTACTCCTTGTTCAGAAGACAACACTGACCTGGTTAACACACATGAAAATGAAACAATGGATGACTAAAGGCTCAAACATAATAATAAGCCACACAAAATACAGCCTAGTTGAAAAGGAAAAAATCAGAAATTAATTAGCTACTTAATGACTTATTGTTCATGAATAGCTCTGAATCAAGATAATGTCATTTGAGAAGATTTCTAGATACTGATGATCCAGTATCTATTAATTTTCCAGATCTGTTAATCTGCATACTGACCACTTGCTTCATGAACTGTGCCTGGTTAACCCATGCATTATCACATTACCTTGCCATTACTTACCCTGTTTGTGTCCCCTCAAGTAAAGCTGAGACTCATCCTATCAAAGTGGCAATTGGATACTGAGATTTTTGCTTGGAATTAGTTATGACTGACATTATATTGTATATTGTATATCAAATTTATTTTCTAACTTTACAATTAAAGTATTCTGTGTATTACAATAAACAATTGATATGATATACAATGTCCTGTTATATCTTTTTTTGGTCTTATTAATGTATGCTAAGTCTGAAAAGTCATTGACAGAATGGACGTATGAAAATGTCCTCAAATATCCTGTAGAGGATTGACAGCTGACAACAAACAACAAACATGTAAAAAAAATTACATTTGACAAATAAAAGTCAACATTTTTTCACTAATCAATACACAACTCATTTTAGGATGAGAACTGCGTATAAATGGCATATCAATATAACAGTAAGCCTAAAACACAGGACTTACTCAACATTTGATAAAAGGCTTAACTCTGTGTTTTGTTTGGCTCTGTACTGCAGTCTCCTCTACCATTCCTCAGTGGACTGCTCTGCGCCAGTGTTTCCACCCCACAGTGCTTTATGTCCTCCAAGCATTGGTCAGGCACAGACTCACTGGAATCAGAGCCAGCCTCTAGTTCATGGTTGGTGTCAGGATCAACATCACAGCAAGAACTGGCGTCAAAGCCAGAGCCAATGCCAGTGCCAAGGCTCAGATCAGGGATAATGCCAGGGTGAGATTCCTCCTCAGAAATGGACATCTGGTTTGTCTCTGAGCTTTCATCAGGAGATTCCTCTGCCTTTTTATCTGGGTCAGAGACTTGTCCTTCCTGTTGCTCCTCTGTCTTTAGCCTCCTGCGGCTGATCAGCTTCTGCAGATGTAGCTTGCTTGTGAAGAAGATGCTGCGCCAGCCCACCTCAAGTGCCAGGGACGCCACCTCAACTGAAACTGTGTTGCAGCGCCGCCGCACTGCCTGCTCCCAAAACTCCTCTGACCCACATAGCTGAAGAGCAGAAGCAAAAAGTATGAAGATTATACTAAACCAAAGAGCTGATTTTGTTGCATTGATATACTGCTTAAAATGTATTAGAACCAGAATAGAATATTACTTTAAGTTTAATAACAATGATTTATAATGATATATTCAAATAATAGATGGGCAGAAGACAAAATGTGCAATCGTGAAGCCTTAAATAACAGATTTAATGTTTCTTATCACAGGATACAATTTACTTTTGGCAGCATTTCTTGTTGTGTCTCTAGAACTCACCTGCCTGAACCTACGTGATGTTCGTCCAAGCTGGCCCACATCCTCTAGTTCTAGATAATTTATTATCCGCAGGAGTAAGGAGTCAGACAGGTGCTCCAGATAATCATAATGGCCTTGGCACAAAGCCTTGGTGTACAGCAAGATTCGACGGCCAAAAACCATACTGACCTCACCTGGGAAAAAGCCCATTATTTTAGCTGTCATTCATATTTAAGCATTAAGTTTGGTCTCCCATACAATAATCACAAGACTAGAATTGGAATCTGAATACAGAGCAATATACACCTAAAACACTGTATGATAAAAAAAGGCATCTATTTCTCTACAGAACTACTATAGACAGAACTTACTAAAATTATCAAAGCCTGTTGTAATTCAAGTTTATGTGATATGTACCCAAGAGTTGGGCAGAAAGTCTTATAAATACTTAAATACTTTATGTATTTAGGAAGAATTAATAGACAATGTTCTCTCTTTTTAACATCACTTTGCAAAACACACACAAACCTGTAAACTGGTCATACTTACTAACACAACTATCCCTATGGAGGCCCTACCAACACTTAACAGCTTTTTAAGTTATATCTGGATATTCAAAAGCAGTTGTGACTGGACTATGTTGTCTGTTTAAATTACTCCAGCCATATAACAATCATGAGCCACAAACACACCATTTACAGATCATAATAATTCTCGCTGCTCTCACCACTCCTTCATGGATGACAGCCGCAGATGATTCTTAAGAACTCACTGGTATGCCTTTTTCACAGCAGACGTTTAGACTTGCCATACTAGGAAAACCTAATAACACTAACAATCTGTTCTATTCAACTGTCTCAGTAAGCTATGACAGTGAGCCACCAGACAACAGGACCCTGAAACTAAAGCAGCTAAAAATGGAATTCCATCAATAATTATCATCATTATTAACACCTGCGTTTTGCCTCCTGTGACATGTCACAAATGTCTGTTCCCTTAACTGAAGATGCAAGTGACATATGAAATGCTTGAGAAGTTAACATGCTGAGATTTGTGGGATGCGTTTTAGTTACTCTGTAGCCAAGTGTCATCCAAGAAGTCCTGGTGAGACTCCCTCAGCTCCCCAGGCTTGGAGTACCTGTCCACAGTTCTCAGAGATATCTTCCACCATCTCCATATCACCTGGAAACGTCAAAAAATTAACTGGTGTTAGAAATATTTGAACAACAAGCTATGAAAACTCATTGCTTTCTTTTTGAATGCTTTTCTTTTTTCATTAACCTCTCTTCATCACAGTTTTCAGGTCTAGTTAATAAAAACAGAACTGTGGAACAGTCTAACAAACGCGTACAACCCCCACAGTGAAGCGGGAGACAATAGATGAGAAGAAGACGAATTAACACCCAATGAGTTAGTTATAATTGTTATATTATCCTAACAGCAAAACAGAAGGTTTAAGGCAACGTTGATCGCTAGGCAATTTCTGTTCTTATGCTACCTTTCTGGGCTTACTTTGTTGGCTTTACTAACTACTGTTTTGCTCTATTCAAAGCGTTGTAAGCACTGTAGCTAGCAGCAAACAGAAACAACGTAAAAATTTTATCCTAGCTAACGTTAAAGTTAAAACTGCCATGTTTGTAGCAAGCTTAGCTAACATTAGATGGGTTACTGACCGTTATTGTTAACGTTCGGTAGTTAATGCCGCTAATGAGTAGCATCTTGCTCGTTAGATAGTAAAAACGTGCAGTTTTTAACCAGAGTAGTGACAGTTCTTATCAAAAACATCAATACTTACATCTGACTTGGTGACAGTAAAATGGTAAAAATTCTTATTAGGTGGAGGACCCCGTCCAGAGATTTCAAACAAAGGGTCTGTTAAAAGAGACGCCATGTCAAAGTTTGTGTGTTGTCATGGTAATAACGCCTCCTCAGTTGGAGAAGACACTGAGGTCCAAGTACATGGGAAGAAAGACAGCATTTTGCGTTTTTATTAACCAGAATTAGAATTATATTAAGAAAACGCTATGGAAATTTTTTTGATGTTATAAATGATATATAGAAATACATGTAGAGGTGTACTCTGTTATTTACTTTAATAGTAATGCAGTTCAATACAACAGCCCTACAACATATTCTACCACCATACGGATAATATTGCCTTTTTTGGTGTTGAGACTTATGTTTATCTTAAAAATATAGTTTGTTTTTACCTTCATTTTGAAGGCTTAGATAGACAAGATATTGGTAACACCTATTTGCTAAGTTGCAATGGAAAATCAGCAGTATAACTTTCCTAAAGGGAGGAATAATTGCACATCTATTAGTTAGAAGGATTTAGAACAACACTTTTAAAACAGTTACACAAATTCATCATTGTAGTTAAAAATCTTTTAATTTATTTATACATATATTTATATATGTACACATTTACTTACCTATTCTTGTAAAGACAAGAAACACATAGTCAAATTCATTGTTAGTCATTGGTGGCACAATTAAGACCCTAGTTCTCCAGAGTCAGAGGTGGATCCAAGAATGTAATCATCCATAAATTAATCTGATCCTTTCCTTTGCCTTATTTTAAAGCAAACTGAAGGGAGTTCAATATTTCTCCTCATCCTGTTTTTCTCTCCAAAAGGCGTTTCAATCACAAGGCAAAGAAGAAGACAGATATCAAGGGAGTGTAGTGAATACAATGTAACTAACATTTCCTAAGTATTTTGTTTTCAAGTGTTGTAAATTTTTTGTCTGGGCCGGGTCTGGTAAACCAGTCATTCCCTGTCAATAGGACAAGTCACCTGCAACCTATGAAAACAACACTTTGTTTTGAAGTAACCCAATTTGGATCACACCCACAACTCTGAAGCTTTCCTAACAATCTTTCCCTTTGTCTTTACCAAACTCATGAAATATAGTGAACATCTGCTATTTGCTCCTCTAACATCTACAACCAGCAGCAGAGAGGTTACTGAGTGTACTGAACTATTTTATCATTGTTTTATAGATTAAGCAGGGTAACAGGACAAAGAAATACTCATCTCAACGCCTGCACTTCTTGTCTCAGTCCTCCATTTGTGCTCTAATAGACATGCCTGCCCCTTTACTGGGTGGGCCAAAGCATCTGAAGTCTCTGCTAGCCTCATAATGAGAAAGCTGCCCCTTTATTCACAATTTCATCAATATTTAAAACAATAACTAATAGTCCAGGATCAATGCTGTGTCTCATCCACCTGCTTGGGATGTTGTTCTAATTTAAACAGACGAGGGTTTGGTTGCTTTGGGTTATAGGCAACTTCAGACTCTTAGGAAAAGCACTCTGGATCTGTAAGTTAATAAAGGACATTTTGCATCTTAATGCCAGTATAGTAGCAATTATGCTAAAATAACAAATAGAAATCCCTTTTGAAAACGAAATACCTGCATCACCATGGCTGCTTCAAACCATAGATCATGGATTTGGATGGAACCCTGTTAATAATCTTAAAAGTGTATACCCTTACTTACGTAGATAGTTTGTAGTGGTCTTTTTCCACAAGGTGTGTGTTAACTCAGTCCTTGTTATACATAACATGTACTTAATTTCGATTACAAATGATATGCACAGAGCTTACAGTCATAAACAAAAAATAAAAAGCATATAATGTATTGTATATAGTCCAAACAGTACACCCCCAATAACAGTCCCTTAGTCTTCAATATAGTCCTTTGTACTCCTTCATAGTGTTGTAAACTTTTTTTATGAAAAAAAAAAAAAGAAGTCTTTTTTAAGAAATGTACTGCCACTAATTGTGTGACGGAACGGGTGCGTTGAGTATGTGCTGCATGCTGCCCTCTGCTGACGAGTACGTGGAGCTGTGCTACAGGAAAGGGTTGGTGGATGAACCCCCTGAAGGGAATGACCCAGCTGGGGCTCCTGCCTGAAATAAGAGAAAAAAACATTACTGCTGTAAGACAATCCCTTCAAATTAAATGTTATACATAGCAATGTTTTCAGTGAAATAAATCAATTCAGTTGTTTTCTTAGGCTAATAAAGGTCCTTTACACCTCCTTTTACATTCTTGAAAAAGCTGGGAAAACAAAAGACAAAGCATGCTCACCATGAATGGGTTATTGGACATGCCAGGGCCAGCCATGGGCTGCCCAAAGGGCGTCATGGAGGGCTTGTTCTGACTGTAGACTGGGAATGCAGGGCCTAGGTGACAGGGTGACAGAGGGGAAGGGATTTATAACAGGTTGAGTCTGCTGTCTCCAACAGTTAAGTAATGTCTAATGAGGGTTTGTATTTTTCTTTTATGCCATTGTAACTGTTATATCAACAGGGATGAAGAAAATGTCCAGAAAGAGTTAAACAGTCATTTTACAATGAAACCTTTAAGGGACTAAGACTCTAAAGGGAAAAAAGAGCCAAGCCCCAGGGTGTCAGCTTGCATTCAGGTGTGAACAGAGCATTTTGAGATGAAACATTTGTCACATTGGTTCCATTGTGTTTTTTGTACTTTGTAAAGAGCAGAACCTTAAAGCTTTGCACCCTAAATGCAACCTTTTGTCACTGTGCAGTAGCTGCCACTGACAAGTCACAATTTTAATTTGCTGCAGCCAGACTTAAAACTCAGGTCTCAATGCAGAAGGCTATATGGACAAATAGTACATACACTTCACGCTGGGGAAAAGGCAGATGACCTATATCACTGACAGGTACTGCACAGGTGGAACAGGGTAGGAGGACAGAGGGATATGGGAGGCCACTAACCATTAGACTGAGGGTGGTAGGCCCCAGGCTGAGCGTAAGGGATGGGGGCCTGGCCAGGGAATTGCTGCTGGAAGTTTCCGCTGAAACTGGTCGGGAGGCAGTAGGAAGATGCATTCCCAAAGCCGGCAGGCATGCTCATAGAGCCAGTACCGAACGAGGCTACGAGACACACAAAACATGTGTGTACAGTGAATGCACACACAGACACAGACACACACACACATAAGGAGGAGTAAATTCTAGGTTCTTTGGCAAATCACAAGGCTACTTGGCAATGTAACTGGGTTACATCAAACTAACACAAATGTCTAAGAAAAAAAATGAGTCTAATGAATTACTCCAAATTTATGCACACACCTGCAGCTGGAGCCCTGCCATTGGTCTGGAAAGGGTTGGTGGCCATCTCCGGGGCAACAGCTGCAGCAACAAAGGGATTTGTGGATGGGACGGCTAGATGAAACACAGGAGTAAGTTACCACATGAGTCTTCGACCTACATGTGTAAATGTACCACTCTCATTCTGTATGCATCATTGTAGTCAATCATTATTACCACCTCCAAAGCCAGGCTGCATGCTGGGTAACACAGGTGGATTCTGGGCTGGCGATGAACCAAGTACTGGTCCAAATAGGTTCCTGTGAGACAATGCCCAGATTAAATGTTTTTACATCCATGAACACATTAATTAACCTTTATAACTGAGTCACTGACATTGTAAACACTTTGCCACCTTTCTTTTAATCAATCAGTTGAGCTGTGAAATGAGATCCTATTCACTTTAGAGTGGAAAACATTGACTGGATTGGAGGATTTTAGTTGGGATTTAAATTCATGGATACTCATTTTATCCAAGTAATATGATCAACCACCATTTCACCATGTGGATATTATTCACCAACACACATTACACAGTAAATTAATCAAATTAATGTGATTAATGTATAAAATGTAAAATTATTGCGTATACAGTATGTCCTGGTGCAGAGGAACCACATGCAGGAAATGAACTGTTTCTGTTGAATATTTGTTAGCAGTTGTCTCAGTCTCTCACCCTTGCACATTGCTGCCTGTGGAGGCAGAAGAGCTGAGCTCGTTGTCTAACTCAGCCAGAGCAGCATAGCGATCCTCTGTGCGGCTCCCTGTCTGGGACTGGGCAGGGACGGCACTAGACATTGACGGAATTGGCACACCTCCCCCTTTTGACAATTAAAAAAAAAAAAGATACTCAAACATCAAGAGCTACATGCAAACACACACACACACACAAATAATAAAAAGATGAGGAACTAACTGACTGATGACTCAGAGAAAAGCTTGGTATTTTGTAACACATATACAATGTGAGGTTTAGAAAAAGATGTCCACTGGGTGTCTGCCTTCACAGCACGTCTGAGATGTCTTTTTCAAATTAATTCAAGCTGAAAGGATGGTGGTGTGTTCCCATCACACCTAGCAGCTTAGCTTAGCATGTGTTAAGTGCTCAATAGCGTAAAAACCCTTAAATTTTTATCCTAGAGAAATGTGCTTCCATCAAGTTTTTAACAGTTGCTTAGCAACAGCAGCAATAACGGCCAGCACATGCTCTGAGCATCTGTAGAGAATTTTGTGGATACAGAAAGGGCTTGCACAGTGGACACAGTGGGTGAGAAATGAATAAGAAAAATATTGGGTTGAGGGTGAGTGTGTGTGGAGAGGGAGGACAGGCAATGGTGGTGAGGGGGGTACCTGATGAAAAGGACTTTGAGGGGGGTGACGTGCTCAGATGGGATGGAATTGCAGTGTTTCCAAATGCCTCAAAGTTGGCAAAGTTGGTGTTTGAATTACCCTGAGGTGCTGCAGCCACACAAAAGGAAAAATTAACACAGGCAATGAATGTGGAAATAAAAACAATGGCAGGGAAATGCATGGGCTGATGACAAACCAAAGAATACATACTGTTATATATTGGTATTGAGTTATATTAGCCTTTGAGTGAAATATTGGACGCCCTGGGACCTTTGAGAGAAAGGTATCTTACCCGATTGGCTTGGAAAATGTGCAAAGTTGGCAAAGTTGGAAGAGCTGGCAGTTTGAGTGGGTGGAGCAGCAAAGATGTCTCCTCCCAGGTCTGAGAGCAAGTCAAATTTCTTCTCCTGAGCAGCGCTGTGGGCCTGCGAACGACCTAGCCCTGGAGACTGGGTGTTAACAGTAGAAAAAAAAACTGGTTTCTAAACTTTTCTACTTCTAAATTCCAAAAAAAGACAATATGGAAAAAAGTGATAATTAATGGGCTCAGTGTGCATTTCTTTTACCTGGCGCAGAGGGGTTTTGTTGAGCTGCAAGGTTTTGAGGGGTTGCACTTCTGGGGTGCTGCCAGTGCTGCTGGCTGAGGAGCCGGACACAGAGGCCTGGACACTCGCTACTGCCCTTGCCTGGTCTGGAGGAACATACCTAGACATTCAGGAAAGAACACAAACACAAATATACAGACATGTTTAGTCCTAACAGATACAGCTTTCGTCATATGATCTCATTGAAGCCCTGATTTAGCTGATTATGTTAAGTAAATGTCAAGTAAATGATCATATAGGACATTCCTTCATACATAGGAGTGTTTGAAAGTTGTGCTTTTTTTTCCCACCAACACTGCAGTGAAAGAGGAAAGTGACACGTGAGCGTAAAAAAGTCCAAGACAATGAAGAGTATGCTATCATACTGAATCATATGGTTAACCAAGTCCATAACTGCAAAATGGTTTTTGGCAGAGGTGATACTTTACTCTCAGAACTCTTTCCCTTTGCATCACAGCTGATAGTCACACGGCAGCATTAACCCAGTGACCTCCAGAACTTCTGACACTGACTTTTTAGCACTTTTACAATTTACTACCTTTTTAACTACATTTAAGCAGTGTGTGCCCAAGTAAAAAAAATATTACTTAAATCAACCATTCAGCCATTTATACAATGTGTATCCACAGGGTGAAGAGCTGACATAAGAGTAGTCATGAGTGCTGGTTTGATTCTGATATGTTCTTTTAAACATCAGGTTTTCATTTGGTCAAAACTTATCAAGCAAACAAACACAAAAATATGTTACCATCTTTTCTTTTCGTATTTTTCCTGAAGGAACTCTTTTACTTTCTGTGGTTCTCGGAAATCTGGAACAACTGATGTCCTGTCGTCATAGAGGCCCAACCAGATGTGTTTACAGACCTACAGGGGGGGCAAAGGAATGAGAAGAGTGGGTGGTAAGGAAGGGATTGGGGTGGGGGTGGTGGCAAAGCCGGGAGAGAGGTGAGAGAAAGTAAAGGGAAGGGGGGGAGGGGATGATGAGAAATGGGAGAGAAAAAAAAGAGGGAGAGAGGAATGCCAATAAAGTTGACTAAGCAGCGCTAACAAAATGCCAAGATGCAACCACAGAATAAAACACAGATATCCATGACTCTAAAAATAATGTTTAACAACGTGAAATGTGGTGCGGAGTCATTTTTTGTCAAGTGTACATGATACCTCATTGCTGTGTTTCTGTAGGAACTCAATTTCCTGCTGTGTGAATGTGGTCATAGAGATGGACTTCACTCTGTGTGGGGGATTCAGTCCTCGCCTGTGTGTGGAGGAGGTATACGTTAGCCGAGGACAAGAGAGGCAGGATGCAATCGGCAGTGTATATCAATGGTCTACAAGTGATATTAGTTTAAATCCTCTTGTGTTTAGAAAGTTTTTCTGATGAACAAAACATAATAAAGATGAATCTGTGACAAGGCTGCTGAAGAGTAGGAGGACAGATGAACTGTTTATACACAGTATATAGAGAGAAAAAACCCACAAGATTGTGCCAAGAGGATTTCGATCTGTCCAGCAGACAACACCCTCTATCCTCAAACCCTCAACAGAGATAAGAAAAAAATCCAAACACTTTCATATCCCTCAGTTTACAGTAAGGACAATCATGGAAAGATTATACATAGTTGTAAACCTGCCCTTGAGCATGCAGTCTTCAAAAACTGAACGTCTGTGTGAGAAGGACACTAGTGAAGGAGGCATGTGGCCACTCTGAAGGAGCTACATGTCTCCATGACTGAGACAGGTCAAGAGTTGTGTCCACAACTGTTGCTTCACCAGTTGCAACTCTACAGCAGACCGGTAAAGACAAAACTATTACAGAGAGAAAAACGTAACATTACATCTGGGTTAGTGTTTGCCAGAGAAGGATGTGGGCAACTCTGAAACAAAGTGGAAGAAGTTTCTATGGTCTGATGAGATCAAAACAAACCAGCTCCAACAGGAAGGATTGTTGAAGAAGAAAGTTGAATGACTTTAGCTCAATAGAGGAAAACCTGCTGCAGCCTGTAACAGGAGTGACTGAAAACCAACAATGTTAATGTCCTGCTGTAGAAAAGTCAGCGTTTGTGGCAGGATTTGAAAATTGCTGTTCACAGCAACATGAGAGCGCTATAATAGTTTTGAAAAGAAGAATGAGGAAAAAAAACAGTGTCCAGATGTGCAAAGCTGATACAGACATATCCACATAGACTCAAGGCTGTGAATGTTGCCTCTACTAATACTGACTACAAGAGAGTGAATACTCATGTAATCATTTATGCTGTACTTCATTTAGATGACATGGTAGATGTTTGACATTCAAGTGTCACTTTTTGTTAGTCAAAGGCCAAATTAACTCACTGTGATTTAACGTTGCAAAACAATAAATTAAGGGAAAAGCATATACCGGCTTGATGTATGCTTGCAACAATTTTGTTGAGTCAAACACATGTAGCATACTGGCAGCAAGATCAGCAGAAATGTTGGCCTCAACATCAGCAACTATCTGGGCGTGGGCAGTGAGGATATTGCATAAATTACACTCATTTCCTAATTTCTGGTTATGATTTCATAATATTCTGCGTTTCTTATGAAGAAGTGGTTTCATGAGACAGCAGCTAGAGCACGACCCACTGCCCCACTTTGTTTTTCCACTACCTACTGAGCTGAGAGTCCCACCCTGCTCCTGCTTATCTGGAGGTGTGTGTATGTGTGTTTGCCTTGTCGGAGGTCCAGCTAAAGTTCAACCAGAGGAGGTGCCTCTGTGGCGGACTGTTTTTAAATAAGGTGGTCAAATATTTGACTGGTAGGTATACGAACCTAACGTTTGGCGTGCTAACCTTGACCACACAGGCAAAAAAGCCACTGAGACCACCCCTGACACTAGGACTAAATGTGTCTATAACACTTCATCTTATCACACTGAAGCAAAGCTATCAACACACCGACCTGCCGACACCACCCAGCCCAACCCAACGGCCTCGGGCTGGACCGGGGGTAGCGTCAACGTTACCTGTCCTGACTTTAACGCTAGCTAACGAGCTAACGGTACCGCCAAGTCAGTGGTGGACCGCACAAAACCGTAACCGACAGCGGTGCCTTGTTGTTGCCTGTGGGGCACTGTAAACCATAAAGACGATACTGTGACCCAGAAGATAACTCACAAGATCCCAGAGCAGGTGGTACAGACGAAGGAGCCCACTGTCATGTTGACATAGGTCGGGCCGCGCTGGTCGCAGTCGAAGCATTTCCTATTCGCGGGCAGGCTAGTCATTTCCCGGAGCATCTTCAGATGAGTCTCCTCCTGCTTTCGCTTCGCGCTCGTCGCCATGGCCGAAAACAGCGGGCTGGTATCACCTGGGGAAAAGTTTGGTCGAGGGACCGGGGGCAGGGTGGGTGTCCTCGGGGGCAGACTTGCCGCGTACGACGGCCGTGGCCAGGCAGACACCTTGCTGAGAGGTCTATCGGGGAGACTGGGCGACTGACAAACTGCTTCTTCTACAGGGAAACAGTGGGAAACAGACAAGCTTCACAAACACCGGCGCCATCTGTTGGTTTGGAATGATGCCTCGTGTTTTGATGAAAAGTAACACCTCTTTGGAAATATTTCAGGAAGAAAAAAACATTGCATTTGTTTGCAGTGTTTGGCCCAACTCTCATCCAAGCACTCTCACAATAAGAACATCACACAAGCAAATAAACTTCAACATTATTTTACTTCAATAGAGCACACAGCATACACATGAGAGCTTCATATAAAACATAGAGTTTGGTCTGTGTATACTGTTTTTACAAGACATGGATTTAAACATCTCACTAACTCTTTTATACATTATACCACTTTAGTGGCTGTGTTAAAATTCAAGTCTCTGGTCTCTGTCTTGGCATCCTTTACACAACAGGTGCTCATTGAATATCTAGTGATGAGACATCCCCTGTCTCCAGTTTTGGCTTAGGGGAAGTCCTCCCTGACAGTGATCACACTGTTCTCTTTCATAGCCATCAGCCGCCTGCTCTGCTTTTCTTGGTGGCTTTGCAGGAAACTGCTGGGTGCACTGAAGAACTCCTCAGTGTACTGCATTGTTGCAGACACTGCTGTTCAGACAAGATCAGATTATTGTATTGTCATTGGGGGTAGTGCTCCCATGCAGAGACAAAGCCTTGAAGTCAGTGTCTTGCGAAATGCCTGTTTTGGCTTCTTCTAAATTGGGTGGAAACTAAAATGCACTTGGAAAGTACTCTGTAAATGGGAATCCATAATCCAACATGTAAAGCTGCTGCCTCTGGAACAACTGAAATTTCTATATTATTAGTGTAGCCTAAAATTGACCCCACTGATTTTCTCTCAGCACAGGAATGTAGCATGATCTCGTGTTAAAAACAAAATCATTTTATGGCACAGATTTGAGATTGTGATCACAGATTTGAGGACTGTCTGTCAAATTTTTTTTTTTTGGATATCCGGACAGGGAGATGGATGAAAAAAACGTTCTTCCTTTGTCGGTGGAGACAACAACCAGGAGACGGCGGCAGCGTCATTTTGACTTTGGTCTCTTTGTGTTGCTGCTTAAAGAGTCTGCAGCTTCCACAGGCTAGAGGAAGAAAGACAGAAAGCACAGCTGTTCAGACGGATCAACACACCAGATTTGAAACTACTGAAAATTTGCCCCCCAAGAACAAATACAAAAAAACAAATTTTCCTGCTTTATGACTGCTTGACTGGAATAGGTGATCATGATTGATCAAAGGTCATTTTAAATAGTTTCCCTTTTTAATTTAATCATCATAGCTTTTCATCTAATAAATCAAGTTCCAAATCAATTTAAAAGGCTTTAAAAATGCACATATTGAAAATCTTTTTTGTTAATGATTGTTATGTTATATTCACCTGCCCCCTCTTTCTGGTAACTCTAAAGAAGTCCTCCATTCGGGTTTGCTTACTACATCCTGCTGCTTTTTCCTTTTCCCGTTCCTCCCGTGTCTTACGGAACTTCTCCATTCGACTACGGATCCTCTCCACCCTAAAAACATAAATACGGCTCATACTAGTCTTTGAAAGAGACAAAGAAGCATGAAGACATAGAGGCTGGGCTTGAGCAAAAATGAGGCCATTATGAGTACATACTTTACGTATTTGACGTGGCAGAGAAAGCTAACCAAGGCTTCTTCATCTGGCTCAGTCCAGATGAGTTCAGGAGTTTCAATCTGTGGTGCATCCAAGAATAACTTCCGTGCTTCTTTGTATTTCCAGAAATGTGGCACAGGATGGGTCTGAAGGGAAGCAGATAGTATCTTTTTACATCTTACATTTTTTGGTAAAGCAATGTACAGAAATAACAACCAAGACCACAAATAGTCCATCTAGTACCTTTCTGTTGACATTCAAAACCACATTCTCAATAGTGCGGTGCTTCTGGATCAGTGTCAGAGCTCTTCTAGGACCCAAACCGGCTATCTTGTCACAGTAGTCGCACCCCAACAAAATACACAGGTCAACAAACTGGTGGAAGAAAACAGCAAAAGAAGGAAAGTTAAAGTACATATTTCTGGAAAGTGCCTTCACGAATATGCTTCCAAAGACATCTTAATGAATGTTTCAGTCTTACCTCCTCATGACTAATTTGAAGTTTCTGTAACAGCTTGGGTAAAGAATATTCAATCACTTCACTGCGAAGAAGAAAAAGAAGAACAGCTCAGCATTAGATAAGTTTGGAAACAACCCAGTCCATCCTTCAATTTAAGATATAGATTGGATTTTTGTATTGAACAAAAAAATAAATGAATAAATAAATAACATCAGTATCTATGATATGCATCGGAAAATTAACAGCATCAAGGTGAATTACACTAGCAAGCGGATTAAACCATCCTTTGAGCAACACATGAATTGCACAGTACTTACCTGTCCTTCTTGGCGTTCAGCTGGCGAATAAGAATATTGGCTCCAAATGGCAGCGAGTCCATGTCCTCTGATGCTACCGCATCCACAGTCCCCGCTCTCACCAGCCAGGCGCACATTGCTTCAGCGTCCCCTGGAGCCTGGAGCACAAGACGCAGAGAAAGAGAGGTTAATGAAAAATAAAAATGCAGGCAATGCGAGATAGACAGATATACTATATACATATGCATACAGTATATACATAGAGAGAGAGAGGGATCACACCTGGATGAACGGTACACCGAGAAGCCTCAGGAGATGGAGACAATCCTTGGTTTGGGATGATGCTACATTTAGCACAAAAGAATCAAGACGCACTTATTCATTCGAATAATATTTCCAGTGCATATCCTAGGAATGTAAGGGCTTCTAAGACTACTTAAACTTCAGAATCTGCACTTTTTGTTTCTATTTAGATTTACCTATGCCTGTGCGGTTAGGGAATCTCCAACCAGCTGTCTCAGCTCGCTTCTCAAGCTGCGGGAAAAACAGGAGGCTGGATCAGCATGAGTCACAGTCGTCTCAGCCACTCTACAGGTATCTGCTGTATCTATCATATCGCACTAGTTAATCAAATGCACTCTCACTTCCTTTTTTTTGGTTATTTTCTTCAGTCAAAACATGTAAGGAGACTAGTTCTACTGGCATTTTGAGCACATGAGATAAGAATTTAGATTAGTCTCTCTCAGACCCGTGACTGTCTCATACACACTAGGAGGATATAGTTAGTATCAGGTCTCAAGGTGTCACTTACAACAGCTGCCTTTTCCCCGGGAGGCTTTCCGTCAAACACAAAGACTGGTTTTATGCCATGCTCCAAGAAGGTTAGCGTGCGGAAGAAAAGACCTGTCAGGGGGCTAGAGAGAAGAAATAAAGACCATTTCACACAAAACGAGCAGACATACACCAAGTGACCAAAAGCCAGAAATACCAACACATTATAAAAAACTGTGAGGCATTATTTTCAATTGCTAATGACACCTGTATGGTTATAGTTTGTGGTGTCGGATTGAATTGTTTATGGGCTGTTTCTGATATTTATGTGCATGAAATAATAGAAACATCAATGTAGTCCCATGCACCAGCAGCACAGAGTACAGCCTGAGAAGAATGACTCTTTCAGGAGCTCACCTTAGTGTAGGTGTCGCTGCACGGAACTGGTTCACAACAATAGAGGTATCCAGTGCGATTACTTTTCCTGTGGAGCATAAAACAGCAGCAGCATCATGAGCATCTTGAATTCATAGTCACAAATGGCTTGTCTATCATATCCACTTTATTAACTGATTACGTTCATAAAAGAACAGTATGAAGTACTGTCACTCCTAGTCTACTCCACTGTATTTCATATGTAAGTTTCAGTCCATTACATAACTATACAAGGACTGTGACAGTACTTCATTTACCTGGCAGCAGATGGTCAGTTCAAATTACTGACTTCAAGAGACCTTGTATCCTTATAAAATGTATGTAAGAGTAGTGGTTATCCTCATCTTATGGTGGCCACGTGTTTTGTATTTAAAATCTATCAGTAGCAAAGTGTTAGCCGGTTAGTAAGTGAAGTAGAGGTACAATGTACGACAAATACTCGAGTACAAGTACAAGTAGCTCAAAATTGTACTTGAGTAAATGCTATTACTTTTCATTATTGTGGTGGCAACATTTTAGTGTTAACAGTGCAAATGTTTTCTTTAATTTGAAGTGAAAATTTCCAAGGGCGTGGTCGCACTTTTAAAGAAGTTTTGTTGTGTCGTGTGGCAGAATTATTCGTAACGTCAGAGCTAAGCTACCAAGTACCAAGTATGCTAACCATAGCAATTAGCAACATCCGGTATTTGACATGGCGAAGAATTCAGCGTGCTAATAAAACAAATACATATGTTGAATGTCACCTGTGTAGTCACTGATATCCTTATGAGAAATGGCATCGCGAGCATCTAAGCGGATCAAATCTGCCAGCTTCGTGATCCCCATTGTACTGCCAGCACCTCTGTTTACTGTTTCATGGATGCTTCCGGTGGAAGACCATAACAAGAAAAAGTCAGCGTTAGGTTTTTCTCTAATCAATTTCCGTGTGCTGATGATCTTCGGTTGGAAAAATGATCTCCTCTTTAATTAAACATCCATACAAATATTTCCATCCAGAGAGCACTTCCTGGTGTTGCACACCAGCCAACAGAGCAGCAGGGGTCAGTATTGTACAGAAACAAAGGTCTGCAAAAAAAATTAACATCCATCATTTATTACAGCGAAAATATTTACAAACAATGAATGTATTCATATATTACAAAGAAAGTAAAATATATAACTTAAAATTCCAGCTTTAATTGATAAGTACACTGTATAACAGAAGAAAAATGATCACTGCAACGTTTTGCTGATGCCCTTGCTATGTGTGATAAACCTCCATGAAATCATTTTATTATTCAAAAATAATGGCATCAATATATCATGTATATATTCATCTATTACAAATCATCATACACACAGTAGCTCTAATATCACACTGTATGATGGATAAAACCACACAGTCCATGCTCTTAGTCCCTATGTAACTTAATGGAAAAACGAATGGTCAAATTCTCTGGAAAAACAAGCTCGAACTGTATAAACAGCACGAGAACACATTATTCATTCACAGATAATATCCCCAGCACCCTACCTTCAGTAGTTTTGTTGCCCCTTCACCAAGCTCGTATCACAATCACTGTGCATGAGACCGCCAAAGAGGTAAAAAATATATATATTAAGGACTAACTACACCATTACAACAATAGGCTATTCAAGTACCGTACACAAATGTTTTGGGTAATGAGGAACTCAAAGGACATTCAAGGTTAATGTTATGGCATCTCTAGATTTAGTCATCTTACTTTGACACTTAAAGAATAGCAATTTTTGACCAAACTGATGATTTCAACTTCAAATAGGTCTGACATTTGGTCCTGTAACTGTAGTTCCAGCTGTGGCCTAGGTTCCCAAAACATTTGCTGCTTAAGTAAATCCTTGTTTCCCCTGTAATCATTCTTCTCCTGAGGCTAACAACTCTCCTTCACAAACTTTGTTCACTCTCACGAAGACGAACGATGGTAAGCATCACTGTAACATCTGTTGTTGGTATGTAAAAGATTTATCAAGCCTAAAGGTGCAATCTTTAACATTTTCCTAGCTCTTTGCACAAAATATCTATAAGGGTTTGCAATTTTTTTACCAAGTTTTGGCCCGTTGCCACTTTAAACTCATCTCCACATGACCTGTATAACATTTAGTTTCTCCTAAACTCAAGTATTCGAAAGGTGGAGAAAGCTTCAGACTCAAATGTCGGCTGATTTAAGGTTGACATTATATTCTCTGGAAAGCAACCTATGTTGTAGCTAATTTTAGCCTAATAAGGCATCTGATAGTTGTGTGCTACAACATAGCAAAGCTCTACTTACTACATCAAAGCAGATGCTAACATTTTGGAAACATTGAACTGTAGTGTCATTGTGCTTTGTCTTGCTCGTCGTTTACCAGTTTATACAAGGGTGAGATACATAGATGAAACTTTCATGTGAAGTCTGAGACCTTTAGCTTTACTCCTACACCTCACCAAAAATCACTGTGACCTCGCCGATAGTTATTGTCTGCTATTGTGAAAATCTGTAACATTGAGTAGATATACTAAACATTATCTGCGCTGGCTCAGGTCTTACCTTGACAGTGTTAAACTTGAAATTTGTAAGTCAAATCTCAAAATAGAATTTGTTATAAAAACATAGAGGGTTGTGGTTTAGGACATTGCCAATGTTGTTACAGTTTCCTGTGGTTTCCTTTAGATGTTAGTAGAGACCCATGTTTTAATGGCTGCACCTTTAACAAGGAATTGCTTTGGCTTCCAGTGTTTTGGGAGGCTCAGTTCAGTCCCACCTCAGCGACGGAACCAGATCCAGGTGTTGATAAGCCAGAACGCCACAGTAGCAGAATACAGGATCACCTCTCGCTTTGAGCGCTCTTTGTTTTCTTCCTCCAGCAGCTGCAGGCGCCGGTTCAGCTTCACAATCTGAATGACCACGATGAAAAGATGTTTTCTCCCATGTAAAAGTGGTAACACTGTGCCCATGCTAGGCATGGGTAAGAGTTGTTCAGGTGTTTACATAGGATTGCCACCATCTGGTTTTCAATCTAAGTTTTAAATATGCAAGAAAATATACAAGCAAAACTATTGTGACGATATCAAATTACCAAAACATGAAAAACCTGGACCTTTCTGACTTTTTAATGGGATAATCTGTTCTCAAATAATTTCATATCAAACGATACAAGTACAGCAGCAAGACTTAAACAATACTGTTAGTTTCAAAGAAAATACTTGTGTACTCTCTTACCAGCCTATTATGTGATTCATCCCTGTATTTGTACTTGCACTGTATTTGTTTGTTTACAGCTGAGTATCTAAAAGATCTGAGATGGTATTCATCAGCTTGCTGTGTCAGCATGCCTTCACTGTACCCTAACGAATTTTAGCCCTAACACAACAGGAGAAAATACTCACAACAGACACAATAAACACACCAGAGCAGCAGAGAAGCATATTATATCCATATGTCACTTATCAGTGACAAACGCAGGCATTTAGGCCTGTGAGACATATTACCTGTCGTCGTAGTGAGGAGGCGTCTACCAAGCCAGACTCATCAGGGTTTATATCCAGGGCCAAGTCCAGGTGCGTCCTTCAGAGATGAACATATCTCAGTTTAGACAAATGATAACAGCAACGTACTTGACAAAATTAGTCTAGCTCGAGGGTTCACATCGCTTTAACACTCACATCCACTAACACATTATGTGACACACATTTATATTTTGTATAAATGACAATTTCAGGTAGGTCAACTATGATAGTGTTTTTGGCTCACATGGAGCACAGGAGGAATGATGTTAATTGAGGCTGTGAAACAGCATTGTTCCTGTTTTAGTGAGAAATGCCAACACATCTCAAATCAGATAAACAAACAACCAGCACAATTTTCATGTGCATCGTACTTCCTCCTCTTCTGACTTCTGACTTCTTTCCTCCTGCATTACAGTTCTTCACCTCAGGAGCTCTCCTTAAAGTTATGATGCTGTAAGGAGTTTATTTGTTTTCTTCATTTTAAGAAAATAGCTCAACACAAACTTTGGGACTTCTGAGAATTACAGGGACAAAGAAGAGACACCTGCGGTGACTGTCATCCAGGACCTCAAGAACCTGCTGGTACGCTCGCCGTGTCGTTGATTGAATGTAAGACAGGAACCCTGCGGCTGTGAACAGGTTGATGCTCGCATCTTCCGGGGAACAGAGGGGGGGACACAAGCGGACTGGGGGGGCAGACGGGGAAGGGGTTACACTGACAGAGAGATGAGTGGGGAGGAACAGCAGAGAAAGAAAGATATTTTTTAAACCAACTACAAATGAACAAAGAATAAGAGACAAGAAATTCAAAATGTAAAGGCAGCATCAGTGACACTGTGCTGTAGCAGGTGTGCTTACCTTATATCACATCTGCTGATCTGACTGCTGTGGCGACCAGAAATGTTCTCGCTCACACTGCGCTCTCTTCGAGACCGAGCATGAAAGTGGGCCTATTATTGATACAAAGATTTGAAATAATAGGTTACATTGACAAGACATGATTATTAGATTGCGGTTGAGGTTCCTAAGTATTGAAAATTGTGCTCATTTTATTTTCCACTGCACTTTTAAGAACCACAAAACCAAATAACAAGTATGAGCAGTCTCATTTTGAAAGCTACTCCTCAACCACCGACAATGTCAAAACCTGCCGCAGATAAATAATTGATTTGGTTTCTTCTCTAAGCACCACTGTGGCCATTGTATCCTTTAATCTCCCTATACACTTTCTTCATTTCCTTACTTTTTTTCTTTCTTCACTGGCTGGCCATGTAACCTGCTCTTTGCAACATTTTTAATATACTTTTTCATTCCCCACAGCAAATTCAAGCACTTTCTGAATACTTTTCCTTTTCAAACAAAAATGAAGGCTTGCATCTCTTCATTTCTCTGACCTGAACCTGCATTTCTTTAAACAGTAGTTGATGTGGATAAAACGTGAAGATTACTAATAAGTATAGCTCATGTTTAGATATGTGATCAGAAGTTTGCTTGACCCGTCGTGGAGACACTTGTGAAACCAGCAGATTTGGTTTCATGACACGGCATGACTCATTAAATTCTGCAAACAGTGGTGTGCATCATCCCTCTATGGATCCCCTCATAACATCCAGTTAGTTGTATGCACCTCCAGAAAAGTAGACAAAATCTGCTCAAGCGTCTGATTTTCAGGAGAAAAACAAAGTTTCAAGTTTCAACTTCAGTCCACAGTTTCCTGTACAAACCAATGAATAGAAAAGCAGCTGCACTTCAGCATAAACATAACCAACTAAACAAGAAGAGTAGAATGATCAATTATTTGCTTTAAGACACATCTATCTGGTCTATATGAATTTTTTTTAAACCTAAATTTCCCTCAAATTTCTATATAAGCTTTTAATTTTCACCTTCAAAATCTCAGCTTTCTGCTCCAACTTCACAGTCTTACATCTGCCTCCACCTAATCTTATTAACACCCAAAATGCTATGACATCTACAATATTTTCATTGACCACCTTACAGAAGTAACTGAGTAATATTGCAGAATAATGCTATATTAAAGAACAAGCATTATTGTTGATCATGTACACAAGCACCATGTTTTTGCTACATTTCTATCATTTTGTAATACACATAATCGTGTAGCGGCGCACCAGAGTCGGGATCAGTTTCAAGTTAAATTAATTAAGGAAACTGAATTCATAGTAATGAGAAATAAAAACATTTAACAGAAACCTTGGTGTAACTCTTACCACCTGGCTGGGATTGCTCTGTGAAGAGGCAGTTGGGTCGGTCTCGAGGGAGTCCAGTGGCTGCTCTGAAAGGGTGAGGATTCGTGGCGGGGCCTTCATGTTCAGGAGGTCCGCAGGAGGGACAGACTGAATCAGGTCCAAGTCTCTTGGACGAGCAAATCGAGGGTCCACATCATCACCTGTGGGTGAAGTGAGGAGGAAAAGGACAGGAGGTCACACAGTTTTGGCATGGTGATACATACACAGCCCAACACCTCAGGACTACAAATTGCATGTATTTTCTACCATGCAACTTATTACTGAAGTCCTGTCCTCACCTGCAACAACAATCCTCTCAGGAACCTGCATCAGGGTCGTGTGAGTGAGCAGTGGCTGCTGAAGGGACAGGGACCCTGCCTGGCTGTCAGAGGCCACCTTGAGGGTCTCAGGGATTCGCATGCGTTGGCTGATGCCTTCCGTGTACTCCAACTCATAATGGATGCGGTTCATCTCAGCCGCCTCTGCAGTGGGGGAGGTGAAGGTTGGCCCACTCATCCAGCCTGAAGACACATCAGACAGAGGGAACTGGAGTAACACTTGAAACACTCACAGTGTCAGACGTTAAAAAAAATCACATCAAAACTCATATCTGTGAAACCTGGATGTTCGCCATCCCTCTCAAGTTAATGGCACTGGCCTGCCGGCAATGCCATCCTGATTTTGTGATTCAAGTTTAAAGCAGTGTTTAAATTCATGTATATAGTGGATTTATTCCTTGCCAACTGGTTCAGTCACAAGTGGTGCTGCTAAATACATGATCTCTGGCTCGTGTAAAAGGGCATGTCCTGTAGAGGGACCACACAAGCCCGACAAGGTGGATGGTAGAAGGTGCAGCAGCCACAGCAACAAGAAACACCACATAACAATTAACATTTTCACGTTGTGTTTAATGAAGTTACATAACGCTGACATGAGGTGTAGCTGTTGTCGAAACATGGCTTCAATGTCATTGAATGAAATCCACGTAAGACGCCATGTCTAGCATGTACTTAGCTAATATCTAGCTAATATTAGTACGCGATGTCTGACAAGCATTAGCTGATGTTATCTTTATCACAACACGTTAGCCTCGCTGTTTGCAGTAACACGCTGGCTAACATCAGCTATCTAGGGCTTTACTTGGCTTTAGCTTCAATGGCCACTTACCGTTAAGGGTTTAGCACCGGGGTTTAAAATGTCATGTGTCAAAATGCTGTTTCTTCTGTAATATTTACAGCATCGGCCGAGACGGACGACGGGTGACACCGAAACACGCACCGCCTCCAGCTAGTGTATCTATCTGGCAATAGCAAACCCCGGGTGTTCGCTGGGGCGGAGCTTATAAGCTACACCGTCACTCCAAGCGAGGCGCACCAGCAGGGACCACCTGGGTTCAAAAACGAGCGCACACAACTACTACACTCAAATTAGCCGTTTCACATGTAATGTTTATGTAACTGGCCTAATTAAAACAACATCATACAAAACTATTTCTTTTTCAGCTGTAATTCAGTTTACTCATCATTGTCAGACTAATCTCTATTTTCATGATTATTTTTCTAACACTGTCAAACATACAAAATATTAAATATCCAACCATTATGAGGTTTTACCTTGGAAATTTATGTCAAACGACTGTATTTTCTATAATGATGAATTCATGATGTCTTATTTCAATTCAAAACATTTTCTTGTTCCAGAAATGATGGATTCTTACATAAATACAGTAACACCTATAGGAATATATATATATATATATATATATTGTATATATGTATATGTAGTATGTGTTTGTTACAACCTGTAAACTTCAAGAAGAGAAACGTTGTGTAAAACCACCAAAGAGAAACAACCTATGGTATGCTTCATTACCACAAATGAATGTATTGTGAATGTATTTAACAAAGATCACAAGTAAGTTCTGCATTCATCAGTGATGCCCAGTTATGGGGTTGAATGTGTAGCCTTATATGCAGATGTGTATATACACATGTGTAATTTCAAACTTTGATTAAAGGTACAAATTTGCTGCAGTGTGCTTTTGTAATTTTTTTCAATAAAATTGTAAATCAAAAATTTATTTATTTCTTGATGCATTTGCATTATGAAATTACTCAGCTCTAATATATATTCAATATACAGTTAGCTATAGCCACCAAGCTGTAGATGGATTCAACACAGGTCACTTACTTTATACAGTCCCCCAGATGTTTTGTTTGCCCTTAAAGAAGTGTTGTTATTACTGGTTTACAAAGTTGGCCAAATGCAGTCTCATATGGAATGAAGACTGTGATATGACATAACCAACATTTGTTACATAAGAGTCCAAAAATAATAATAATAAGTATCCATTCACCATGTACAGTATCAACTGAAATGAAAGGGGCCCTAGAAACTGGCTTTCAATGAGCTTTAATGTATAAGCAAATTTTAATGTGTATTTTGGGTTGTTTTTTTTAATCTGTTGCAGCATCTTCATGAAGAGGAAGCCTTCTTTCAGGTACCTAAACAGAGATGTCGGTTTCGCAATACAACTCCCACAATTCCAGCGTCTGCGGAAACAATGCGCATGCGTCGTCCATCTGGGCCATTATTTTGTCCTCCTCAAGCTTCAAATGAACAACAGGCTAAGCGTTCCTTGAAATGAATTAAATATTAATACACGGAAGGAACATTTTTTTCTTCTTGTTCATCACCGCCGACATACATGGAGTCTCTCGGTCAGTAGCTCGTTGTGTCGCCGGGCTGTTCGGTCCTCCGTTGGACTTGGAGGCCGAGAGCAGTGCGCGGAGTGACAGCCCCATTAAAGCCAGCAGATTGGGTGTTTATCTAGTGGGCTAGCCACCTAGCTAGCTTCCTAGACAGCTAAAAGGGGAGGAAAAACCCGAAAGGACCATTTGATAACTTCAGGAAAGAGAGAGCTGTGGCTTTCCCTGCCCCGTCCAACCTGCTGAGGGGATGGCACACCTTCGAGACATGCAAAACCAGGTACAGAAATCCTCTTTTCACCAACTGTCACCTCCCTTCTTCTTGTCCAAGACAAGGCGAACCCCCATGACCGTCAGGCTTTCCATGAATAGGTGGGTGGGGGTCTAAGCCATCAGTGCCAGCGAAAAACTTACTCTATACACGAACATGAAATCATTTATTCTCCATCTCCTCGCCATTGTCAGGAGCAATTGGCAAAGCAATCAACAAGCTGACAAACAGATATCATTAGAAATTGTTAATTTCATCAATGTACACAGCAATATTTTTAAAAGCCTAAGCTGTTTTAGAATTGTAGTTGTCACATGCTGTAGATAGTAAAATATTTTAAATTTAACTTCTTTATTTGACTTAAATTTGACTTCTTTAAGTGCCTCCTACTCAGTCAAATCATCACTTATTTCCTGCTGTTATTGGAGACAGAAAACCACTAAACTTTGAAGTGTCATGCTTCTTGAATTACATCCTGGCACAAAGTTAAATCTAGAGTCTAGGTAATTATATGGGCTGTAATAAAATGCGTATTGACACAAATAAGAAAGGTTAATCATCCTGCATCTCTTAATGTTTGAGCAGTGCATGAAAACATTGTAATAAAGGCCAACAGATAGATGTAACCCCTAATGTCAGGTCAATTAACCTTTGTTGTGGAACAAGTTATAGACACAAATCATACTACAAGAACCATCATCATGACATACACTTAATAATTCAGTGCATTCTTTGCTGTCACTGGGCCAGAATACCCGGCTGGACCCCGAGGAGTACTTCACCAAGCAGGAGCGGATTGGGAAGGGTTCCTTCGGAGAGGTCTACAAAGGCATCAACAACCGCACAAAGGAGGTGGTGGCGATTAAAATTATAGACCTGGAGGAGGCGGAGGATGAAATCGAAGATATTCAGCAGGAGATCACAGTGCTGAGCCAGTGTGACAGTCCTTTTGTTACCAAGTATTATGGATCATATCTGAAGGTAAGATAGAAACAAATACTGTAGCCACATATATATATATATTACCACAGTTAATAACATAAAGATGTGGTTTTAAATCTTAAACTTGAAAACTGAGTATTTTCTCCCTCTCTCAGGGGACCAAGCTGTGGATTATCATGGAGTATTTAGGTGGAGGATCTGCTTTGGATCTGGTAAGAAGGTTTCTATTTTTATGCTGCTTACAAAGTTTTATACAAATCTTACAAAGTGGTACTTCTTATACTTGTGGAGCAAAACCTGACCTGTTGTTTGCATTCTCTCCCAACATCCACTCTTCTCTGATTTATTTTTTTGTATGTTTGTCGTCCTAGCTCCGTCCAGGGCCTCTTGAAGAGACTTACATTGCTACTATACTGAGGGAAATACTAAAGGGGCTGGAGTATCTGCACTCCGAAAGGAAGATTCACAGAGATATCAAAGGTAATAGGTACTTTCTTCTTGTAAATCACCACATTTTCAATGGGAAACAGACTCTCTAGCTCGTCTTTTTCATTTAGTATCGGTGTAGTGCAGTGAGTGAAGAGGCTGGACATGAACTTACAAATGCTGTGATTCAGCATCCCATATCAGCAAGTAAATGCTGCACTGGAGTGCAACAGAGCAGGACACTGAATGTTGATCTGAGTAACAACGTGCACATCTGGTCTTAACCAGACGTTGCACAGAATAAGTCCACACATTGAAATATGTTAACAAGCTGTAAAAATTATAATAATAATAATAATAACCGTGTGAGACCTTGAAATTTCACAACACACTGAAGGTGTTAAATGTAAATGTGTGTGTGTGTGTGTGTGTGTGTGTGTGTGTGTGTGTGTGTGTGAGAGAGACTGATGTTATGCTCTCTATTCTTCAAAAAAGAATTTGATCAGTGGTAATCATTCAAAATCACAGAAATATAATGATGCTAAGATGGCAGGCAGCTCAACAAAGATGTTAGATAAATATTAAAACGGGTTGAACTGCTTGTGGATTTATTTTCCATTTTCCATAGGGACTAAATTCTTGTATTTAAACTCTTTTCCTGCCAAAAGCACTGAGCATCTCCTGATGTCTGAAGCTGTCTGTGTTTGCCACAGTGGACTCTGAAGTATCCTTTGTCCATCTGTTCATCCATCTGGCGCATGTAATATGCTGAAAGCTGCTGATACATTTTGACAAAACTTCATGAACTGAAGTCTTTACTTGTTACACTTGATTGGCCTTAATGAGGGGCAACAGCACTTCATTTCTATTTATCATCCCACAATGGGACTGCATCATCGGCATGTTTATTGATGCTTTGTGTTTAACATGTGAAACAGAAACAGGCCACCATTAACAGATACAGAAAACAAACCTGTACTGATTATTTATATCACTTGTTTTTGACTGCCTTTCTTCTTCTGTTTCTTCCTCCCAGCTGCCAATGTGCTTTTGTCGGAGCAGGGCGACGTGAAGCTGGCAGATTTCGGGGTGGCAGGACAACTGACAGATACCCAGATTAAGAGGAACACATTTGTCGGCACACCTTTCTGGATGGCTCCAGAGGTTATCAAACAGTCAGCTTACGACTTCAAGGTGAGGCCAGAGTCTGTGGCGTGGACAAGAGACAACCTGTGTCGCTGCTTTGAGTGAACACTGTTTTTTGAGTGAAGAGATGTTTAACGTTGGTACAGCACAGAGCGGAAGAAGTGATACGTTTTTTGGGGGGGGGGGGTTTGTTATTGGTGGTGGCACTGATAAGTACATGATGCACATCATTTTATGAAGGGAACTGCTGTATATTTGAATCCCTTGCACAGTTTCTAGTGTATGTGAAGTTAACACACCTTACTTACACATTTTCTCTCCTGCTTAGGCTGATATCTGGTCCTTGGGCATCACTGCCATTGAGTTGGCTAAAGGGGAACCTCCCAACTCTGATCTTCACCCCATGAGGGTCCTCTTCCTCATCCCCAAAAACACTCCTCCCACCCTGGAGGGTCCTTACAGCAAACCCTTCAAAGAGTTTGTGGAGGCTTGTCTAAATAAAGACCCTCGTTTTGTAAGTAAAACAGCTGCAACCATCTGCAGGCATTGTAGCAGAACTAAAATGGGATCAGACATGTGTGTTCAGGCTAAATAAGATTAGAAAATTGGAAAATAATTCCAGACTGGCACTGCTGTTCTTTGTAAGACTTTGGTCATTTATCCTACCACATTTTTGTGATTGGATTAGCGTGCCCTGTCCCTAATAGGAGTTACAATTTGTTGTGCACTTTCTCAAATATTCAAACATGATCCACATCACATTTTTGTACCAGAAAAGTGCCAAAAATACATTAAATCAAGGTGATATGATGGTAGAGTCATTACTCTGATCCCAGCTGATTCTTCTTCCTGCTTCAAATGAACAAACCCACCGATGACACTGTAACTGAATTTTAATGCCGCTCCCATCTCTATTCTTCCTCTGCACAGAGGCCAACCGCCAAAGAGCTTCTGAAGCACAAGTTCATAACGCGTTACACCAAGAAGACGGCCTATCTGACAGAGCTGATCGACCGCTACCGACGCTGGAAGTCAGAGGGACACGGGGAAGAATCCAGCTCTGATGACTCAGATATGTGAGTCTCAAGAACACACATTCATGGATTCTAGTCATACACATCCACTCCGCTCTCTGAGTATCTACTCAAAGACATGCTATCAAATTAGTGACACCAAACGGACCTATTAGAGAGAAGCAGAATTTGCTGATGGACATTTACTAGAAGCATTGCTTACCTAAACATATCCAAACACGTAGGATATTAAATTGTACTGAATAGAGACATTTTCTCTGTATTTACAAAAACAAACTCATTAATTCTTTGTGTGTAAATCAGATAATGTTACTGCCCCTTATATTTGTGAGTATTTTTGTCCCTCACCTCTTAATTCTGTTCACCCCCACCCCCATGTCTTTCAGGGATGCTGATGGTGACGTGGATACATGTCCCATGTGGACCTTCCCCACAGTCAGACCCAACTCTATGAACAAGTTACAGAAGGGCTACACACACACAGATTCAGAGGTAAGACACATGCAGCACACAGACACAGAGTCAAATCTTTTGTTTTTCCTAACACCCCTTTTTCCTCTTTGCAGTCAGGAGATTCAGTGAAAAGACAACCCAAGTCCCAGTGCTTGTCTGCTTTGGTAACACCCATCTTCAGAGAGGTAGGTGTAAGTTTTGGACAGACAGACCTTTGATGCTTTTCATTGTTCTTCCGATCATTTTAGATAGAAGGCAAAACACCTTAAACCTTAAATCTCTCTTGGTACATTGACTGCAGTGATAACAATGCAAGTCTGGGCTGCAGCAGTGACAGGATCTACACTCCATCTTTCTGTACATGTCATAGCGCTCTTGTGATATGATTTCAACAATGTAGGTTTATTTTTAGTCCCAGATTGACTCACATCCTCCGTCACTGCACTCAAAACCATGTATTTATAACATGAATTCAAAACCACATGATAAACACTGACTCTGTCTCACCTCTAGCTTCATTGTTGTACCTTTTTATCAGTAGGAAAGAAGGTATGAAAGTGGATCAGGATTTGAATGCAGGTATATTACAGTTACTGTTTAAGGGAAAACCAGAAGAGAAGGAGAGCATGTACAGTAGGGTCCAAGAGTCCGAGACCACTTCTCCAGTGAATGGATTTTTGGACTCCACCGTAGCTCTGTCGATGAACTTAAGAAGCAACAATCCCTGACTAATCTCTGCTTATTTTAATGCCATAACCTTCTTCATTCAATTTGTTAAATTCTTTCTGGTTGATTTTTATTCCCACCAGTTGAAGGAGAAGCGGCGGGCAAGTGGCGGAGGCGTAGGAGCCATCGAGGAGCTGGAGAACGCCTTCAACCTCGCCGAGGAGTCCTGTCCAGGCATCTCTGACCGCCTTGTCACACACATGATGGAGAGGGTGTGCAGGTGATTTTCCAGCCAGTCTTAAAACTGTCATCTGCTGCAACAGAAAACGTGCATCCATTTAATTCTAACCTGCTGCTTCATGTCGTTCTTTTCAGGTTTTCTTTAAATGGTAACACCACCCCGTCTTCGCGGTGAAACCCCAGCTGGATGTAACTTAACCCTGTCTCCCCCCCCCTCCAGCTTTTCTGTCTCCCAGTCCCACCCAACTTCTCAGATAAGGACCACAGAAGAACTCCCCCCGCCCCTCCTCCCTATCTGTGCACCCTTCCCACTCCTGTCCCTGAAGAGATCTTTTAATTAGTTATAATTAAATATTTTTACAGTTTTTCTTTAAGAGCGGAGAGTATTTAAGACAAAAAAGCCATGACATTTAGAGCGTTGTGTATACCTGTTAGATTGAAAAGGAAAAACTATAATAAAGACTATGGAAAATGTCTCATTGTCTTCAGTGTCTTGTTTGAAAAGAGCATTTGTTGCAGAAAGGAACAAAGTTGCTGCATCCACATAACAACATGAGGTTATGTATCATGTCAAAATACTAGCTGACCCAATCTGTTTCTTTCTGTAAGCTTGATGCTCACAGACATTTAATCTATTCAGACATGTTACGGTGCACAGCATCTGTTCATTATTATACTGTATAATTCATTGGTCAGTAGTGGAGCTTTCATCCATATGCCTATAGAAATCATTCAATAATTCATGCTAATATTTATGTAAGTTAACACGTTTAATTATGTTTACTTCCTTTGCTGATATTCAGTATCATGTAAGTACTATTTTAACTTTGTCCTTTCTAAAGAACAATGGAAGCGCTGGGTTTTGGTTAATTAACTTCTCCATACGCTGAGCTGTAATTAGCATTGCCCTGTTACAGTCAGGGCAGGTTCATGGTGGTTTTGTCTGTCAGAGGCAATTAATCTCACTGGAATGAAACACACACACACACACACACAAAGGGAGCAGTAAGCATCAGCTGATGTGTGTGTTGTGCAGCTTCAGGCTCTTCTAAATCAGGAGCAGGGTGTAACAAAACAAATTTATTACACAATGAACCTTGAACTGATATTGATTAGCTGATAATTGGTTATACTAAGGTAGATTTATGCTTACTGAGGCTGCATCTACTGAGAAATAAAAAAAAGGCTCAATTCGCAGAAGAGATTATTCAAGTTTAATAAAACCTTTATTACAATATATGTATCAAGAACAATATTTGGTACTTTAATATTGGATAAAAACAGCACAAAGAGGAATGTCAAGAACTCACATCTTGGCTGGTGAGGGAAATGTTGGCTACATTGACCTCATTGGGTCACCTTTAACCTCTGCAGTCATGAAAACTACAAAGTACTCAGCAGTCGGGACACATAAAAGTTTATACCTCTTAATTCTTAATGAAACACAAAATATCAATGCCCCCTGGCACATGACTTCACTTTACAATATCAAGGAGACATGAAGTAAATACATCTAATTGAAAGATGCATCAAAGCACCAAACAGAGGTGTGTCACAGTTTAAAAAAACACCTCATTTGTCCGTCCTTCATTTGTCAGGTGTACAGGAAGACTGTAAGAGGTCAAGGGTCACAGTTTATTTAAATTATATCGAACTCAAAATGAGCTTTACAACACTTGAATGCAGTTGCATTTGTTGACACTGATCTGAGAACGGCACTGATGGGTAAAATTTTGGACAGGAGAGGGGAAGAACTGATCCCAACACAGCACTCGAGGGAAAAATTCACCTGAAATTTAACCAGACTGTGGGGGGGTGGGGTCGAGAGTTGCATGCATACGAGTACATGAGTGGTATACTGAGCAGAATGAACCCTATACGATTGGACGCTTGTGTTTAAATGTTAAATTATGTTTTCACTTGACAAAAAGAATATTGAGACAGTGGCATAAAACGCTATTTCTTCTACTAGTTTTCACCATAGCCGACTCTCCCAATGAAGCTCTTTCACAGAGCTAATGTTAGCATGTGCTATGAGCGATGTTTTGGGACTAAAAGCACTGAACAGAAGCACCAATACTTTGGTTTTCTCGATAGCGAAAAAAGTGAGAAAGCAAAAAAAGAATGGAGAAGCAACAGAACATCCCAATGGGTTTGTATTAAAAATATATATCACCATTTTAAAGATGGGTCACATGACTTCATTTGAGTAACTGGCAAAAAAAATGAATAAAATGAAACAAAAAAAAAAAAAAGGAAAGAAAAAGAACCGTGTGTAAATATATAAACATAACACTGTTTGAGTATATTTTACTGTATGTATAAAAAAAATGACTCCAGATCCCACGTGGGACTGAATGAAGATAGTGGCAAGCAGTAGGAGTCAATAACCAGACAGCTCTTACACCTTTTCTGCTATCAATCCCATTCTCTCTGGTCGATGTGGAGCAGTGGCTCAAAAACCTACAGTGGAAAAGAAAAACTACATGTTATCGTTCAATTTTGAAAATTATTCAAGTGAACAACTCTCGTTTAGATATTTACGTTACAAACACAGGAAATCAGGTGTCCCACTGTTCTGGGAATGTAGTGTAATATAGAGTGTGTCTGCATCAGAGGGAGTGTTGCCTGTATCCATGGGTCTTGCTCCTACCGTTGACTTTTCACGCATTGGGGCCTTCTCCCTCTCCATCTCCCTGCTTCTGCATCTGGGCCTGCATCTTTGCAATCATCTCCTGCATTCGTCTCAACTGTAGGACACACAACATCAACATGTATGACAGGGAAACAACAACTGCACTTAAAACAAGAACAAGGCACATACATTCAGACAGCTGGGATGTTGTTTATGTACAGATGCTTTCTCTTATCTGTCAGTCTACATAAATGTATTATCATTAATATCTGTCTGCCAGTTATAAATCATTAATTAGAAACAACTGCTCCTGCATCGTCTGCTTGGACAGAAACCATCTGTGAACGTGAATTATTGACCAGTTTAACACATATATTCAGAGAGACAACAACTAAATTATAAATGTGTGACTACAGCCAGCAGCCTGCTAGCTTAGCCTAGCATAAAGACTGAAAACAGGGGGGGAATAATAAGCCTGTCTCTGTTAATACTTAGTTTACATACATGAGTGGTACTGATCTCTCAACTACCTCTTGGCACAAACGTGAGTGTTATTCCCCAAAAAGTCAAACTCTTCCTCTAGGAAATCTGGACAATCAAGACGGATGAATCATGAAAAATGAATTTCTAATAGTATTGTAGTGACTGAAATCTCCCACCTCAGCCTCCTTCTCCTGCAGGATCATATCCTTGTCCATTTCCTCCGGCTCCGGTCCTTTCCTGTAATGACCACAAGTATAGTTACTTTTCATGTTAGTATGTAGTGTAATATTTCTGTAGAATATATGCCAGTTAACAAAGGAATCATTAAGTACAAGTTAAATGCACAGTGAAAGAGGTTATAAATGTAAAATCACATTGTGTGATGATTTGTAAAGCATAATAATCACACTCAGCAGAGCACTGTGTGTGTGTGTGTATGCGTGCAAGACTGGGAGTGCATGTTGTAGCATTTTAAGTAACATTAGGCAAACATGACAAAAGCCACATTGAGAAAGTGAAAAAAGGCTCAGTGGGTTAGTGGAGTGTTTCTTTGCAGGAAGATACAAAAAGCTCGCTAGAGAAAGTGGGCATCTACAACAAGTAACTACAAAGAGATGAAAGCAGGAAGATTCAAGAGGGAAGCAGCGAGTGCGAGAGTCAGGGCAACAGCGTTACCTCCCCCAAATGACAAAAAAAACAAAACAAAACGGTACCTCCAACAGTCCACTCATGGGATTGGACAAATCAAACCAGACAGCCATCATTGGACAGATGGCGAGGCAACGTGAAGACAGTAAAACCACTCCCTTATCCTGGGTTGGCTTTAGGGGAAAGTCTAAAAGAATCTCTGTGGTCTACACTGAGGGTTAAATGATGATGTATCGCCACTATGTTAAATGACACACACAGTAATCCTGTTTACAACATCTACATAAACTACACATGCCATTTAGCTACCAGCTAACTATGTAAATCCACAGCCAACAGCATTGAATTCAGTTCTATCTCAATACCACTGTCTAACTGGTGTAGGTCACATGCAAAATGATGAGTTAGAGCTACTGTGCTACAGAATTGATACTAGTTCAATATTATATGAATCAACAAAAGATGAAATGAATGACTGTGGATTGCATCATACGGCAATAACTCTCATTAATTATCCTCCTTGGTAAATATTTCTGTAATGTGTGCATGTGTCCGACAATGGCTTTTCCATGTATCTCCAAGACTTTTACATTTGATATATATGATTTCTTATCAGACATCTGCTGTTTGAGGTGGGGGGGGGGGAGGTGCAGAAAAGCAAGCTGACAGACAAGTACGTACGCAGGAGACAGAGGCAGAACATAACCATGGGAGGACAACCTGCCACCCCGTTTGAGGCGGTCCGAGCGGAAGTTCTCGTAGTGCAGGTCCTGGGTCACTTCCTGTAGATCCTGCATGTGGGTTCTGTGAGGTTATGGAAAAGTCAATAACTAATAAATACTTCTGCACAGACATTCACATTTTTATCATAATGGCTAAAGGCATCCTGGAAAACTATCTCAACCACCAAGAAACAAACTTTTAATTTTAAAGAGTAAGGAAAAACCTAGGTTATAGCCTCCTCTGGCTCCTCTAGCACTCACATCAGCATGGTGCGCAGCTTGAGGAAGTCGTTGTGCTCTGGGTTCTCCACCTCCACCACTCCCCAAGGGTACAGACGGCCCCTCACCTTCTTCCCTTTGGCCTCAATCTGCTGGTTGGATCCTACAACTGCAAATGGGATGCTAGCCTGGAGAAGAGAAGTACTTTATGTTGTCTGTTCTCATGGTTCAAACCTCCCAGATAAATAACTTTAACAAAATAAATGCAATTTTGTGGCTAAAACCCTGAAAATATCTTTGGAGAGAAGAAAGTTTGAATTCATCCAGGGACAAAGAGCTGTACAAGGAACGGGGAGTTTACCTTGAGGATCCTAGTTTGCTCTTTGAAGTCCTCATCCTCATCTGACTCAGCATCAGGAAGGTGGTAAATCTTAATACCATGTTCATCAATCTCATCCAGAATCTTACAAAGAAAACAAGGAGAAATCACAGGTCATTATCTAGTAAGTGGACAGACGACAGCCTTTTGTTTTCTGTTTAGTCAGAGCTATAGAAATATAACTACTATATGTATTATTCTGCTAATCAAAATCATTTCCGACATAACCTCTTTTGACACTTCACTGGAGTTGAAGCTACAGTATCACTAAAGCAGTGAGCATGAGCACATGATAGCTGCTGTTCATCTCAGGAACTGGAAATCCCCCTCTGTTGTTCTCACCCTGCGCTTGAGCCTTTCCCTCTCTCTAAGGGTGAGAGTGTCCGCCTTGGCGATGACAGGAACCACATTAACCTTATTGTGAATGGCCTTCATGAACTGGACGTCCAGGGGTTTTAGGCTGGTCAGACGGGAAACAGACGGACAGAGGGTCAAAGAGAGACAAAGGATTCCAGTAAGAATTTATCAAAAGCAAAAAAGGGTGAAAAAAATGTAACTTCAGTGTATTAACTGAAGCGTGTACAGTATCTGTGCGAGTATGTATTGCAGGACTCACCCGTGACCAAGCGGGGAGATGAAATAGAAGCAGCAGTGAACTCTATTGTCAACAATGTGTCTACGATTTAGACCGCTCTCGTCGTGGAGGTAGCGCTCAAACTGATCATCAATGTAGCTGATAATCGTGCTGAAACTGGATGAGAGAAATATAGGTCACACTGAACATTCAGTTTGTATCACAGCATACTGCAGCAGAAGCCCACTCTCTCAGTAATGAAATCAAAAGCCCAGACAAAAAAAATAATAAATAAATCATCCTCCTGTTATCCTTATGATTTAAAACAATTCAACTTACTTTTAACTGTCAAGTAGTGATGCTCTCCAAGATCAAAGGACTGACAGTGGGTAATTTAAATCTAAAAATACTTCATCTCCTCAACAGCATACGCTCTAAAAAGATTTCATACCAGTCCTGGCTGTTGATGGCGTCTCCATATCCTGGTGTGTCTACCACAGTGAGACGGAGCTTCACTCCTCGCTCCTCAATTTCTACTGTTGATGCCTCGATCTGAACCGTCCTTTCTATCTTTTCTATAAGAAGGAAAAATAGATATAATACAAGGCCACAGTGAGTCCGTTATTGTTATTAAATGGCTTGAATGTGTTCATTTTATGTTTATAATACACAAAGTGTTTTACAAACCATCCAAAAGTGGCTACGAATAAGGATCATTTGGTCGTGCGTGCGTGTTTTACCTGCTGCTCCAGGGATGACTCTCTCAGGGTAAAGGTCAGTGAGAAAAAGGCTGTTGATCAGGGTGGATTTTCCAAGTCCAGATTCACCTTTAGACAACAGAGGAAAATAAAAACAATCATCACACAATAACCATCAAATGAGAAATCAGAATAAAAACCAGAAAGAATTACAAAAGCCCATCAGGTTTTGAACTTCCCTAATACAGATTTGAGCGTCAACAAAAAAAGAAAAAAAGAATAAAGACAGTGTCAGTGTGCTGCAGGAAACAGACTGTCTGTCTGTGATGCACATCAGGCCTCACGTAACACGGAAATACGCATCAGCATGATACTAACTCTGACTTCATGAACCTGATAGAAATATGTCAGGTGGCTGACTAAGCAACCCTCGCCCCGAGGAAGCAATGCAAAGTTTCAAAATCAGTCAGGAGCAGGAACAGGAGGAAGATCGTCGGATAGTTTCACTCGCAAGAACCAAGAACATGGAAATCCTCTTCTAGGTCGACTCCATCTTTACACAAAATTCTTGAAAAGATCTTAAAAACTTCCTCACATATAAAAAGTGAAAAATGAAAATGGTTAGAAACACAGGCAATAAAAACAGCCCAGTTTCAGTGAGTGATCAAGTTTTAAACATATGCTAATGACCTGATTTCCAGACTCGTCCTTGAGTCAAAAGTGTCTTTTATCTCATGATGCTGCAGGTCCATTGAACATTGTTTTAGTCCTGTAGTATGACTGACTTCTGTCTGGGAAAATCATGAAACTACAGCAGCAGTTTAGCTTAAGCAACAGAAATGAACAAAATCTAGCAAACTATATGAAGGAAATGTAAGAAACTATGCTCAAGTCTCACGATCACATTACAGATGTTCACACATAATCAACCCAAAGCTTGTGTGCTTTACTTAGGAATGCTGCAACTGTGGTTCCCACCAGAGCAATGGCAAAAGATTTACAGAAGTTTTTACTACATCCAAACTGGCAATTTGCCAGAGTGCATGGAAAATCAAAGTTGACATATTTAATGCACACTAGAGGCAGTTTGGAAAGGGCTGTGTTTTGGGGTAGCATAACAACAGATGTATAATGAGGACAAATTTAATTAAGTATATTATTTGTCTGTGGGGGAGAACTGCAGCTATCTAAATATACAAGAAAACACTGATTTATTTAGGAACCCAGGTCACAAAAGAGGTTAAATAGGCACTCAATGAGTGTTCTTCCAGTAGCGGGACCAGCAGGCCTTGTCCAATGTATGAATCAGTCCCTCGAGGCCCACAGGCTACATTCCTCTCTGGTTTATTTTAAAGCAAAAGGATGAGCAGTGTTCAGGGGGGAGCTCCTACCCTCCCCCCTCATCAACAAGCACAGAGGTTCACACAGTCACAGCACTCCCATCCAGCAGTTTACACTGCTGCTGACGCCAGCTGAGCAACTACACTGATGTGACATCTGCCATTTTATACTGACCAAAATGCCTTTGAGCACACGAAGACACACCTCTGCTTTACTGAAGACAGGTTCAAAGACAAAACACCCAACATACCCTCAACATACAAACAAATGGAGCTACAGAGGTGAAAGAGTTGTGAGACTGTTATACAGAGGGTTCATTATGAAAAGAAAACAAGTGACACCAACAACTAAATATTGTACAGGCCAATGGTCAAAATCACACCAAAAACATACTCCCATGAGCCAAAAAACAAAATGCATTCCTTAAATTTCCATGTTTATTGAAGCTGTCTAGCTTGAAACTTGTTATCACTAAGATACACTATCATCTTCCAAACTAAATAAAACTAGAGCCATGTAATATCAAGAAGAAATGGACAAAATTAGAAAAGGTCTTAAAAACAGGGAAGACACACTCACCTACTACCATCAATGTAAACTCAAATCCTTTTTTTACTGACTTGCGATGAACCTGATTAGGCAGGTTGGCGAATCCAACATACCCTGGGGTCTCAGGGTTGGTGAACTGGCCCTGCTGTAGTACAAAAAGGAGAGGACAAAGACAGAAGTGTCATAATCGTAGTTATAATGTTTGGTGACATTACAATTTAAGATGAAAGACCGTAGCTTTGCACAGAATTCTGATTTAGTTTAAGATAATTGTTGTTGCATGATGAATCCAAATCAGTTGTAAGTTGAACATTGTGCTGGCAATAACATAACCACTTATAGGTGCTAGAGTAGGAGTCACTGAGGAGACATCTGTTCATGAACAACCAGGGTTTTTAGGGAGAGCAACAGTGACCTCTCTGTAGTGTATTTACAAAAGACTGTCCACCCATCATTCCAGTGATTATGGCTCTTTCCTACACAAAGCAATTCAATAGCCCCCGTGGCACTGCTACACACTGGCAAATTCAAATACAAAAAGGTACCTGTTCTTTATTTAGTTTGCGCTTTTTTGGCCACACAGTCATGTAGTATTTATAAACGCTCCTTTCTCCCAAGCTTTCAGCAAAGGTCATGACTGATAAGACTAATAAGTAGTGTGTTCCTGTGCTGCCTTTAGGCCTTTCAATCCGCATAAAGCCACATCAGTGAGTCATGTGAATAGTGAGCAGCACACTGAGCAACTGCCTGAGTGACCTAGCATTCAACAAGTAAATAATATGTGTTTTGAACAACCACACATTGTAGAAAATAACGTGAGAAAAGTGGGATGGAACAAAATGTCTCACTGAAATGAAATCCTGGACTGAGTCAAAAGAGGACAGCAGACTTACTGTTTACATTTATAACAAAACCACAACACCTAAGATTGAGTTTTGAGTCAGAGAAAAAGGAGCATATCATTAACATACAACCTTACTTTCTCGTCATTATTAATGTTAAACCATTACACAAGAAAGACAGCCAGTGAATTGGAAGAGGGAACCTAGTATTACCCTGTACAGTATCAGTTCAGATAAAGTATCTGGTTTTGTATTTTGCAAGACTCACCTTCATTTTGTCGGCCTGAGACATTTTTTACTGCTTGTTAAACCTGAAAGAAAACACAGACTATCACATACTGAGAAAAACTTACAACAATAACTGGCAACAATACTTAATTTTACCACAACTCTGGCCTATGTGAACCTGTTCTGAAATGGAGCTAATTCATGCAGTCACATACATACAGGCCTGAGTGTATGAAAGACAGGAAGTCTGGTTTGTGAGAGTGCTGTGTCTCACCACAAAAAACTGACTATCTCCTTTTCCTGCTAGCTGCATTAAAGCTGCGTCCCACTACAATACTATGATCTGAGGATAAGCGATTAAGCCATGCTTATGCTATTAATCCCAACGGCTTTACAACTGGTGTCATATGTTTACTACTTTGTTGTTGGCTGTTGTGTTGCAATTCGGTGTCTTTTTCTATTCAAAAGCCCTAATGAACTGAAACTGTCAGAAACACACCAACAGCACCGAGAGTTAGGATGAAAAAAAAACTGTCTCACTCTGCCAGATAATAGGAAACTGTTGTTTTCCGGCTGATTAGACAAATGTATGTGTCTAGGTTAATTCAGAAGCTAGTTTGAGCCAATTCAAGAAGCCTTGCCTACCCTACCACAGAAAAATGTAACGCTAACTAAAACTAGCAATACTAATTTTCTTACACGTATTGAAATGGAAATTAGCCAGTTAATTAGCAACGGCTAGTTTTATAACGGTAACAACCCAATGGGCGTAAAATGGGCTGATGCTGACATCTGCCATGAAAACCCCCCAAATTTGATTATGTTTCTGTCTTTGAACAGCCATCAAAACGAGCCCAATTGAAAGCTATTTCCTATTTCTCCAGCTAACACCCCTCGCTAGCTGTTCGGAAACTTGGTACAAGCTTAGCATAGCGTTAACCACTAACTAGCCGAGTAGCTTCTCTCGCAGGATGTTCACTTAAATAGCTAATGTTAGCGTCGTCGGTTTAACAACGAAACCGCGACCTACACAGCGACGAGAAAACATCGTCATGAATAAGAGGTAAAAAAATAGATAAATCAGCGGTGTTACCTTGCAGTCCTTACAGTGCAGAGAGGTACCGACAGACTAAGTTAACGATGAACAGCAGACTTGGCGGACACCTCAAATTCTTCAGATTCCGCTGCAGCAGCTTCCTTTAGCACACAGACCACAATGCACTGGGCGAGAGGAGCAGCGGCAGCAGCAGGGCTCAACCCTGTCCCACCGTCAACACTGAGAGTCAGCCTGCTCTCACACACATTATATACAATATCAGTTCATTATAAGCACATTACAATTGATAAACAGTATTATCAGAAACTGCGTCATAATAACAACAGGGATGTAATAATGGGGGGAATGGTGGAAGTAAGTACCCAGAGCCCCAACACGAGGAAAGCCTTAAAACAGCCTGCAACCTAAACTTTGTTTTCATTTACAGTTTGGTAATTTGACTTTTGACGTTATGAGCATTATAACATATAACAAATATATATAACCAGTTTGAGAGTTATAGCAGGTTTGTTCTTGTATTTACTTTAGATTTAAGATTGAAAACTTTTATTATAATGCTACTGTCTGCCACAGTCTGGGTTATCCACTGTTGGAAACTAATTCACCGTAATTCTCACATAAAACGTGATTCCACTTATTATGAAAGACAGTAATACAGTAATCCTATCTCAGTGTAGTGGGAAGCCATCTTTTCCACCTTTTTCTTATGATGAGGGTATGATAAAGACCTAAAACACCATGACAGAAATAATGTTCTATAATATTCTCACAGTAATTACAGTATGTTGGGAAAAGATAGCTGAAATATGCAGAGATTTCAGATTGTGCAGACCTTTTTGAATGTGTTTAATTGATTACCCCAATAACTCGCTAGTTTCCCCTGGAGTCATGACCACCTTCTACCCTACTACTAACAGAGTCAGAATATAATAAATATAATACATTGAATATAATAAACTAATAGTTGAATATTATAAATTGTGTCAAAATAGGAGAGAGAGATACAGAACAGCTATAAACGGACATTGCAGTGAGATTATTTTGTCAAATAAATCATTTTGTAATTTTTATTTCAATATGTATTATATCATTACATTTTTCTGTGTCATATGGTATTACTATTTGTGAACCCATTGTTTTCTGTGATGTTTGATAAGCCGTGGTGTTATCCTTCAGTATAGTAGGATTGTATTTCATATATTGATTCTTCATTTTTTATCTATTTCATTTTCAGATTCCCCAAAACAGAAGGAATACCACCTTAAAATGTTGTAATGTTGCAGTCATGATGTTCTTGTATCAGTGAAATAGCTTACTCCTGTCCAATCCAAACAGCTACACTAAAGTCAGTTGTGTCATTGAAAATATTAACAGCCATTTTTTTTGCAAGACCCTATAATAATTCCTGTCTTCGTTGTAAATTTATTTCCAATCAATTGTGGGCTAGCTAACAGTTATGAATTATGTTCATTATTTAATCAATTTGTTAATTTATCTAGCTCCGCTTTCCTTAAATTGACCGCTGCAGCCAGCATGTTTGTTCAAAACGAGCAACCTTTACTTTGAAGACGAGCTGTCTCTGTTTCCGACTCTCGACTTCCTTGTTCAATTTTCATTGTAAAAGTTGGTTAATGGAACAAACCGACTCTTTGGTGCGCTGAATTGATGTGCTCGTCTTCATTCAATGGGACAATAACACAAGCAAAGCGTTAACAGCGTGAAGGCAGCATCGGATAATGAAGCTCACAAACGTCAACATACATTTGCACTTAGCACAAGTAGCACAATGAAATTATGCAACTAGGCTAAGCTGATATTTTTCAATATACAACGTGAACAACTTCAGAAGAATTATACTTTGTGCACGGACTGTAACAGCTAATGTTCTACCAAGGGCCCCTCGCCATTTTAAGCTCATTTGGAAGCTGTCAGGAACTTTCCTTTCCGACCAGAGTTAGCTAACGTTAGCTCTGACTGTACGGGCTCACCGGTCAGGAGGTAGGTTAGCTTGCCAGCTAGCGTGAACTGTTAACCAGCGTCATCCCTTCTAATTCAGGGTAATGTTTTGAAATCTTGCAGTTTTGATGAAGCAATTGACAATTTTGTGTATAAATAGAATATAATATAAACAACTATATATATTTATAATATTCATAATGCATAGCAGAAGACAATCAAACGTATATAACATGTACCGTTCACACTTTGTGCAAGCGGCTCGTTGGTCTAGGGGTATGATTCTCGCTTTGGGTGCGAGAGGTCCCGGGTTCAAATCCCGGACGAGCCCAATTTTTTGCCATGATTCACATTTTACTCTACAGTAAGCAATACTATCTGGCACGTGTGTCATTGTCTACCCTTGTTTTGTTGCTAAAACAGATTTACAGAAGTGACCTCCTAACCGGACCCGTCTATAAAGCTTTGTTATACCGATCTCTTGTGGTCATTGGCAGTACTACAATGTGGGGTTTCTGTTAATTGTTTTTAATGTGTATGTATACGGTAGCTGTTTGTGTTATTTTCTGCATGAGGTGGCTCTTCATCTACACAACACAGATAATTTAGTTTCATACATTTAAGTTTTAGCTCTAGTGTGGTGGCCCACTTTTTCGTGCAGCAGAGATATTGTCTGAGTTCACCGAACACAAGATGTTACCAGTTAAGATACAGGACAGATAAAGAAAACTATTTCAGGCACTGTGGTTTTGAGGCCTCTTTCAGTTCATCTCTTTTTAGACTCCACATCACCTGTGTAAAGAGGAAGCTCATCTGATTTTCAAGAGCTAAAAAAAGCGTGCTTATAATTGAACCGGCATATGTTCTGGGTTTAAATCACCTGCCTATATTTATTCTGCACACAGTCTCACTCCAGTGGCGCTGGAGGAGCATCAAACGACTTAAAAAAATATGCTCACTTAATGCCTTTCTTTCTTCACCCAGTAGGGGCTTATCTGAGCTTGCTGTTGTGACAGCATCTCTGCTCCCCTCCCTCCGGTCTGGCTCAGGACAGCCACTGCTCTGCTTAACACGAGTCCAGGAGATATCTCGGTAAATACCAGTCTCTTTCCCTTTCTGTTACAGCAAGCATATCATCGCCACAGGAGCTACACTACTTCCATTATTTCCATAAGCCTCTTAGTGGCGCCATGCTCTGTCATTTGTAGAGTGGCTTCATACTATGGGGGTGAGTTTCTATATATTTTAAGTGTCTCTTTCCTGTACCCACCCTCTTAATTTGTCCTGGGTTCCTGTTCTGCTATGAATCACAATGGTAGTTTTTGGTAATTCCCAGTTTTTTAAATGGATGTTGTAATCCTATTCTTCAGAGAGAAGAAGCAGAAGAAGAAGAGAGATAAAGGTAAAGGACCATAGCAGTGTTTTTTTCATGTCTGTTCATGTCCTGTGTTGTTTCCACTTTCTGGGACAGAAATGTTGTTATTTTATTTTTGTCAGACTTACAGTACATTATGATCACGGGCTCATGCAGTTGTGAGTACTGGTTTAATCATCTCCACTGCAGTTGTGCACAACAATAACACAACACAAACTGTGAGTGTGTACAGGACTGTTGCTATTGGTTTAATTTGTGAGTGCTCACTCGGTACTTACATCTGAACTCAATGGGCTTTTGCTCCTGGCTGGCACCAGCACTGTGCTTTCACCACAAGAGCTCTAATATACAGGCAACAAGTTGAGTCTTTTCTTTTGTGTCTTTTTACAACAATAACAGCTTTGTCAAAGACAAAAGACCATGTGGAGCAAATTTCGAGTCTCTGCAAGGTGATTTTCATACAGCATACAGTAATGAATGGAAAAAATGGCTGCTGGTATTTTAAGAAACTTCATTCATCATGCTGTGGACAGTGAAATATTAAATATGATAAAGCATGTCGAAACAATCATTTCATACTTGAAGCACAAGAGCGAGATGAGAGAGGGAAGAAAAAGAGAGATAGGTGAAGAAGTATTAGTGACCAGGTCAGGAGTGCCTGTGATTACTCAATTAATGGTTAATAGATCAATTTAGAGAATATCTTATCAACATTAAAAACTGGATGTCTGCAAATTTTCTTCAGTTAAATTCAGAGAAAAACTGAAATCCCTATAACTGGCCCTGACCAGCATCGGCATGCACAAGTACAGTCCTCTCTTGCCTCTTTCTCCTACAATATTAAACCAGCTAGTTTAAAGACAAACGAGGTAAGGAAAGGGATCATATTATTCCCCTTACATGTTTTCACACTGGCTACCAGTTTGCTACAGAATGGATTTCAAGATTTTACTTGTTACCTTTAAAGCGCTTCATGGCCTGGCCCCAGGCTACATCACTGAATCATTAGCCCCATACCAACCTGCACGCAGTCTGAAGTCCTCGGGCAGGTACTTACTGACAGTTTTCATGTCGAGCTGTAAGACTGAAGGGGAAAGTGCTTTTACTGTGAAAGCGTCTCAGCTCTGGAATGAAAGTCTTTTAAATCATTTTTAAAATCTTATTTTTGTAACTTTATTTATTTCTGGTTAATTGTCTCTCAAATGTGTGTGTATGTGTATTAATACATATGTGTTTTTTTTATGTTGTGAAGCATTTTGTAATCTGTGATTTTGATAATTTCTATATAAATAATTGTTATTATCATTGTCGTAATTATTGTTCTCTCACCAAAACCTTCACATAAACCTTCTGTAAATGTATAAAATGCAGTGGAGCCAGAATCAGAAAAAAAAAAAAGCTTCAAGCCCCTGGTTGAGTTTCCTCCTCCCTCCATCACCACACCATCATCACCCCCTTAACCAGTCTGTCATTTAAAGTAAGCAGCCGCCTGCTTAGCCGGCACCTTTCACTTTTCAAGCAGCACTTAATTTACTGCAGGACATTTTAAATCCCCTGCCTCTGTGGCACTGAGTCGCTGACAAATGCCTGGTTGCAAATGTATCTCATTGACTGCTGACTCGGTTGTATTACAAGCTGGCTGATAATGTGGCCCTCAGGTTTTATCCTCAGATGTTGGAGGAAGTGTATTAATTTAGCCTAGATGGGGCCTTATGAAAGTGTACTGGCAGGCAGAGACGAGCAGATCTCTTCCCCCCACTCTCTCTCTCTCTCTCTCTCTCTCTCTCTCAGCCTCTCAGGATTGAAGCTATCTGCCACAGAGCCAAAGCATATTCCACCATCAATGTGTCAAGGGGAAAGCTATTAAAACTGCTTTACTTTTCCTAAGCATCATGAGAATAAGCACAAGATTTAGTGAAATCCCCCCCCGGAGCAATGAAAATCTTGGGGATTTTCCCCCTGAAACGTTTCCTAACGGACTGCTCAGAAGTGTCAGAAACTCTTTCAGTGAATTTATTTGGAGCTGAAATGACAAAATTTGAAGTATGAGTGTGTCTGAACTTTCACACAATCAGATGGAAACCCATTCATCAGTTTACTGGTATACAGTAATACAGTTCCAGGCTTGGTGTAGGTTCATCTTACTTGAGTAACTCAAATCAAGTGGCTGATTTCCATGAAAGTGAAAGTGTGTATTTGTACTTTTTGAAAGGAACATCAGTACATTCTGTTTAGGTTCACCATGATGTGCAAGAAAAGCACAACACACCAATCTGGGGAGGGGGCCTCGGCCTTCATCTCATCAAGTCTGCCTCCTCTGTGAAAACTTGAATTTATGTGTCAATAATCATATGCAATCATATGCTTGGCTGAAAAGATTCATTAGAGAGGTGGCTCTGATGAACAGCCCAGGTTATTTTGAATCAGTTTACAGTATAATCCACTCAGTGTCAATACTGTTTTCCATGGAAAAACAAATAAGAAAATGAAAACATATTCAAATAATCAATACAGTCTGTTGATCAAGTGTACTGATGTCCATCTGAAAGAATATAGATTCGTTTGTTTTCATGTAGACCAGCTTTGATTTCCGACAGTGGCACCATAATTAGGTAAGATGCGTGAAAAGTGATCATGTTTACAATGATTGGGCTTCAAGTTACAATTCCTCTCTGCGTCGATTAAACTGCTAAATGCGTTTTTTAATTATTTAATTGTTTGTTTGGTTTATGAAATGTCAGAAAATGGAGAGAAATGACCATAGTCCGAGGTAGCGTTCTCATATAGCCAGATATATCCAGTTCACATCAAATAGAAGAGAGAAAAGCAGCAAATCCACAACTAAGAAGCTGGAAATACTGTTTTTGTACTTTCAATGTGTTCAGAAAGTGTTCAGACCCCTTCACTTTTTTCATATTTTGTCATGTTGCAGCCTTAGGCTAAAATTTAAAAAAAAATCCTCTCATCAATCTACACTAAATATTCCACAACGACAAAGCGGAAACAGAATTTTAGAAATTGATTTATTAAAAAAGCAAAACTGAAACTGTATCAGTATTCAGGCCCTTTAGTTGAAGCATCTTTGGCAGCGATTACAGCCCAAAGTCTTCTTGGGTGTGATGCGACAAGCTTCGCACATCTGGATTTGGGGATTTTCTGCCATTCTTCTCTGCAGATCCTCTCAAGCTGTGTCAGGTTGGATGGGGACTGTTGGTGGACAGCCATCTTCAGGTCTCTCCAGATGTATGATGATGGTATCAGGCAGGTGTTGAATGGTGCCTGGTTTCCTCCACACATGACACCAACAGTTCAATATTGGTTTCATCAGACCAGAGAATCTTGTCCTTTTAGTTGCTTCTTTTCAAACTCAAAGTGGCTTTTATGTGTCTTTTAGTGAGGAGAGGCTTCCACCTGGCCAGATCGGTGGAGTTATGGTTGGCCCTCTGGAAGCTTCTTCCATCTCCACACAGGATCTCTGGAGCTCAGACTGACCGTCAGGTTGTTGGTCTCCTCTCTTACCGAGGCTCTAGAGTCCTAGCTGTTCCAAACTTCTACCATTGAAGAATAATGGAGGCCTCTGTGTTCTTGTGAACCTTCAGTGCATCAGAAATGTTTTTATTGTCTTCCCCAGGTCTGTGCCTCGACACAATCCTGTCTCCTCCTCATGGCATGGTGTTTGCTCTGATGTGCATTGTCAGCTATGAGACATTTTATATAGACAGGTGTGTGCCTTTCCAGATCATGTCCAATCGGCTGACCTGACCACAGGTGGACTCCAATCAAGGTGTAGAAACATCTCAAAGATGATCAAGAGAAATGGAGGCACCTGAGCTAAATTTCAGCGTTATAGCAAAGGATCTGAACCCTGATGTCAATGGGATATCGTGTGAAAAAAAACTGAAGGGGTCTGAACACTTTCTGAATTCTCTGTAGATTATTATGATTAAAGGATTTTCAAAATAGGCTATCATTTCATCTGGAGGCCAACTGGGCAGCTGCTTCCCCCCCTACACTTTAAACAGCCAGCGTAAAGTAGAGCCTTTTGTTGAGGTCGTTTTCAACAATACGAGATGATATGCATATGTGATGTATCTAGAATGTAATCTACTCTGAGTGAGTTTTAATAATGCACCCTCCCGCAGAGCTGCCATTAAACCCAATATAACCTGAGTCAGATTTACAGCAAGATCAGTGAACACTACAGTTGTCAAACACTTCAGTCATCTACCGAAAGAAAAGCCATTTCACAAGACGAAGAGATATGTAATCACTAATCACATTTGCCAATAATTATTCAGTTAATCAATGCAGTAAATTAGTAGGAACCATCAGCATTTTTTCCTCCAGCGTGAAGTTGACTTGATAGATTCTTTTCTTGTCAGACGTTGGCACACTCCCCCGGCCGGAGCGCCCGGTCTGCCTCTTTGTGTCATCTTTCATTTCCTTTTCACCCCCAGGTCTTTCTGTACCTGTCAATTTCTTTCTACAGTGTGACTCCTTAATCCACCTGAGTGCATGGAGGACAGTTTTGACATAAGAAGAAAAGATAGACTCCTAAGGAGAGGACCAGTATCTTTAGAGCCCGGGGGATAACCGGATTACGACAGCCATTTTGTGCTGCTGGCAGTTTTTCTTATTACCCGTTTCCCCCCACCCTCATCTCTCCAGAGTTGAAATGCTGCCCTTTCTTAGAAGTCAAACCAAACACTGACAAGTACACAACAAAACACATACTCTCTGTTTTTTCCTCAGCTGAAAGTTTTTTGTGCAGAATAAAAATAAAGGAAAAACAGATCATTTCGTCAAACTGCCCTTCCTGTCATGTTGTTGTTCTCGGACAGTTTTTCTCTGCGCTGCTGTAAACTCTCTAAAACATGGTCCCTCTGTGGAAGTAATCATTGTCTCTGTGTGGTGGTGGGGGCCTCCTGTGTGCCAGGCCTGAACCTACAGCACGGTAGATAACAGCACAGCTATGAGGAGACAGATCAGCTGTCTGACCCCTGCCGTCAGTCACTTTATCCCTCCAGCCCGTCTGCTCCGAGGAAACCCACAGAAAAACACTCTCTGAAAACATCTTATCATCGCCACCACTGACACAGTGCGCACCACTGGATCTTCTATGTCCATTTATTTTGCCTTTGAAGAGGCCCACGGTGCCTTTGATTGTGGGAGGTAAATGAAATAAAGGCCTCCTCCTCGCCTGATATCTAAGTTTATCGCCGCTACCAAAACCTAAACTCGGAGCTTCAACCGACTGCCACAGCTCTGTCTACGGAGAAACACATCATGCCTCTGTCATGGTAATAATCCTTTTTGCAGAAGCCATTTTGGGTGCCTTTGAGGCGGCCTGGAAGCTCCCACTTAGACACCCAGAGAGTCAGTATTGAATTCCTCCTTGTAAAATGAGCTCCCTGAGTATATACTCCATATACAGTAATCCCCTGTTATTACCTATGAGCACCTGAGTACACATACAGTACACTGCGTATAGTTCATCGGTAAGTTATTGCTCAGGCATTTCTCCATCAATGTCATTTCAATAACAGACGAGATGGCTAAAGCACATATTTGATCAGATAAGGTAAAATAATTATGAAAACTGTAACAATCAATGGAGTCACCCAGGGCCAGAGAATTATGGCTGTGATTGGTATTGATTTTGTAGACGATGGAGGAGGGAGAGGTGAGCCACTTGTACACATATTAATATATAAGACACCTGCATGGCATCATGGGAAGGAATTTAAATGAGTCAGTGGCTAAAGGCAAGTTTTTTAAAAAGTAAGAGTGAAAATTGGGAGATGGATGAAGGAATTAAGTTTGGAGTAGAGAACCTACACACATTTTATTTAGTTTTAATGTGGGGTCATATGTAGGGTCATGTCCTCTGTGTTTTTAGAAAGTTACATTCTGCTGTTAAAAACCTAAAGGTTCACTACCTCTCCACCCGTTTTCCACCAGGATTCAGATTTATTCCTTGTAGCCCGGAGAAAGCTCCGAAACAACATTTAGACTTTCATGTTGGCGGAATAAACCAATAACATTTTATTTTGCTGATCTTCAATCTACTTATAATTTCCTTGAACGTTTCCTGGAAAGAACTATGCAGCACAATCTGGTCATTTTAGCTCAATGCTGTTGTTTTTCAGAGGATTTTCCTTGAAAGAATCAATAAAACTTTCGGAAAAAAATGAACAGCTACCTACAAAAAAATCTAAATAAGAACAAAATTTAGAGACTTTCTTTTTCCTGTATCCTGTTGACCTCAGTAAATCTTGGATGCGGCCCTGGTTTAAAGAGATGGTTTCAAATGACTAAAACAAACAGAAACCTCCTCTAACATCCTCTGAAATAGACCTCATTATTGAGCAAATGAGCCATATGGGTCATTATAGGGCTATGTGGAGCTGCAGTGGAAAATAACTTCCATTTAATTAGTAGTTTTCTGCGTATGTTATACAGCAGCTGGCTTTCTCCCCTGGTTCCCTGCCTGCTGGTCTCGGTAGCTTTGGAGAGACTAAACCGCTGGAGAGGAGTCCCTCAGAAATGTTGTACAGTCACTTTTTGTGAAGGGATTACAGTGCGGTCTCTCATTCCCATTGGCCTGGCTCGCCGTGACAGTGGTGTGGTGATGAGTGGCTGACATGCCCAGCATCATCCATAACAAGCTTCCAACTTGGTCCCGTGTGACTCCCATTCATGCGCCCAGGCTTTGCGCTTTGTGTAGTTTTCAGTTCAACTTGGTGCAAGTTCTTCAGTCAATCTGGAATTATAGTTTCTACTTTTTTTTTTTTTTGACAAAGGCACAGAAAATATTTCTTAACTCAATCCATCTTTGATACTTCTTCGTCACTTTTCCTTTTACGCACGAGAGGAGCATGAGCTTTTTGGAGAGGTGACTTCCTTTAAAGTAGGATCGGCGCGTGCTTTAATTAATGTGCCAGTTCCTGAAATGGCAAAACCTTTAGATCACATCAAGAGACCCATGAACGCATTCATGGTGTGGTCCAGAGGCCAGAGGAGAAAGATGGCCCAGGAGAACCCGAAGATGCACAACTCTGAAATCAGCAAGAGACTCGGCGCGGAGTGGAAGCTGCTCTCCGACTCTGAGAAGCGTCCGTACATCGACGAGGCCAAGAGGCTGCGGGCTCAGCACATGAAGGAGCATCCGGACTACAAGTACAGACCCCGGCGCAAACCGAAGAGTCTCCTCAAGAGGGACCGTTTTGTTTTCCCGCTGCCGTCTTTGCTCGGGGAGGCGGCGGAGCACTTGAAGGGATTTTCCATGGACTCCTTTCTCGTCCCCGGGGATAAAGCCAGGGCTCTCCTCGCTCCCGCCTCCTCCTCGTCGTCCTTCTCCCTGCTGGAGCCGGTGGCGCAGTTCAGCACCGGAGCTGTCCAGCGGATGGCGGAGATACCGCACACTCTGGCCGCAGGCTCTCTGCCCTACAGCGCGCACACCTTTGGGTACCAGACCGGTGGGATTGGGGGTCTGGCTTGCCCCGGACAGCACACCCACACCCACCCGTCACCCTCCAGCCCGGGATACGTGCTGCCGTGTAACTGTAACGCGTGGTCTGCGGCCAGTTTACAGCCTCAGGTGGCGTATATCCTCTTCCCTGGAGGGATGACCAAGAGCGGCATGGACTCTTACACTTCACCCAGCTCCAGCGTGTGACAGACTGGAGAGGAAGACGCACGATCGGAGCGCGAAAAGTTTGCGCACATGCAGGACCTCCCCATGTAAACCGACTACAGAAAAAGAACTGGGCTGCAACACACACATTTTCATCCCACAAATATCACAGCAAAACTGTTCACTCGTATTTAATAACCCGTGGGAAAAATTAAAGTGTTTCCGCAGAGATGAAAAACACTTCAAACTGCCACCAACAGCTGTTTGATGATGCGCCCCACTGCTGAGCACCAAACACACGCCACAACACACACTCTCTCACTCCTTATCCCGTGTAAATACAGAGTGGAGACTGTGGTGTGAAGATGCTATTTTGTTACTCTTTTGACAAGAAAATAAATTCAAACCAGTTTTTTCTTTAAAAAAAAAAAGAAAAGAAAAAGGGAGAGTCCCCCTGATCAAATCCAACAGCTGAGGTTTGTGTCGGATGAACATAAAGCTGTTGTGGACATAAGGAAGCCTGCAAGTGTCGAGGTGTTGTTTGGCATGTTTATTTATCCAGGTTTAAAAAAAAAAGACATTAAGTTTAATTTTGTATTTCTGATTCATACATTCTTATATTTGGGCAGTCACACCTGTTTGTCCCCGAGAATATCACCTCTCAGTATACAGGCCCTTTTTTTGTGGAATTAATAAATGTTTCAAAAAAGCATTGCATTATAATTGGTCTTTTTTTTTCTTTGAGACATGTTGTTTTCAAATTAATTTCAGAAAAAAAACATTTAACAACCCAAGTCAGTTGCTTTTCAATGAACAATTGGTTTTTAACGTTTGTATTGGGGATGATCCAGATCACTCATCACCTTAGCTGCAAAAACTTAGTGGTTATCAGTAAGTTCATGTGGGAGCGGTTTGCTGTCAGAGCGGTGTGTTTTCCATGTTTGTGACTGAGCTCTGTTCTTTAAACAAACTGTCTTTTAATCTCCTGATAAAGTACATAACAAAGACTCAGACAAAAACAGAAACTGATATAAATATCATGCAAAAAGCAGAAGTCCATAGAAACTGAACGGACATAAGATGACATTTTCTCTTCCCATCGTGTTTGGTGACTGTTGTATGAGCATTGTAATGTGTGTGTGTGTGTGTGTGTGTGTGTGTTTGTGAGCGAGAGCGAGGCAGGCTGATGATAAGAGAAGAATAGAAACTTCTCTCCTTCCCAGTTGTTGACAAAGTGATAAGGTGGAAAGTTGAATCATATGAGGTAGCTTTTGTTTCACAGTTAGTGAGAGGGAATGAGTCCTCACACTGAAACCACTGTTCTTCAGTCTCAATGTCCTGTAGCTAACCTCCAACAAGACCTGACTGCTGATCATCAGTCCTATATTTGGGTGAAGGCTTTTTTAGAAAACACAGAGCAGAATGCAACAAGTGAGCTTAGCTGGACATGAATTGGGGATGTGGTAATTACAAAGTCAGCATCTTAAAACCTCAGACACCAGGACCAAGTCAGAAGGTTTTCACTTGACACCTTCGCCTCAGGAAAAGAGACTTAAAGATTTAAAGTCCTGAAGCTGTTGAGGTTTCATCTTGCTGAAGAGTCTTTGAGCAAAACACCAAATCTTTATCAGTCCACAGGACCAGGGATGCAGCTCTACAGCTGAGCTTGACCTCTGACCTTTCTGTGGATGTGGGAAGAGGTTGAATGTTACTGCTTTGGCTTGTCATACCTCACTATTAAAGCGGCACTTTGAGGCCTGATATGAACTTTTACATGTTGTGCATGACTGAGAATCCCTTATTGTCACATGTGTTATTTTTTCCCACTAAGTCAGACATGATAAAGTCACACACTCATTTCTGCCTCATCTCTGTGTACACATCTGATGCATCATTTTCTCATCAACACTGCAAATTACACTATAATTTACTCACTGACCAACACTGAAAGCCCGATGGAGTCGGTGATTCAGTTTCCTGTATTTACATTTAAACGGTTAGTTCAGCTCATGTAGGTGCCAGGTGTGCCTATCACCACTGTGTCCACACCTCTCAATACAAGGTAGCCCAACCCATAATACTGTATCACCCACTGGGTGAAACCCAACCGCCTCCACCCAATGCCACCATCACTACAAAGTGCCACTTTGCCCAGTTTCATTCTCTGCCTGACCACCACACACCTGCTCACCTTTGCTTCGACGCATTCTTATATGCAGGTATAGTTCAGGTATTAGGATCTTTAGCTATTTAAACTGGACACAAACCACACTGCGTGCGCACACACACGCACACACACACACACATACACACACGCACGCACATACACTTGTACTCTTTGTGATTTGTGAAAGAAGATCACAATGGCGCCATCAGTTCTGCAGAACGGTGGATTCATTTTGGGCTTGATCGGTGCCGCAGCCCTCATCGCGGCCACGGCCATGAACAAGTGGAGTGTCAAGGACAGGCAGGGGGAAGTGGTGACGTCTGTTTATACCTACAAGGGTCTGTGGCAGGACTGTGAGACAGCGTCCTCTGGATTCACTGAGTGTCGCCCGCTCTATGGCATCCTGGGCTTCTCAGGTAGGACATGACTCTCATATCTATTTAAAGTAGGTTCATTTCCTTGATGTCCTAATAATGAAACATATTCACACTAGTCTCCTTCACTGTCAAGGCCACAGTTTCATGACGGTTTCTTACTGAGGAAATCCAAACAGTCCGGGCTCTCCCATGTCTACGCTTATTCTAACCTACTGTTAGATGTGTGCTGAGCTTTCTCTGATCACAGGAACAGTGACGCAGTGACTAACACAACTTTCAAAAGTTGTAACTAAACAGTTTCAAAAGATGAGGTTTCCAGTATCAGGGTGAGGAGGAGGTTCTTTCACTACCTGTTAAGATGCAAGAGGGCCTAACTCGCTCTTCTCAAATGACAAAACCGGAGGTTTTTAAGCTGCAGAGATGAGTCTCGTTCAGTTTCACAAGTTCTGCAACAAGAAACAACAAATAGAAATATTTTTGTTAGATTTTGAAGCCAAATTAAGCAGAAATTGTGAAGATAAAAATGAGTTTAAAGGGTTAATAAAAGAGACTAAAACACTTTGGAGTGCAAAAGGGGAACTTGAGGCTGATATTGAGAGATTCAAAAAATAAAAAAAAGGAGGAAGAAACCTGTAAGGACTTTATCTCACTAAGGTGTTGAAAGGAAAAATCTAATTATTTCAGACACAGAAAAAGCAGAAGTCTTCTCCTTTGTAGAACTATTAAGAGCAAATTAAAAATATATATATCTCAGTTTCTGGTGTCCTCCTACAAACTCTTGTTCCCATGTCCAGCCCACTCCTATCAGTATTTGCACTGCGTTACAGTGCGTTCTGGTCATTATAATGGACGGCCAGACTGAGAGTTGGTCAACACAGTTATCAGAAACAGAACAAACAACATGCAAAGGGCAGGTTCCTGCAACACACCTACTGCAAGAAAATACTCACCACATTATCAAATGAAATTCACTGGTGATCACATCATCTTCTGGTGAAGCTGAGGACTTTATAAACACTTTCAAATTTAAATACAGGTCAGAGTGCAGATTATTATACAACAGTTTGATTAAAGCATCTTTTTTAAATGAGGATTTAACAGGAAGAATCTTATGAATCTTTATTTTTGTTTGTTGAAGTTGGACATGAATTATTCATTAGTCTTAGAAATATCCAGCTGCTGTATTTTTCTAGAAATTTAAGGTTGTTACTAACCCGAGGGCATTTACACTCTACAATTTCAAAAACTAACACATGGCGTGTTTCAATAGGCTGATTCCAGTATCTTTAGACACAATGTGACCACATTTGATGACTTTTATCACACCAGAGAATAAATCATTCTGTTTTTTCCCCATCAGAACTTAATTCATGTGAATTTTATTTGACACCCTGGGCTCGGGAGAATTTAGACTCATGACTTCAGTATTTTTAAAATCAGAAACATCCAGCTTAGCTTTACTAATGTAACACGTCTGAGTTTTTCTGCCCACTAGGTGCCTTCCAGGCTGTGCGAGCCCTGATGATAGTGGGTGTGGTGCTGAGCGTGCTCGGGGCGGTGATAGCAGTTTTCTCCCTGACATGCCTCACGATGAACAGCATGGAGGAAACCACCAAGGCCAAGATGAGCCTCACGGCAGGAATCATGTTCATCATCTCTGGTAGAAATTTAAATAAACATGAGTAAAGCTAAAAAGGAACATCTGAACTTTTGTCTTTGTTAAACCGAAGCACAGAAATCACCGGTGTGAATCTCTTCATTTCAGCTCTGCCATTTTGTCACTGTGAATCATTAAGTTTCTCACATTCTCTGTGAAGTAAATGAGTGTTTGAGTTCCTGTCTTTGTCTCTGTGTACCCCTCCCTCAGGTGTGTGTGGCATTGCAGGAGCTTCTATGTACGCCAATCAGATCGTGGCCAGTTTCAGATTGTCCACCTACTCCAACTATGGAGGAGGAATGATGCAGGAAGGGTTGGGGTTTGGAGGAGGACTTGGAGGAGGAATGGGAGGAGTACCCACGTAGGATATTACAATTATTATTTTGCTTCTGCTTTTACAATCTCCATATCATTCGCATGCTGGACTTACATCGTGCTTTGCTGAAATGTGTTATCTGTTTTCACCAGATACACGTTTGGCCCTGCACTGTTTATAGCCTGGATAGGAGGGGGCGTCCTGCTTATTGGTGGCATCTTGAAGTCACTGGCTTTCAAGGAAATGGTGAAAGATGAAAAGCAACGGTGAGTCCAACACAGATTTATGTTGATAGAAAGCTCTGCAGAACTGAACGGCTGCTGAAGGCTCTGAACTAGTTTTGGGCCTAATGAAGCTCAGTTATTACTTGCATCACGTCTTTTTCACGTGCTCTGACAGAGGACGCATCGTCACAATAGAATTACCTAAATGCTATGTGTTGTCCTCTTGCCTTTCAGTTACCCCGGGGTTGCTTACAAACCTCAGTCCCGCACCAAGACCGACCCGGGTGATCAGCATTCAGAGGGCGGCAAGAGACAACAGAACTATGTGTAACTTCAACCGCAGCATCCGCACTGACAATTTGTTTTTGCTGAGGTGTGTGATTTTTAGCCATTTGATTCTTGGATGTTTTTTTTTTTTTGGTTAACTCATATACACATTTGATCTTTACTGTCTGATAATGGAAACCTACTGTCTCACATCCAAACAGGCCCAACAGATGTAATAAAAAAAAATTAAAAAAAAGAGTTGTGGCAAAATATTTAGTTTTCTTACTGGTCACGAGATATTTATAAATGCACAGAGACTGTATGTAATTGAAGCTTCTTTTTTTTTTTTTTTTTTTTAAACTTCATTTTGTTTTTGTTCAATCATTTTATTTTTATGTTTGGAAATAAAACACTGATTTCTGAAATACGTGTCAAGTGGTTCCAGTTACTCTGTAAATGTCATAAATGATGCAATTCATGCAACATGGATGTACCAGCTCCTGAGCACCAACAGGAAATTGCTGTTTTAGGACGAATGAGTGAAGGCGTTTCAACGAGTATATATTCATCTGTCAACATCACACTTTTTTTTAAAAATTTTTCATGTGTAGTCAAGTAGCAGCAGTGATTTACTATATTTAAACTGCTTATAGCACTTCTCCTCTGACAGAAGCTGTCAACATGGAAGGTAGAATCTGAACAGTCTGACTGTTGCACTTGCCTTTGCTTATGGAGACTGGAAGCTGTGTGGGAGTAACAGGGTGAAAAACGCAAGAGATGATGGATCTGTGCCAGTGTGTCTCTTGAGGTGATACACAGTATTTTTGTAGTCCATCCTACATTTTCATGCTGCATATTTCTGTACTGGAAACAAGCAATCAGATGGTTTCGGGTGCAGCCTCCCCTTCAGAAGATCTGCTTCTGCATTTGAGGTTTTTTTTTAAAGATAGTTTCAGAGAGCCAAAAAGCCTTTTCTTCATAAATACAGGCATAGTGATACTTCAGTTAGATATCAGATATATCTTTGGCCTAGCTTCAGGGATGTTATGAGTGCTTTTTTTACGGGTGTTTCTTTAGTTAATCCAATTGGATGTTTGACCCTCACTGCACAGTGATGTAGATTCAGATTTGGGTGAGGGCTCTGTTTTTTCAATAAGATATAATTTAGAGAATTTTTAAATAATGTATTTGAACTTATTTTGTAGGAAGAAAACCAAATAAGACACAAATAAATATACATGTCTTAAAACATGTCTGGAGGGCATCTTCAAGGTTACATCCAAAATTAGCAACCCAATGACTAAGCTTGTTTCTGAGCTCATCTTGTAAACCTGCAGGCAATGTGCCCCCCAAACACAGCACCGAGCTGCAATGCTGTTTCACACCACTAGATATCAGCACACCCATGTCTTTGGTTTCAACTCGGTCTGAAGTCTGCCACTTAGAGAGGAGTCGTCTGTTCAGGGATAATGAGATTCTGTGGCACTTTCCATGAAATTAAATAGTGCACTATTGGCAGAGAGACCATCAGAGACTTTGTTTATTGTTGCATATTTAAACCTCCACCTCAAAAACAAGCGTCCAAAACAAATCCAGTTTCTCTTCAAAGCAGAAGATGCAGAAAAACACAAATATACATCAGACCTCACATCCCAACACTGGTTTACTGTGAGGTCTTCACTAATATGTGTCTCAGCAAAAACATCTGCATGTGGAAAGAAACTAAGGTCCATTCGGTCTTGCTACAAATCCCATCAGTCACAAAGCTGAGCGTTATAAAAAATAATTATACAAGAATATCAGACAGACAGAGGGGGAACACAAATTCCCACAGACAAACAACAAAACAGGTCATGATGTATTATTGGTCTTCTCAAACCTCATGGAACGGATTTCATACATGATTCATCTGTAATCTTGATCATTATTTAGGTGTGCTGCCCTTCTGAACTCTGATTATGTTGTTTTACACTCTTAAGTTATTTGGTAAAATCCAGACAAGAAATTTGTGATTTTCAGATACAAAAACAGTCATAGAGAGCAGTCATTTAACAACCATCTATCAAGGCCGAGTTGTGTACAAACTGGTAAATAACTTCAGGGTCAGTTCCCCCAAACTACAAGAAAACATTTTCTAGCTTGCCCCTGTAGTCTCTAACCATGCAGATAAGTTTTTGTTAATTTGCTCAAGTTTAAAAAGATCTGTCTCTTGAGATTTCTGCTGCAACATAAACACAATAAAGGTGAATGGAATTTCATTTGTGGTCCTTAAAACATTGGAAAATTACATTTACAGCTACAGATCTTTTCAGAAACCGTTTCCTTGTTTGTTCCACTAGTTCTGATGAATACTGTTGACAGCTTGTTAGGTGGTTAATCTACAGTATTCAGGACACAGTTTCGGAAAGTCAAGCTGCCGATGAATATTTTAAATGTCATTTTCTCTACTGTGAGCGCCGCAAACAAAATTTAATTCACCTGAAAAAGGAGGCACAAATCTCAGAGACTGACATCTCCCAACCAGAAAAAACAGAAACTATCTGCACAGATATGTAAAAGAACAAGTTATAAAACATGTTTTTCTTAAATTTGGAGGAAGTGACCCTTTCACTAAAGACTTAAAAAAAAAAAAAAGTTGGATTTGTGTCTATATCCGGTCTAATTTCTCACTTAGGAACTCCTCCACGCTGTCTGTGTTCCACTTGAGGATGCTGAGTTCTTCAGCGATGTTCCCGTTATCGTCCAAAAGCTTTAGCACAGGATCTGAGCCTCTAACGTACTGCAGTGTGGGAGGGGGGTGAGAGAGAAAAAGAGGAGGAGTGTTAAGGAGGCAGGTTTAACCTCAATACAAATGAAAAATATTCAGAGAAATGTTTGTGAGTCATCTGATCAACATAATCTGATTTCCTACAAATCACTTTTTTTTTTCTAGATGAAGCTTAATGTGTCATGTGTAATCATGCGAGTATATCAGATATCATTCTGGTACAGCATCAACTCAATTCATCATCCCTACCTTGATCTGAAGACCCTTGAACATCTTCGGCTTTTCACTCCTGACAAAAGCTGAGGAGATAAAGACACTGGTGAGACAAATGTTGGGTAATGAATCAGTCAATTAGCCTTTCTATTTTAGTACTGAGGTCTGTAATTAGCGACAACTGCAAAACCTCCTGAGAATGCGGCGTTAAAAGCGGAGGAGACAGTTGAGAACACAGGATGCTACAGCTGAAGTAAACAAACGACAACCATATGGCACAGACAGGGCTCCAGACGTCTCCCCCCCATACTGAGGCGAGCTGCAGTAACTCCATCAACGTAACCTGACACTGAATTAACCAAATGTTACACCGAGCAGAGATGGGAGGTCTACTCCCAAGACACACAGGATAAAAAAACTTCAAAAGCTTGTTTGAAAACCAGCCCGCAGGCACTTTAGACCACCTACTGGAACAAGTGATTTCAAAAGGATATATTTTACACTCATCTCCATTGATTCAGACACAGAATAACCCAAGGCACAAGCTAATTTTGAGGAAAAAGCAGGTATTTCAAAACAAGATAGTGAAATTCACAGAAGAATCATATCCCAATAGAGAACTCACCTTGGACTTGAGGGAACCTCCCCAGTTTTCATCCACACACCTCGAGGATGGCGCCAGCATAAAGCTGTGTGCAAAGAAACACACTGTTAGGTAGCCCATGAGGAGGATTTCCCCCCACACACATCAATGCCCGCACACAGAGACAGAAAATACTGGCCCTGCTGGTGGTGGGAAGCCTGGCCTGGAGGAGTAATTTGATTCAGGCAGACTGATTCATAAACGTGTCCAGGCGACTCCTTGGGGGTCATTAAACTGAGAGCCTGTGCATATGGAGCAGGGCTGATGGATGGTGGTTTGTGCAGGGCTCACTTGTAATCAAACCTCCAGCACCAATACACAATAAGTTAGAGGAAATTGGAGTGTCGCAGCAGTATTTCAGACCCATGCTCTGCTCGCTGTTTTCAGGGAGGAGAGTGGTAAATGGTCTGGTCGCCTGGTTCACACAGCAAATTAAATTCAGCATGCAGCTAAGATCCTCTCCTCTTCCTCTCTTCCCTTGTGTTTCTGTAAACAATCCGGCACTGCTGTAATTAGATTTTTGTGCTTTTCCCTCACCGCACATGGCAGATCAGAGACAAGTCACAACACTACACTGTTGAAAACTGAAAGCTAGGTAACAAATGATAGCTGTCTCGACATGGACTCGTTGTGGAGTCATATATGGAGTATTTTAACATTTTTAAATGCCCTCAATTAGCGGGTCACCCTGTCTATAAGACTTCAATACCAAAAGCATGCATTAAAAGTATGACTTTCTCTGAGGCCCTGTTCAGACCTGGCATTCACATCTGTCTTGGGCGATCTGAACACAAGTGGTCAGCTTTAAGTACAGGTGTGATGCATTGAGGATGTATTTGAGATCTGATCACCCAGGAGGTGGTCTGGGCCACATGTGGCCACATTCTTTTAGCAGTGTGAACGCACACACTGTAAGACTGCCTACTCAACTGATGTCCTCTGCCACAGTCTAATTAGTCCCCCCCCTCCTCCCAGTTTCATAATGAACTGAAAATATTTTACTATTTCAAATGGCTAAAACCTTGTTTCATAGTACAGCTGTGTGCAGTGCAATCATTCACTCCTTGCTGTGCTCGATGCACGTGTGGAAACGTATTCTAATGCCAGATGTGGACTGACGTGCTTAGAGCTGTCCACTTGTGATTGGACCATGCTCTAGTCATTGCCAGGTCTGAACAGGGCCTATAACTCCATCAATGTATCGTCTGAATCTCTATGGAGCGCTATAAAACCTGCAGACAGAGGCAGAGATCAAATATGTTCACAACAGCCTTAAATGTTCAAACATAAAATGTAAATGATGTAGTAGTGTCAATAACAGAATAAACCAAACAGACGAGACAAAAGGTTACGAAGAAACAAAAGGTCCTGATAAAATATGAGCAGCAGCTGCTGCCCTTTTAAATCTAACAAAGACCTGTAATATTTGAGAGCACAATGAGGACTTTAAATGCCAATAGATGCTGTTTAAGGGATTTTATTTGTCTTAGTTCGTCTCCCAATAAATACAGGGTTTGCTGGTTCATTAAATTAAATTCAAATTCAGACCTCCATAATACCATAGAATGCAGTTTAATACATTTTTCATTGTCATACAACCAGTAGGGACAATAAAGCCTACAATTTATTATTATTATAACTTATTTATTTAAATAAGTTTCTTGACATGTCACGTTTCTGTCAGTAGTTCCCAGCTGTACATTATAATAATATTTCCTAATAATATAATCAATCTAGTAACTGACCTGGAAGCTGATAAGTGGCAGAAAATAGATGTATGGAGTAATCCATTTTTTTAAATTTATTTAATTTAGGTTCATTCAAGTCTTGAACGGCCTGCTGAATGCACAGTCTGTTTCATTTGTAATTTAAACATGTGTAATGTTTTCCCACAGCCTGCAACCACATCCAAAAAAGGTGAAATTTAAGACTTAATACTTTCCAAGGGCTGAGTTGAAAGTATTTAAAGACTTTTAACCTGCAGATCCACTGTAAATTTCTTACAGGTGGGAATAGTGTTAATCAAAAGTCAATGGTGCATTTTGTGAGGACTGTTTTCAGCTGGACAACTGTTTCTCAAGTAAGTTACATACGGCATTAGGATGGTGTTGGTTTGTTTTTGAACAGTGGAGCTCTCACAGAGTGATAAGCTATTGGGCCTTAGCCACACAGAAGACCCTTGTTAGTAGGATCACTGCATTGGTGGGAATGGTCTTTTCATGGGATTTATTAGCAAGAAGAAAAGTATAGAATATTGTCAGACCTATCCTTTAAGACTTTAAAAGGTTTTTCATTTTATTGTCACCAACCATACACCACATGGGCCTGAGAGACTCTCAGAAAGGCTTTCCCCCTCTACGGAGACATACAGTTAAGTGGCACCCACGGGAGCTGAGGTGCTGCCATGCGCGGGTGCTCAGCAGAGAAGCACACATTTGAAAATGAGTAACCGAAATGCCCTCCATGCTCAGTGAATCTTACTAATCGACTAGGCTGCGCAATACGCCATTTCTCAGGGGGTTTAATGACACGGCACTGATGTCAATTGCGAGACTCAAAGAATTCTTAAGGCAGATAATTGTTGCTGTCTGAGGAGAAAATGTGCTTAGTGACACTGTCATTTCTACTGGTACCCTCATAGTGCAGCTGGAGACAGCCAATTGCCCTTCTAAGTGACATTTTCACTCAAATCATGAGGAGCAAGGGGTAATCTCTCCTCTAAGAGTCTGTCTAAAGCAGAGTTATCATCAAGAGGTGTAATGAGGTGTGCACTGCACTTTTCCAAGGTGTTGTTGCTAGGATACCACACAAGCTCCGGGGGCTTTGCTTAATCAAAGAAAAATTACATTGTTTTCCACCATCACTTCAGTCAGTGTTTATCCGTCAGGGCACAGCAGGGAGTCCTTTTGAATTTCCTGTAATCACCAGAGCGATGAGCGCCCAGTAACACCTCTTCACTGGTTACAGAGAGGTTGTTACTGCAAAACTTGACATATCAACCCCACGGGAAGTGTCAAACTGGGGTTAAGGAGCCTCGACTCTGAACATGAGAGAGAAAGATTGACAGCTAGTGACAGAGTTTGTGTGGCAGCTCAAATCTGACGCACAGCAGCAAACAGTGTCAACAGACCCAGTGACAGGAAGACTCAAACTAGGTTGTTTTTAGTAGCAGTTCAAATGCTGGGGAATGTGACCCTGTCAATAAACGTGGTACTTTCTGACACCAGTCCTCAGAGTGCTACTACTACCCACTGAGGAGCCCATCCTCTGTCGATCTACAGTAAATGAGTAGAGACAGCGTAGAGATAAGCTCAAGACTCCACAATTAATGAACTGTTGTGCATCATCAGATTTATGAAATCTCAGTAATGCAGCACAAATGGTAAGTGCCTTTCATTTTCTCATTTTACTGCAGGCAAATTTGTTAACCTTGTTGCTGGTTACACTTCTTCTAGTCTCACTGAATCTCCTTTTAATGTCTTTGCAAGATGCTCCATGTTGTGACTGAATCTAGACAGGCAATTACTTTCTGTTTGTCTGTTTGGTGAGCTCTGTTGTTCCCTTTACCTTGCGCGCTTCCATCTGGGCTTCCTGCTGGCAGCACTCCCGGCAGTCAGGCTGGAGCTTGGTGAGGCTGAACTCCCCAAGCAGGTCACAGGAGCTGCACAGCAGGTTGCTGGAGAAGCCCAGCTCCCTGCATGCCTCCGACGACAGCTCGGCACCATATGCCGACAGCTGGAGAGAGGAGGGAGGAGATAAAAGGGATACAGAGGGTGAAAAAAATTATAGTGCTTGCTCACTCCTCATATACAGAAACACAGCCCGGAACCAAAATGGGTGACTGACTAAAAAGCCTGACATTAGGAACTTATACAGTATTCAGCATTTAAAAATGCAATGAAACACTGAAATGGAAACCAAAATGAAACGTGTGTATTACCATGAGAAAATTCTACAAAACAGTTGTGTGTTCAACACAACCAATGCAGGGTTTACTTTTTGGTGGCCTTAAGGACAGTAGTGCTGCAACTAAAATGTCAATGTCAAATCATCCATTAATCTACCAAGTTTTCTGTTCATTTAATTAAGAAAAGTTAAATCTAGAGACAAATGTCTGTCGCAAGTTACTCGATATTAACATTCATTTGATTTATGATAAAGGGAAAACACATGTAATACTATATAAACGTAATGCGGGTATTTTCACTTGATTTTTATTTGATGATTTGCTGATTGACTATTAATAATTTCAGCACAATTCGTTGTTACAAGAGATTTTATTGACTGATAAGAATATGGGTAAGCAGGTAGGCCAATTGACAGGATATTTTAGTCTGAAGTGTGTTCATCATCTTTACTACAGAACAACAAAGTACATAACTACTTTTGAAAATGTCCAAATGACAGTGAATAACAGGAGACTCAGATGCTGTTGCTGGGTAGTTTGTTTGGTCACCTTTTCTTGGACATGCAAGTTAATAAAGACGCGCCCAAGTAATGTTAACACGAGCTCTTTCGCTTTCAGGATATACTCTATCCTTGCTAATACGGCTGCCCTATAACTTTAACGTTTGCTTGATATATAATATTTTGACTACAGACGTTTAGGATTCACCTAATTGAGCAGGGCACAGGTTTTGAGGGGGATAAGTAAAGACAGTTAGCTGAGACAAAACACCGAGGAAGCTTCACTTCACCATCAAGACTCATAGCTTCTGAGGTTAAGCCACGTCATTTTGAAGCTGCGGGCAAAGCAGGATGCGGCTCACAAAACTGCACGTAACGTTAGACAGCTGAGAGATTCGCCACCCGTTCATGTTAATTACAAAGCACTTTAGAAAGCGGCGACAATTGCTCGTTTTTGTATTAATAAACTCACCGTTTGTAAAAGCGAGAGGAGCCACAGGAGATACACCTCTCCCGACATTTTGGAGCCTGCTTTGTTAGTGAAACCCGCTTCGAGGACCCCTGTTTTTTACTGAAGGGAAACCTCGTCGCGCCTGACCGTTAAGAGACATAACTGACACATTCTGTTTTAAATCAACGTCGACGTCTGCTGAACTAAAATCCTACGTGAGTGTTATATACATATATTTACAAATATATGACAGATTAAGACTAGTTTCATTTAATTTTATGTTACTTGAGTTTTGGCATATGCCAAGGTCGACTTGTATTTTCTTCCTCGCTTCTACTGTTGTCGTGGTTCGAGAAAGAAGTGCGACATCTGCTGTCGGAGTTCAGGTCTGTTTGTTAATCGGGTCCAATCCGGGTTGAACAGACAGTGATGGTCGACGAATAGAAAGCCTCCGCTGCGTGGTGGACTGCTCAGACATCCAATGGCCTGACTGGTAGTAATAGTCTGTCCGTGGTGCGGTGGTGAACACACTGGATGGGACAGGACAGCGCTACATGGGGGACGCAGGCAACAGTGGCTGGTACCACCGCTCCTACACCTCGGGGGGACAAATCCGCTCTGTTGGGAAATCTCTAGGGCTTTGCGACGCTCCGCTGTTGGAAATTGACTTGATGAAATCACCAAGCCGAGTATGAACACTTCGCATTTGAGGTAACCAGAGGATTTGAATTAGAGTACTTGAGATATCCACACACAGAGAGGGAGAGAGGGCCATGTACAGACACTCAGCCGCTTTGTAATCACCGTCGTCGCTGTGTGTGTGTTTTCAGTGTCTCCTCTGAGCATGGACTGACCAAATCCCTCTCTGGATGATTTGATGGGGCTGCTCAGAGTCATGATGCCGCCCAAGTTGCAGCTTCTGGCGCTGCTAGCGTTTGCAGTGGCCATGTTCTTCCTGGAGAACCAGATCCAGAAGCTGGAGGAGTCCCGGGGAAAGCTAGGTAAGTTTAAACGGATCAAGCCCGATCCCATCCCGTCTCAGCACTCCAAGAACACCGCAGGCTGTGTGTGAGGTCTCTCTCTTTGGTCACTATAGATCGGTGCATTCCCATTGTTGTGCATTTGGGTCAGCAAGAGGCTGAGTGCTGAGAGAGCAGCACTTCATCCACCACACATGCTTCATCATATGGTTCAGACAATGGCACACGGTCATGAAATGTTTCAGGATGTGGAAACTGTCCTACTGAACTTTGAATGACTGTGAGACTAAAATGTTGCAACTATTCCGAACATTTGTAGTAATTTAATGCCTACCGTCTACCTCTCATCCTAATCTGTGCAATGCAGTGTGAGATTTAGGATGCTGCTGTTTTCAGCCGGTTACCCTGTGACAGGGAGTGGGTGAGTGTTGTATACTTTAGGGACAATTATTTTCTGGATTAAGCAACTGATTGTTTGGTTTCTACGACGACAGAAAATAATGTAAAATGCCCATTAGAGTTTCCTAAATCCCGATGTGACATTTCCAGATGTCTGTCAGACCCACAGTCTAACCCCCCCCCCCCAGAAATTACATTCACAGTGATATTGTAATCATGAAAAAAACAGCAAATCCTCCCATTTTAGAAACTGGGACTGCTTAAAATTACATAAGCAATTAATTGATCATTAAAATAGTTGTGGGTTCATTTTCTGTCAGTCCATTGATGACTCGCCTAATTGTTTCAGCTCTGGTGCACTTGCATGCAAATGGGATGAGAAATCAACAGTTCATTTATAAGACATGAAATGGAGCTGGGTCAGGGTGGTGGTTCTTGAGTCGGACTGTAAGGTGGGATGGTCAGTGAGGAATATATTTCAATGCTCACTGAACATCAGAAAACATCTCTTTGGTCAAAGTAATTTTTTGGAATATATTCTGCATGCATGGGGACACCACACTGCTGCAAATCCTCTCCTGCCCCCTTACCAAACTCTTTCCTCTGATTGAAATGTGGCCGACACTGTGTTCAAATCTCATTGCTAGCTCCCATCAGGGGCTCAGCCCCAATAAAGATCTGGGACATTGCAGGATTATCTCTCTGGTGCCTCCGCTGTGGGGATTTTTAAGGAACAGCAGAGCAATGCAGACACCCTGGAGGTGCAGCCAGTGCACCTTAGGGGCTCACACCACTTCTTGTATCATTTTATGAGAGTGGGTGCTTGGCACTGTAGAGAGGGCAGCTGATAAACCCTTTTCACTGCAGACATTTTGACATGTTATAGCAGGAAAAGCACATGTGCCATTAATAACATTAAAAATGGCTACAGTGATTTCTATTTATGTGAAGCAGATCCAGGGTCTTTGGTATTGTGTACGCTGGCTCACTCTAACTGCGCACATGGACACTTAACGGAACAGAGAAATCATCATTGTTATTAGTAACACTTGTGCTTTTTCTGCTATGACAAGTGAAAACGTCTGCTACGGCATTTTTTAAAGTCACTGCACAACCACACAGGTGTTATTCTGGCTGATTAGGGTGAAGCTGGGTGGAGCTATGCTGGGAAAATCTGAGGTCACCAAACTCATTTTAAGAATCATAAGGGTGTAAGTTGTCCCATCTTAAGAGGTGCAACAACACAAACAGGAGAGTCAGGGAACTATCACTCAAACACAGCCTGTACAGACACATGCAGAGGTCTAATTACCAAATTAAGTGAAAACACCTGTGTGGGGCCTTTGAAGTTAATCCTGGAGTCGCTGCTAACCACTGCTGTCATTACTGATTAATATGTTTAGTCTTTTTCAGTCAGTTGTTTTGTTTATAAAATGTCAGATAGCGACGATAACAAAAATATTTAGAGTCATCACCTTGGACCCCAGGAAGTAGCAATGACCATTTTCACTATTTTCAGATGTTTTGTAGACTAAACAATTAATCAAGAAAATAATAGGTAGGTTAATTGATAATGAAAATAATCTTTAATTACAGCCATAATTAAATTTACAGTGATATAAAATGGTGGTAAGTGACAGTCAGTGATCAAAATTGTTGCAGACCAATTGTTAATCGACTAATCAATGAATCAACGATCAATCGATCTTTGAATCCCTTTGTGGTTAAATTTTGTCAATCAACTTATCAATTAATCTGCTAACAACGTGTCGGCACTGGTTTACGGCCTTAGATAGATGTCAGGCTTCTGTTACTGGGACTAGACCTAAGACAATTGATTGATTAGTTAACTGACAAAAAATTAATGAGAATCAATTTTGATGGTCAAGTAACTGATTTAGAAATTTTTGAAGCAAAAACGACAAAAAATCATCACCTCTCAAATGTGAATACTTGCTGCTTGTCTTTGTTGTGGACCAAACAAGGAATTTAAATGTAAGCCTTACTGTTGGAAATTGTAATGGACATTTTTCATTATTTTCTGACATTGTGTAGATCAACAGCAAATTACTTGGTTAGAAGTTTAAAAGCACCAATCCTGTGGTTTACAGATAGGCGATTAATAGACAGACTTTTTCACATGAGTCAAAGATGAGGCTGTGTTGGGGAGTTTCCAGGCCAGATTGTGAATAAAATGGTTGACAGTCATCTTAAGTGAATAAAGTATCCCAACGTAGATTTCATATGTTGGAATAATCAGGGGTCCTGGGGGGTATATATGGCTATATTGGCCTTTCATATGGTTTACTGCTGCTCTAAAAGTGCTATACTTTACACCCTGTGAAAATCAAAACTCCTTTCACACACACACACACATACAAAATACACACACACCCTCCCGATGCTGAAATAGAACCTGAGAGGCCTTTCCCCTGACTGTCCACCACCACGAGAATCTGTTGACTTGGCAAAAAGCGCTCTGATGGATGACTGGACTGAGCAGACGTCTGTATACTGGAGCTCTGAATTATGTGCTGCATAGCCAAATAGTTGTGACTGAGGCTTTCACAGGCACGATGCTGACAGACAGCCACAGGGCTGGTCACATTACCAGGTATGCCTGCTGCAGGTCCATCTGTGCAACCATAAAAAGCAGCGTAACAATCACAACAAGGACAGGTGGTGTCCAAACTCAAATCAAGACACCGAGAATAACACTTACGTGATAACCATGAGAAACACTTTTGGAAGAAGCAGTTCTATACGTCACCTTTCTATATCATGTTCTCACATGTTCACAATTAACTTCACGTAAACTGGAATGGCCAGCACCCTCTCCTCACAGAGTGGGATCCTATTGCCCGACATGTAGGTTGAATCATTTCCCCCATTAGACACCTCCCACAGGGAAGACAAGCTGTGATTTGCTTCCAAGCTAATCGCTGTCCCAAGGTTTCACTGAGAAGTCTCCTGCATTACAATCGTGCCGTGATGCAGCTGTGTGTCCTGCTGTGGACCTAATCCATTATTCTGACAGTATTTCTCTCTGGCTGCTCACCGGCTCTGCTGCCGGCTGGGTCAACAGTAATGCAGACTGTGGAGGGATGGATGGATAGATGAAAATAAATTTTCTTTAATAAAGAGCCCGGACGGAGATTCAAGGCCACTTTCCCTGGCAGGGTTGTCATTAACTCTCTCTCAATTCTGGTAATTTCAGACACTCACCTTGCAGAACTTCATGCTACTTCGCTCTGAGGTCTAAGACTGACATTCCAGGGTAATGTGTCATTGACGTCAAACACGAGACGGATGCCTGAATTTGATTCAGCAGTGATTAGATCTTCTCAAGCAGCTGAGAAAATTTGATCAGTTGGTTAAAAGTGAAGCCAACACAGATGAAGTTTCCCAACTCATTTGTGTTGAAACAGCACTTAAAGGCCATAACCAGAAGGATTGGACAGTTGAAAAGAATTATCATGTCAAACTAAAAGCCTCACTTGAGCCCGGTTGAATTTGTGAATAGCTTCATGCAAAGGAATCATCTAAAATATCTTCACAAATTTTCTTTGGTATGTGCAAATTAATTTGACATTGATTGTTTTTGATGTACAAAGCTGACACTTGTGTCTTGAGACTTTAGGATGACACCTGGTATCGCTTAAGAATAAGCTTAGTAAAGATGATAATAACACCAGTGTAGGGAAAGTATTTTAATGAAAGCATACTAGGATACCATTTCTTTCAATTGTGGTTCTGAAACAACCTTTTTTTTCTGATTCCTGTCTTTTCTGGCTGAAAGCGCGTTCATTACACAGTTGAGTGCATCATTATTTGTGTAACACCTGTGCTTGCTACCTGCTTTTATAGATTCAAGCCAAGCTGAACTTATTTCCTCAGGGACAATATTCATAAACACAAAGAAAACCTTAGTTTTCATTCTAGGAATTGCAGCTTTTTGAACCTTTTTGATGCTTTAAAATCAGCACAAAACAAATCTTGTAGTAATAGGTGGCAGGTTAATTCTAGAGGGGAGTTATGGTATATTGAAAGCTGCGTAAATAGAAACATTGCTTATAAAACTGTCACCTCATGGCCCTTGTAACAGGAGCAAATGACCTCTTCACCTTTCTGCCCTTCAGGCTATGTGAGGACTGTGTGTCACCCAGCAGCATAGATATTCAGAGACTTCTTTTCCCCTCAGCATCATTTCCTTTTATCTGCTGGCCATTATTCAGACTGATTAAAGGAATTCAATTTCCATCTGTTGCGCAGTGATATTTAGTTCCAGACACAAGCGGCTCTGTGATGAGCTCTGAAAGAGAAGAGTGATGCTGTTGAATGTAGAAGAAGGAAGAGATGCATGCGCTCATTGTCAAAGTTTTTGCAGAGCTGACGCAAGATTTTTAAGCATTCATTTATCACTGCAGCCCATTGCTCCCAGGCCTGTGTTTGAATATGATTTTGATTGTCATGCTGGGCACTCACAGCCTCGAGCCCACCCTCACGCTGCTGCTGAGGGACCTGGGGATCTGGTCAGGAATTTGCTCTTGAAAGGACATCGGTCAGGCATCGCTAGTCTGTCCTCAGACTTGCATGGACCACTGTATTCCTTCGAGCCTCTACGCTGCTGCTCAGACTCCTGCCATACGTCAGTCATCCTGTCGCTGATAAAGACCTTGAGCTGCAGTTGTGTTTGAATTTTTACTTTATTGATAATCCAAGTGTCTACCTGGTTTCCTTTTACTCCTACACATTTGTCAAGTGTGGTTCAACTGGTGTCTGTGACTCACTCAGAGGGCTGCAACACCAAATGGTGGCTTCCTTTTTAAGCTAATTGGTGACACATTGGAAGCACTAGACACTGACTGAGCCCCATTTCTCTCCACAACTCTAGCAGTGCAAACCTCAATCTCAAAAATGTGTAACCTCCAGCATCTTCTCTCCTTGTTGTTTTCTTATCCTCTCTGTTGACACGGCACTCAGATTCCCTCTGAACTCTCGCTGACACCCCACATCTCCCTTTTTAGCTTCCCTAAGGCGTATAAAGGGTGCATGAGTCATTTACTTTCACTCTGCACGTTGGCATCTGCTACCGTGAGCATCCAGTAGCGCCTATCGCCTGGACCAGCCTGCTAAGTCACTCTCTGAAACATGCCATTTGAGCGGCTAATGGAGGGGAGCCCACTGCGGAGATGGGCGTAGGTGTCAGGGATAGATTTGTTGTGGGAGATGGGGAGGCAGAGTGCTAATGGTCATACTGGGCTTTCGGTGTATTGTTAGAAGCAGTCTTTGATTTGGACCGAGGATTTATGGCCCCTGGCGCGCACTCTGTCTGACAGGGAATGTGTTCCTGCAAAGTGGCGCGCAAGGCGGCAACTGGAGCCGACTCTGCATTTGCTGCTGTAGCAGGATGACAGACAGGCTAATCAGGGTCTTATGGACGGTTTCACACCCTGGATGTAATTGGAGGCCGTTCTAGAAGAACACCCTGCTCCAATACCACCCGTCACTCCCCTCAGCTGGACTCTCCCCAATATTCCCTCCCTGCCTCTTCACACAGACACGCTTTCTCCTCCTCACTGTCTCCCCTCTGTCTTCATCTCCTCCCCCGTCACTGTTGGGCAGAGGTGTCAGCTCACTCAACTCGAAGAATTGGGCTTCAAATATCATGTGGCACCAAAACCCTGCAGGCCAGATTATATTGACTGGACTCGTGGGGACAAGTGGAGCTCTGACTGACGGCTGATGAGATATTATTTAGTCGAAGTGAGCAAACGGTCCTGCAGGGATGCTTAGAGTGATCATTGGTCCTGAGCGCTGTGCTGATGTGACTTTTCATACATGTAGTTTCACAAATGATCTGTTTTTCATTCTCCACGGTCCATTTTCACACAAACTTAAGGATCACATTTAGACTCTTTGGGGATCACACGTTGCCATACTTAGTTAAAGCCTGAGGGTTTTTCACACATGGTGGAGTGTATGGTTGTAAACACGTGACAGCAGGTGTCTCCCCATGATGGTAACTCTTCTTACTCGTCTTCTTTGCAGAATTATTAGGGCCTCTTTTTCTCCCTGGCACCATGCAGCTCCTCCCCTGACAGGGGAAACGGCGAGCGGCTGATAAACCTCTGTCACGATAATAACTTTTGATGACGGCACTCTCATCCAGCTCCTTCTGGATCAATAGTTGTAAACAGCTTCTTTATTTGTGTGAACAGTCTCTTTTGTGATATTCAAATATTCTTGTATTTTACTAACCCCACTGGATGAGTGCCTGAAAGGAGAATATCCGCTGCAGGCTTCGGAAATAAGGTGCTAACAAAGGAGGAAGAAATGTGGAGGGAGGAGGGAGGGTGTTAGAGGGAAAATAAGAAATGAAAGAGATGATTTAATTTTCATTGCGACACAGAAATATTTAAAGCCCTGGCTGGTGAAAATCATAAGCCCCTACAAAAAAAGGAATGAAGAAAGCATGCCTGCAGCATTTTTACAACCAATTTCATCAGAGCATGGAGGGATAAAGGAGGAAGGAAGATGGTGGAGCAGCGCTGCCCTTGTTCTCCCTCAGCCCCTGGTTCAACTTTGCTCCTATTACTTGTAGAGTTGGCTTAAAGCTGCCTTTATCTTGTTTTCCTGTAACATGTCTAACACCAGGTGCCCTCAGGGACAGAGCCTAATATGGGGCTAGCAAGTGTGCTGTTTCCACTCCTCTTCCAGTCAGATCTCTCCACCTCTTTTATCCTTGTCTGTGCTTCCTTTTCTCCCTTCCTGTCCTTTCTCTCATCTCTGTGTCTTTTTTTGGTTTCTCTCTCTTTGCAAGCCTCTTCCCCTCTCCTCAGTGCTCTGAATAGTGTGAGCACCATTGCCAAATTGCCTGAAATTCAACTTGAAATTCATTAGACAGAATACAAATAAGTACACGGCAAACAGCTGTGGTGTGTGTGTGTGTGTGGGTGTGTGTGTGTGTGTGGGTGTGTGTGTGTGTGTGGGTGTGTGTGTGTGTGTGGGTGTGTGTGTGTGTGTGGGTGTGTGTGTGTGTGTGGGTGTGTGTGTGTGTGTGTGTGTGTGTGTATACACCTCATTAATGAAGTATCTGGGTTGCTGAATATTCAGCTCCCACACTCAGACTGTCCCCTGCTGAGTGTGGATCACTAGATTTGTGTGTCTGCATCTCTTTTTCTCTTTCTGTGGTGTTCATGTTTTTCTCAAACACTCTACATCGACTGCTGCTCAGTCAGTAATGCTACACACCAGATCAAGCTGTTTTGTTTTGTTTTTTAAAAATAGACTAGTGTTTGTATCTTCCATGTCCTGCCTCTGACCACCGTAATTCCATACCCTGGAATAGTATTGATGCTGATTGTGACCTTTAAAATTGCGTCACCAGATATGATCAATCCACATAAATACTGTTTCATTGTCACTCTTGTTATAACTTTTTAAATTCAGTTTTATAAGCCATCCAGAGCCGTGTAAGTCAAATATGCACAAGCATCAAAATAATGTTACCGTTTTAATGTCTCCACTTATTAGGGTTGCTAATCATTAATTTCATAACTGATTAGTCTGCCAATTCCCTTTTGCTTCAATCCATCAATCTTGTACCCCACTAAAAATCAGAATATAGTGAAGATTCCCATGTAACATCTATCGCTTGTTTCGTCTGATCAAGTGCGCTGAATGTACAAATCTATGATGACTGAAAGCGATATATATTAGATGTATTTGTGTTTCACCAATTATGAAACTGCTCTTGGACTGAGGTCTGAATAGATAGTTTATTTTGGGAGCAGGAGGCATTTTCACCTTTATTGGACAGAGGCAGATGATAAGCCAGGGGAGTGAGAGGGGCATGACATACAACACAGATATACATCAGAATCAAACTGTAACATTGCAGTTATCTTGCATGCACTCCAACATTCAGCTAAATATTCTTATTTTTAATGCACTAAGCCCGAAAATTATATTATTATATTTAGTCAATGGTGAACTGAGACTGACTGACATTTGAAAGAGTTTGTTACTCCACACCCCCATTTTTTTTTTTTTTTCCTTTTCAAACATTAGTCTGCAAACCCGACGGATTCAAGTGATATCACTTGAAGATATTTATCAGATTTCACACAGCTCCCTTTGGAGCCACAAATGGCTATATACAGCTTTTTTGTCACATATGCAGTAGTCTTTCCCATGACCTGTACTGATGTGAAAAACAGTGGAGTTGAAACATATCTTTATCAAACCTCACATCTGGATTATGGTGGCTGGACAGTAAGAGAGATTTTAGTGAGTATATCAAACTGAAACTGATATGTTTTCACAGCCTCGTGTGACCTTACATACAGAGGCATGATCCAAATAAATTCCACATAGTGAAGTTTAAAGATTTTAAATTGGAAAAAGAAAAAAAGAGCACGGTCGGTACTCCATATCGACCAAAACCCTGAGGTTAGGTTGTGTATTGGAGAGAGTAAAAGTGGCTCCTGTTCATCCTAACGCAGTGATCATCTCATGGTGAACACAGTACAACATCCTCATTGGATAGATGGCCTGCAGATGCTAAATATAATGAGATGAAAGAAGAGAAGCAGAAAACTAGGAGATGAAAGACAGGCAGATAAGCCCGCAGAGATGATAAGAGGTGATAACAAGTTGAGCTGGTCTTGTTGCAGAGATGGTCTGTTCTTGCACTTCATTCTTGCTCGTTTCTGTGTGGGACAGATCCTCTGCGGTGTTCACCTGTCCCTCCCACTCATTATTAAACCTATGAATAGCTGTCGTCCGCTCTGTCTAATAGAGTGTGGAGTTTTCCCTGGACTCCCATATATGCATTATTAATTATCTGTTACAGGGCCGAGAGACGGAGAGGGAAAGAGAACATCAGATATCTGGGTTGTAGCTTGCAACCAGATCTGTACTGTTATACAAACACTGTTTGTTTTTATATTAGGATATGAGGGCTCTGGGTTGTATTTCAGTGTGAATGTACATGCATTCAGCTACTCTTCAATTTCAATTAATTTCAAGTTCCTTCCACTCCACACTCACAGATTTGACTGTCGTGGTTGTGAGGCTGTGGCTGAAGCATTTAGCAGTGACAGAGATTTTCCTGCTGTGGTTTTTCTTTTCCTCTCACAAATGCATTTGATAGCTCTTCTCTTGACAAGAGTTACACAGATATGTTCTCCTTCCTTCCCTTTGAAGCGCAAATGCCTCTGAAAATATTGGCTAATTCCCACTGCTTAGTCATTGACAATCTGTGCCAACATGAGATCTGCCCCCCCCCACCCCCCACCCCCCCCACCCCACCCCACCCCACAACCCGTTTGACCCGCCTTTACTTAACAAGGCAGGGGAATGATGGGATCTGCCATCTGTGTAAATTGCTCCATAATCTCATCTGACTGGCTGTTTCTGATGAAGCAGACAGAACGTGGCCCCCTTTACTCTTTCTGTTTTCCCAGACATTATTGGCTCACCTGTCAGACAGCACTACCAGCTTCGATCGCACAAAAGATGTATTAGGGGAAAAAGTGGCAGGTTGAACCATGATGATTATCATCTCCATCCATACCGGATTGTTATCATTAGTGTAGAAACAAGGCTTGCATTTAGACTAGGAATTATGAATGGGCCACATGTGGCTGAGGCTCTTTTAGTGTAGCCTTGAATTTAGTCGAACAGCTTGTACTTTATCTGTAGTTCATGAACTCCAAAGAGCAAAAAATGCACCAGCCTCCAGCCTCCAGCCTCTCCTCCAAAAAAAGTCATTTCTGAAGTTTCTAGTGTTAACATCTTCCTTCTCAATGACATTCAATGGGGTAATTATGGTGTTAAGACCCATACCCCAAACCACTTTAAACTGTCCACACTGTGTTGCCTTTGTCAGCCCTGACAGACAAGTTTTGTCTCTTCTTCATATCTGAGGAATGCTTTGTCGGCACTCTCTGACAAAAGCATGCTTGTTTTTAACATGTTATTTTGTCGCGGGGGGAAATATCATTTCCAGGATTATCCGGAGACGTGACCTTTACATGGATTGTTTGTGCTGAAATAAACCTGGTGAAGGGGCCCAACAGCAGCAGCAGTGTCTCTGTGGAGGATGGAGTGCCTTCCTCGTGCTCCCAGCGTTGCAGGAGGAAATGCGGCTCATGACCTTAACAACACGCCACCTCCCCAACCACCTGTATTTTCCTCACCCTTGTTCCTCCTCTCTGAACCTCATAGTAAAAGCAGAGCTACCATGAAAGTCATAACAATGAAAAACTCTAAGGCTTGTATTTATGGATCCTTGCAAAGCAGCACTGCCAAGTCCAGGACAGGAAATATTACATCACTGTGAAATGTCTTATTTATTAGGATCTGCAATATAACCAGACATTTTATTTTCACTGCTTCACCTCACTGGGTGCATCTGTTGATTTGAATTTCAATAGTGGAGTCTTTCTGCTGCTTATATTGCAAATCTGACTTTGATACATTGTTTGGCACCATTTCTGGCATTTCCTATCAGATTTTCTTCTTTGATGATAAATCTAGTGGACGAAAACAAATAGGAACTCCTCACATCTTCCCGCAAACAAGACGTATTTGTGCGTTTCTATGCTTTACTGTTTGTCAGTTAGAGGCATTTATTCAGTGACTCTCATGACTGATTACTAAGAGTTTTGGTAATTTGATTATTTGCAAATTTGGCAAAGCCCTAATAAACAACTATTTTTATTATTAGATTAATAGTTTAGTCTATCAAATTTCAGACAATAATCACAAAAATGCCCATTAAAATTTCTGAAAATCCAAGGTGGTCTTTCGTCCAGGCAACAATCCAAAACACAAACAAAATATTGTAAATCCTCACATTTGAGAAGCTGGAACTAGCAAATATTTGACATTTTTGATTAAAAAGCTTAAACAATTATTGAAATTTAAATATTAATATTCACCTTAATATTCTGCATTATATACAAATCTTGTGATCTCGCCTTAATGGGACCTTGTGTCAAAACGTAGCTTTAAAATCTTTATCATAGTTTTTATTGGGGAAATATTAGGAATCTGTTACACCAGATGAATACTGCGAACGATATTGACCTTATTAAGTGGATTGGGTATAAGCTATGACGTGATAAATCTACATTGAATGCAGTTTCTTTGACATTTTCATTATAAAATTCAGTGTTTTTGCTGCATACACAACAGATAGAGGACCAGAGGTTGGGAGTCAGTAAGACATTTTACAACATTTTACCCCGGGCCCCCTAACAGGTTAATTCTGCCCTGCCCCAGCTCTTGTGAATTGTAATCAGATTGTTTGGTCACATTCTCATCACTCTGTCTTACTCAGACCTGGCCGTTCCCCATCTCCTCTTCTCACCCTCGGCTCCCCCACCTCTCCTCTCTCCCCCAGCTGTACTGTGGAGGACAGACCAGTGAATGAAACCTTTCATTGAGCGTCAATGTCGCACTTGTGTGTCAAAGGCATTGGGGGAAAAAATGCCCCAGCTTTGGCAATTACTCCCCTTTCAAAAAGCCCACCTAAACAATTGCACTTTGGATCAAATGTGTTTCCGTCTTTCTCTGTAAATGTGAAATGCATAAAAAACTGCATGTTGCATGAAAGTATTGGTGTCTATTGAAAAGTTTAAGGGTAGTTTATGTGTTGCATTGTGCATTGATATGTATGTCTCTTCCTCCTGTCATACTGAGCTTGTTTGAAAACTCTGAAGGCGTTTTGAATGTGCTGAACACCTTCACAATCACTTATTGAAAGCGTTCTCGTTTATCCATCTCCTTCTTCAGTTCTCTGCAGCTGCCAGCAGCGCTGAAAGGCCGCACGACACATTCCTCTCACAGCATGTTTCATATTCCTTGTCATCACTTAAATAACAATGGTAATGCAGGTTCTGCTCTGGTTAGTCAGGCCTGAATCTCCTCTTCAGCCTGACTTCATTCCTGTTTCCTCTGGCAATCCACTCTCTGCTAAACAGATCCAAAGACAGAATTAGAATAATTAGAAATTCGGAAGTGTACAGTTTATCCAAATGTTCGTGAGTGCTGCAGTGGTGACATAACTGTCCCCCTGGAAACCTGGCACTGCAAAACAGCAGCGTGCGTCCAAGTCTATATAGAGGGAAGAGGGAGAAACAGCAGCAGCAGCAGACTAACTCGATTTTTATACAGCAGCAACCTAGATCTCCTCCCTGTCATCCTTCATTGATTTTGCAATCCAGCGGCATCCAAGCAGAACCATACAAGCCGTACACCTCAGTCTGCCGCTGATAGCCAATCTCTATTACCCACCTAGCCCAAGGCTTTGGTTTGAGGGGCTAACCCTCTAAGGGGAAGCAGAGAAAGGGAGAGAGCTCCTACTGGCGGATCGGCGCGATGATGGATTTATGAGCTGCCTGGAGAAAGGATCATCTTCTCTACCCCACTTTTATTATCCCATCAGATCTGACGTGATAGCAATAATACATGACGGCCTGTCACATTTTGCAGATCTAGCAGTGAATGTGAATGATGATTTCAAATGCTTGCATCTAATCAGCCGCAAAATTGCTTCAGTAAATATGTTCAACCACCAGCGCTCTGTCTTCCTCCTGTCTCTCACTTTGAATGAAACTCAGAGTAATAGGCTTGTAGTTGTCACAATGTTTAAGACCCGTGTTGGCTTCACGGTTCATAATTAGCTTTTAATGCACAGAGAGGGCTTGAGGGGAGGAAACTGACGGAAATGTGGAATGAAAAGAGGCCTGCTGTGTGGCCATAGTAATTCAGGCTTTTGTTCTCTAATTAAATGACCTCATAAGGGAGCGCTAAGCTTAAGTTTGTGTGTGTGTGTGTGTGTGTGTGTGGCGGGCTCTGATATGGAGGTTTGTGCCAAGTGTGTTCAGTCTCGCAATGAATAGGGCGTCTCCTACAAAGCCTAAGAAGCCCTCTCCGTGCCCGCTTTGCCTCCTTGTTGGTTGTTGGAAATTTGGCACAAAACACCATGTCTTTAACAAGTGGTTTCTGGGCCCCTTCGCATAGTTCAGGACATTGTAGTTAGGGACACGGTAGCTCCTGGTCTTTTCTCCCTCTCCCACCTCTTTGGAAAAAAAACTGAAAGACTGGCAGCCTTCCTTGCAAGTTGATGTGCACAAAAGATTACATTATTGTGTTCATGTACAGCAAAGCAAAAAGAAAGCTTACATGATCTTGTTTGGCCCTGAAGGTGTCAGCAGTTCAAAAAATTAACAGAAACACTGCTTAAGTCTTTAGCAACAGAGTTTAAAGTGTCAAGTCACTCAATGAAAAAATATTTTATCACTTACCACTGTGGCATTGAGCCATGCAGCTGACTTTAGTTTTATATGTCCATGTTATTAATGAGATATTCTTCTGCCTCCATCCCAACTCAATGGAGGCAAATGGAGTTTTGTTCAAGACAATAAAACCACATTTGAGATACTGAACAGCAACAATTCTTTCCAGAAACAGTGCCATCCTTACTCTGGATAATCCACAGACCTCGTTGTCAACTGTTCACATTGGAAAGTGGTTTCAATGAAAACTGTTGACAGTGAGGTCTGCGGATCATCCAGAGTAGCAGGGACAGTGGAAGAGCTGCTGTTGAATATTTTAATGGTTATATCACAGCGTTGTGTGCAATGAAAACAAATTCAATTCACCTGCCTTGTATTGAGGTGGTGACAGGAATCTCAAAACTGTGTACTGTGTTTGTTTATTGTTTGGTATTTGCCCTTTAATATTATATGTAATTTTACTTATTCATGATTGAAAAAGGCAACAATCAAAGTTTAACTTGCATTAATGGAGGTGTAATGGATTTAGAGGTACCGTAACAAGCTGTACACAACACTCACAACATGGCACAGATTAAAACACAAATTCAGATATCTTACATATAAAAAAAAAATAAAAAAAACACAGCTGTTTTAACTTTGGCAGAAAATTTTGCTGTTGTTCTTAAGACTCTATCACTTATAGCAAGAAACTGATTGAGTGTCTGTGTTACAGACGCCTGGAACTACATATCAGACTAAAGGCACCTGATGTTTATGACTTGCATTGTCACGGGTTGCACCCCAACTCTATTTTTCGAATGTCACGGTCGTCCTCTGTCTCCTTTCACTGTATGCGCCAACATAAAAATAATCCTAAAAGGACATTTGAGCCCAGGCGATAAAGTTCCAACATAGCAACTGTTATTGCTGTTGTTGTTGGCTAATGCATACTTTGGATGGACGCGTGAATGAATGTCTCCATTACAGTTGTTCTGCATGCTGACAGCCTTCACCCATTATAGCCACCTGGCACGTCTCCCCCGCCATCAGCCTGAAGCACCAGTTGCGAGCGTGTGGAAGCGGCAGGGCTCCGTCCGTAACCAGATCCAGCTTTGATGAGTGGAACATTAACAGCTGCTCAGGAGGGTGTAAGAGAGGGGGCAGTGAGAGAATTCCTCTGTGTGCGTGTGCGTGGGTGTGCGCGTGTGCATGTGTGTGTGTGTGTCCGTGTGCGTCTGTACTAATGAAAGAGAGGGTGGCAGAATCATAGGTGACATCTTAATTGGCCTTTGGTGCCAGATGCCAGCCTCTAAAGCCGACCGGGCCAGTTCAGGCTGTAACAGTGTCTCAGTAGCCAGGCTGGGCTTTCGGCAGGGTTTTAGGAGCCCGCTGGCTCCGCTTAGAGCTCCCACGGGTATTAGGTGCTCTAGTGTTGTGCTGCCTCCCCTCCTCTCACACACACACAGCCTTTTTCTCTTTCCATCCTTCCTGTGGAGCGCTCTGGGGCATTGTCAACACCAGTCAATCTGAGGCGAATTCAGACGCAGAAAAGCCAGAGGGCGACAAAGGCCAGGGCTTCTTTGTGTTGAATGTATTCACACTGAGGCACCGAGGTCTGGCTTTTCTGCAGCTTCATGCAGTGTTTAGATTGAGATACCCCCCGCCAACCTCCGCCTTCCTGATTTATCCATGTTCACTTAGCTATCAAATGACTGTTGCTTTACTGTCTAACTACCAACCTCTAACCCTCAGCCTGTCACCTCTTGCTCTTCACCTTTTCACCCTCAACATGTGGTTCTTTTCGCAGAAGAACAGAACACCTGGTTAGATTGGAAATCATCCCACACTATGCCTGTCTGACACACAAAATGGTCATGTAACAGTACAGTTGTTTGATCTAAAACAGGAGCACACAGACACTTCACTCTGCTGTTAAATAAGGAGAGGGAAAGTAAAGGTTTTGGGGGGGGGCTGATATTAAAGTTGAATCTGATTAGTGAACAAGAGATGTGGTACCGCAGCGTGAAATAGGCTGCTCACAAAATGATTAACTAATATTCCTGTTTGACATTATTCTTGATCCTTGGTGTGAAGCAGGAAAAGAGTTTTAGCTTCATGCTCTCCAAAAGAGATGAAATTGAAATCCATTTTTAATGAAGTTACAATTGAGTCTCTCACACAGCGGTGTTGCCCCTGACAAGGACAGGATGATATTTTAAGGTGTAAGTGGATCAGGTTTAAATGTAAGTCTTAATTTGTAGCATCAGCTCAGGGTTATTTAACATTATTATTAGACATGTTAGACATTGACCACTGTACATGAGCAAAGATCTTGGGATATGAGAGTTGGTTGTGATCTTGCTTTGACAACCATTGTGACACTCAATTGTTAGTCATATTTTTCTTTCTTTCTTTCTTTTTCTTTCTTTTTTTCTGTCTACACTATACTGCATTATATCATACTTAACTTTTTTATAGAGACATTTTCTGTTCACTTCTTCTGCTGCTGGGAGGTTAGAGGTCAGGTTCAGCTTTAGAGCAGCTCTCCTTGAGGGTGAAGCTCATATGATCAGTAACTCACTTAAGGACATTTCTGCTCACTATTCTGTATTGCGGACCCATTCTCTATTTAAAAAATGCACACACACACACACACACACACACACACACACACACACACACACACACACACACACACACACACACACACACACAAACAAACCTTTGCTGTATCTCCTGAACTCACCTGTATCTGATTTCCTATCGCCTCTCCAGAACGAGCCATCGCCAGACACGAGGTACGAGAGATCGAGCAGCGGCACACGCAGGACGGCCTGCGGGAACGGGACTCGTCAGCTTCATCACTGTCCGACAGCGAGGACGATGTGGTCATCATCTATAACCGCGTGCCCAAGACTGCCAGCACCTCCTTCACCAACATCGCCTACGACCTGTGCGGGAAGAACCACTACCATGTGCTGCACATCAACACCACCAAGAACAACCCGGTCATGTCCATACAGGACCAGGTCAGAGCGACTGCTGACACTCACAGGCCTCTTTAACAAGTTTAACCTAAATTCCCCCTTTCATTTGTTATGTATATTATTCCATTATCTTGACTTTTTGACAAATGTGTCAAAAATGTACTAAAGACAGCATTTCAGCCATTTTAATTAAACAGTTAATTTAACAGTTATCATTTTGGTGTGTTCAGGTGCGGTTTGTAAAGAATGTGACTGAATGGAGGGAAATGAAACCTGCTTTCTACCATGGACATGTCTCCTTCCTGGACTTCACCAAGTAAAGAAATATTTATTAGCCATGTTTATAATAGCAACAAACCACTTCCGTCTGCTGTGGCTTTGTGCAGTTGACTCCACCTTGTGGTCATTTAATGCTCTTCACGTACATAGTGTAATGTAATGATCAGGATGTAGCATAAGGAAATATTTCTGATGCTGAAAGTCAATAGCGTATTATTATTATTATTATTATTATTATTATTATTATTATTATTATTATTATTATTATTATTATCATCATTGTCATTATTATTATTATATGAATGAATGAGTGTCTCGTCTTGTCCTGTTGAGTCTAACCCAACATTTGTCATTCTCTCAGGTTTGGGGTGAAGAGGAAGCCCATATACATAAATGTGATCCGGGACCCCATTGAAAGGCTGGTGTCCTATTATTACTTTTTACGTTTTGGGGACGACTACCGGCCCGGCCTGAGACGCAGGAAACAAGGAGACAAGAAGGTTACAATCCTCAAATAATCTTATTCTTTTGTTTAAATCTGTCAATTCAGGTCTATCTTAATCCAGTAAGAGAGGATCTCAATAGCCAGTATGAACAAGATTGTAGCAAGCAAAACCTGTTTCAGTGCTCATCATAGGAGCCTGACTGTTGTTTTTAGACAGTCTTGAATCCTTGACCCTTTACTTATTTTACAAGTTAGTACTTTTTTCAAATGCTCATGTGCTGCATTTGTGTTTCAGACGTTTGATGAATGTGTATCCGCCGGCGGCTCAGACTGTGCCCCAGAAAAGCTTTGGCTCCAGATTCCCTTTTTCTGTGGTCACTACTCTGAATGTTGGTATGTACTGAGACACCTGACACTATGCCACATTCACACAGCATGCTGATCAACCATGTCTATTAAATTCTTGTACAGATATTTGAATTAAACAAGGACAGCTGATTTAGCTAATATTCGCTCATGTTTCCTCTTGTCTTTATATATTTGGTGCTATTCCAACCAAAACCAACAATGATTTGATCCTACTAACCAAAGCCAGATATAGCTCATGTCTCTATGCCATGTCTCTATGCCATTGTCTAAAAACTAACCATCTATGAGCCACACTGGCTGACATTTGAGTCTATCCTACATACATCATTCTGTTGCACTGGATACTCCCTAGCACACCAAATGTGCATCCACGGCTGAAAATAGTCCCCCACAAATACACTATTCACTTGTTTGAGTAAAAACAAACTATGAAAAACTAGAGTGCTCAGATGTTTTAGGAAATTATTTAGCCTTTGTTAAAAGTGAAATTGTATTTCCATTATATTTATTAAATGTTAACGTCTTGTGTATAAATGATTGGTCTAGGGGTTTAGTACCACAGAATGGGCAGGGAAGTTTGTAAATATTTACTGAGAGCTAGACTAGCACATTAATTCTGGTATTTTAATGGGATTTGTGGACAATAACATCTAGATTATCACCAGCCTCATCCTTTCCTCACCTCAGGCAGTTCAAACAGTTCAGGTGGAATGCAATATCAGTTTTGTTTCATAGTGTGCCACATTAAGCCTCATAGTCCTTTTCTATCACTTCTGCTACAGTCTTCTCAAGGTTTCTGATAGCTCTCTCAGCCTTGATCTGCTCTGTCTACATGATGATCTGTATCAATCTCTTGCTCTCTGCCTTCACTCATCCCTCTCACCCTCCTTAATCTCTCCTTGACTCTACCCTCTATCTTTTAACCATCTGCCTTCCTGAAGTAGAACACTGACTGAAGGACTGAGTGTTTGGATTTAGTTCACCTTGGAGCACTAGCACTATATCAAAGTAACGGAAAGCACCTTGGAAACATTGAATAAATACTGAAGACAAGAGGTGAAGTTACTGCCAGTCCTCTGATGCTTTGCCAAAAACTTACTTTATAGGCTTAAATCTCCTTCCTCCATTATTATTTAATTTCCTGATCATGGTAACACCTGCCACTACTTTTAATTTCCCCTACCTTCCTGCCTTTCTGCTTTGTCCTCTGCTCTGCTCCTCCTGCTGTCTCAACCCTCTCTGGACTCAGTTCATAACTCACATCTCACTTAATTATTCTTCCTGTCTCTGCCCCTTTCAGCTCTCCTCTGCCACACTTCTGTCGCTCTGCTCTTCTTTGTCATATTGCCATTCCATCCATTTCTGCTCTTTCCAAATGTTGTGAGCATTTCACATTCAGCAGAGAAAAATCACACAGAATACAAAGAAAGACAACCACATACAATGAACATGGTCTTTGTGCAGGAACGTGGGCAGCCAGTGGGCTCTGGAGCAGGCGAAATACAACCTGGTGAATGAATACATGCTGGTTGGAGTAACAGAAGAGCTGGAGGATTTTGTCATGATGCTGGAGGCTGCGCTGCCACGCTTCTTCAGAGGAGCCACTGAGCTGTACAAAACAGGTGCCATGTCTGCTAAATACTAACAAAACATTTGCTCTTGCCCTATATGTTCTGGTTCCCCTCACTAATATTGTACTGAAAAGCAGCCCATTGGCTCAGTCACATAGCAAAGCTGAAGTGTGTGTGTGTGTGTGTGTGTGTGTGTGTGTGTGTGTGTGTGTGTGTGTGTGTGTGTGTGTGTGTGTGTGCGCGCGTGTGTGTGCGCGCGCATGTGCGTGTGCATATAAGCATGACTGAATTGTCATCAATATGCAGTCGTGCCTCTCTGCTTTAGATACAGATTAGTTACAATGAGTGCAGCCAGAATAAGTAATGGATAGAAAAGAATGACCTGGATGACCAAGAACTTTAACAGACAGACAGAAAAGAAGAATTCAATCATAATAATATATGTAGACGGACTATGATTCAAGTATGATGTTCATAATTTTTAGTAGCAGATAAACCCAAGTACTTAAAATAATCAGGTATGTTTTTAATGAATTTGAAGACTGAGTCTCAGTTTCAGGGGTCAAGTAGTGTCTTGTTAACCCCAGACAAAACACATCACATTGACTTATAGCAATAGTTTGACATGTGTGTTCGCTGAGAATTGGAAAAAGATTGATACCACTCTAATATCTGTATGGTAGGTAGACAGCTAGTCAGGTGACATTTAGCTTAATTTAGCATAAAGGCTGGAAACAGGGCGAAACGGGTAGCCTGGCTCTGGTAACAAAATCCACAAACCAATACCTCTAAAGTTCACTGATGAACATGTTACATCTTGTTTGTTTATTTTGTTTTGCAAAGGAGTGGGATTTCTTCGCCAGGTGCAGTATCTTCTCAGCCGGTTGCCTGGCAACTGCACAGCAACAACAAAACTGAATAATTTCACCCAAGAACCTCAACCAAGAAATCGTCTGGCAAATAACCCTCTGTAAAACCGCAACTTGATGTTTTTACACTTTGGTTTTTATTCGGATTAAAGAAAAAACATGTAATGCATTAATTAGTGAGCTTTAGAGATGCTGGTAGGTGGATTTTGCTAGCTTTGATTAGAACAAGGTTAGCTGTGTCCCCCTGTGTCCTGTGTTTGTGGTGGATGTCATCAATCTTCACAACTAATTTTCAACAGGAAAGTGTAGATTTCAAAAGATACCAAACATAAGGGATGTGACATTTAATGCACTTTGAATTTATTCGCTGTTTTTGTAAAGAGAAATGACTTTGAGCCTAAAATTGAAAAAAAAAAAAAAACTAACTAACTATAACTGTTTTTCGAGAGTGCCAGTGACCTTTTCAAAAATGAGTTACAAAAATAAAGACTCAAGCAAAATGGAATTGTAATACTGTCCTCAGTAATGTTAAACCTATTTTATCATATATATGTAAATGCATGATGTATCCAGACACCTTTAATACCCTTCTCCCGTCATCACAGGGAAGAAATCCCACCTGAGGAAGACCAGCGAGAAGAAGCCGCCCACAAAGGAGTCGATTGCCAAGCTGCAGCAGTCGGCCATCTGGAAGATGGAGAACGAGTTCTATGAGTTTGCACTGGAGCAGTTCCAGTTCGTCAGGGCACATGCTGTCAGGGAAAAGGACGGAGAACTCTACCTGCTGGCGCAAAACTTCTTCTATGAGAAAATCTACCCCAAAAACTGAGCATTAAGAGACACATGTCAATAGAAGAGTTTGGAGTGTTATGGAGAAGGACGGACACTTTGTACAGGCTCAGATGTTCAGTCTGAGACTAAAAAAAGAAGGAAAGTGAGGGTGAATGTAATAGACTACTGCTGACTGTGCGGCTGGTTTGTTCGTGTGATTGAGAACATAATGTGGAGCTGCAGAACAATCTGCCTCTGACGCAGCAATCAGACTGGTGACAGCTCTGGTATTCTGTGCCAGCCAACTGGATGAAGAGCTTGTGTTTCCTCAGCAGGTTGCAGTCCCAGCAGCTCCGGGCCCTCCGCTCCCTTTCACTTCCATGTCAAAGGTCGTCTGTGCAGAAGGCCTCTGCTGGGATGTGGTCGGATACGTCCTCTCCATCAGCTGATCAGACCTCTAACTCCTGATTGGCTTCACTATTCTCTGATCCAGACAAAACATTTTCATTGGCTCTGTACTGTTTGGTTGTGTTTTGTTGTATTTTAACTCTTTACTATGGTTGTCTTTTGTATGTAAAGTATGTACGGTGACATTTTTCATGGTGAAACAACATCCCCATGCCTCACCACCACTACTAACTTAAAGAGATTTTAATTGTAAGAAACTGACTACTGTGCTGTATTATTGGACTTGAATGAGAACTTTTGAGGCTTTTATGAAATAAAAATCCTGTGACCATGGACTACTTACTGGGGCAAGTGCGTATGTTTTATACTGTACTTGATGTCTTTTGTTGGATGACTCTTGTTAATGTGCAGCTTTGCCCAGAGCCTTTTACTGGGCAATGTAGGAAACTTTTCCACGTGATATTATTGGATTGTGTAAGAACACTATGGTGAAGATGCTGCTGCTGTAAATATTTACTATCTTTTCAGGCCATTTCATTTCAAAGCAGATTTTTTCAGTACAATATTAACCATTTTTTTTTCGATAACAATGGGCATTTTGTCAGTTTGTAAATTTCTTTCAGCTCTTTCATTACACTTTTTGCTTGCATTTTATTTTGTGATATGTTTTTGTTTCATTGTAGAACCACATAAACACAACTGTCCACTAATGTTTCTCTGCTGCTTAAAAGATTAGTCTGACATTTTGGGAAGTATGCGTCTTTGCTTGCTCAGAGTTAAATGAGAAATTCGATACTACCACCCATATTAGTCTGTTAAATACAAGATTACAGCCATGAAATGTTTAACTAACAGGCTGCAGCATTATATTTAACAAACTGATTCTCTCACTCTCACTCATCAGTCTTTTCATCTAACTCTCAACGAGAAACCGAATATCTGCATTCCCTAAAATGTCAAACTATTCCTTTAAATCTCTGCTGTTTTCTTTGCAGTTGTCCACATACAAGATGTTAGAGAGGTTGGTAATAACTTTGCTAAGTAGCTTTTCCTCTCTGGTTTTCTTGAAGTTGGTTTTATTTTATTTGTAACGGCCTTTCTTGGCCTATTGAAGTTCTTGTCTTGTGTTGATAAATTGCTAACCAAGAGTTCGAAAAGTCACCTCTGTCTTACCAAGACCCCACGATCACACCAGTTTCTGTGTGTATTTACATACACAGATGAAAAATTGTCATCTGAGGACATACTGTAGTTGACCGCTCAGTTTTTGTGTGCCTTCTCTACATCCAGTTCTACTTGTGTTGCAGCTTTGTCAGATGGAACATAAAAACAACATGGCTGTCATGGCTGTTTTCATCTTTTGATTGCCAAACAAATATACAGAACATTTAAAAAAAAAAAAATGCATGTGTGTTTCTTAATTCGATGCAAATGTTTGCCCGTCATCATCACCAGGTACAACGGAGCAGGGAGAGTTTAAGACAGATAAAGCTGCTACTGTGAAAATTACAGATGGATTATTTCAGGACTTGTATCCTGCAGAGGGAGATAAAGAGCTGCCAGGTCTGCTCCTACCACTGACTGTGTGTGTGTGTGTGTGTGTGTTTATCCATTTCCACATCCCTTCCTCTCCTTATCCTCCTATAGTATCTTTTCAGTATTTGATACAGTGATTGCAGTTAGATAAGTATGTTGATGCCATACATTTACAACTTAAAAGCACATGATGTATAAACGGTATATTCTCTTGTTGTAGTCAGTATCTTGCAGCTGAAGAAAATAAATGGAGAGTACTACAGTAGGAGTGTGGCAGTAAAGTGAGAGGAGTCACCAGAGGCCAGAGGAGAAAGTTTATATGAGCAAGTGCTGCCACTCAGTGTTACTCATCCTTGCTCTCAGAAAATCCCTGGACAGTCATCAGCTATTGGACTCATCCTCATTAATCTCAAATCGTTCTCCAGTTACAGCTTCTTGGTTTTTGGCCCCCTGATCCAGATAAAGTTATACAGTTTCAACAAGTACTCAATTACAGTATAAAAAACAGTAAGCCTGTGGATCCTTTCAGTACTGTGTGGTGGTTGTCAAGACTTACATTCAGATAAATCCCACATTTTTTAAGTTGCTTTTTTTCTTCACTTGGATGTTTGACCTTGACAGTGCAGCATGATGAATCTGCTCAGTGTGACACTTTCATATTCACCTGCTGAAGGGGGGGGGGGGTCTATATGTTCACCTTAATTCTGAGATGGATGTATGAGAATGATGTGACATCACAGATGGGTTTAAGGCCAGAAGTGATTGAGTATAAGGTCATTTATCTTTCTTTCATGTCTTAAAACATGTTTGGAGGAGATCGTTAACACAGACATGTCCTTTATTAGACAGTAAAGTACAGGGGAGAGCTTACAAGAGATGGAGTAGGTGTTACCTAAAATATGTTACCTATTTAATAACAACAAAAAATGGCCCTATTATATTCTGATATTAGATACAGCCAGGGTCCCAGATTGTGAACTGTAGTGTATAGGTCTGTCTGTGCAACACTAGCACCTCACTGATCAATATTGGGTCAAACCTTAGCGTCAGATTACCATACATCGCAATCACAGCTATTTGTGTCTCTTTGTAAATACTATGAGAGCAGCATTTTGAATAGCATCTGCTGAAATACAGTATGTGATAAAGTTGTATGAACACATCTGCAGTGGCAACGTGTCTGAAATTTCTAATCAGATCACAAAATCTGATGTTTGGCAGAATTTGGTAAAACACTGGAGTTAAACCAGCATAGCGAGGTAATCCTAGACTACCAGCATGGCCCTAAACCACACGCTTTTACCAAAAATATATTATATAATTATGCATTAGTACCTAATACTTATGTAGTATTCATACTATTAATCAGAGCAATAATCCTCATTTTTATTGTAAAATAGGTACAGTGTTTATTCAACTGTAGAAGCAGGGCAGGGAAAAAAGAGCAGAACAATACAGACATGTATGTTCCTGATAAAGACAGATATTACCAGATTCTAATTAACCTGCTAGAACATATGAAGGTCAGAACCATCACCTCCTGTCTGGAGCACCTGTACTCAGTCAGCTTCTGGAAAACGTCACCGTGGAGACAGAAAGACAAAGTACAGCTCTGTGGACTTTAACAGGAACACATAATTCATAAGTTTATCCAACAAGGCCTCTGCCACTTTTATGTGGACAGTGCTCAGTTCAGGAATGTGGAGCCAGTGTTGTCCACAACGATAAATATTTGAGCCATTGCGCCATAAGCACAGAGTGCCCAGTCTCTGAGACATATGGCCTGTGATGACTGTGTCCCTGTGGGTTATGTAATGCAGCAGTAAGTCTTCTCACTTAGGTGTGACATGTCATGCACTGGCCCCATTGGAGAAGAGTTAAGTGTTTTCCCTGTGGCTTCTTCCTAACAGCTTTTCCTGATCTATCTGGCTTGGCAACTCAAAAGTAAACTGTGACTCTTATTTAGTATGGCAGCTTATGTTTGCTGTGCAGCTCTTGTTGTCAGCAAGTTTCTACAGCACCTGCATGATCCTCTTGATTTGAATTATACTTTCTTACAGTTTCATGATCAGTACTAAATTGTTAAAAGTCTTCCTGAGATACAGTCTTTTGCAAAGTCACTACAAGTACTCCGGTACTGTTTTGAAGTACTTGTAAACTCTACATTGTGTTACTAATGAATTTCAGAGGCAAATATTGTAGGCTACTTATTCCACTACATTTATTTCCCATTTGAATTTACTGGTAGAAAATATATGAGCAATTTATAATTATGAATTCATAGATTTGACAAATTAAGGTGATGGCGAGCACTGATGTTGGGGCTTGCAGACAAATTTCTAATAGGAAGTCTGCATTACAAACTGAGGGGCACTGAGCTGGTATGGTGTGGGCATTTACCAGATGAAAAGATGCTGGGTGGATTATGGGAAATGTAGGATCTAGCAATCCTGGAGCTGAACCCTCACTTGGGACGTGCAGTCAGGATATCACAGCCTCTGCTGCTTTGATTTTTAATGTTCTAATCTCCCCCAACCTTATGTTGCTGGACCACCCTTTAAAATGCTGTTTACATGGCTTATACTTTGGCATCCGTAATAATAACCCAACAATATCACACTCTGAAAGGGGGTGGTCAGTCTATTCAAACAGATTTGAATAGAATATGTTTATTGTTTTTTATTTTGTGATACTTCTACTCCACCACATTTCAGAGGGAAAGGGATTTTTTTTACTTTACTGCATTTACTGTATCTGAAAATTATGAACATATGATAAGAAAACATATGATCCATTCATAAAATATCATGCATTGTTATAGATCAAACTATCCAACAGTCTGCAGATAAAGGTTTTATCCACATTGACAAACTAAAACATTAAAATCATGAAAATGCATCAAAAATATCTAAATAATACAATATATATAAATATAAAGCCTTTTGCTATGGCCATTTTGCATAATGGGTACTTTTCCTTTTAATACTTTATTTATATTTTGCAGATTATAATTCTGTATTTTTACTTAGTTAACATTTCTACTTTTATTTGTCATTAAGTATTTTTTACAATGTGGTGTTGTTACTTTTACTTAAGTGAAGGATCTTCTTCCATCAGCGCTAGAGCCATTCAATATAATGCATACTTTTACTTTTAAAGCTTAAATTACACTTTACTGTTTATACGGTACTGCTTCTTTGAGGGGACTTTTACATGTTATGAAATACCTTTGCACTGAAGCATGTTCATAAAGGATACTCAATACTTCTTCCACCACTGATAAACGAACACATCTCTATTAAGTTGTATAGGATTTCTTTGCCCGCACATACACATGGACATATTTTAGCCTCAGTCTGACGCACCTCTGACACATGTTTTTTTTTTTGTTTTTTTTTCTCCATGTTTGTGTTTACCACCTATGATTTCAGGTTACTAGCATGAGGTAAGGCCAGCCTGCATGAAGTTTTGGTCACATGTGTGCTAACTGTCCCGGCTGAGAGCAGCCCAGCGGCGGCAGCAGCAGCAGCAGCAGCACTACAGCTCCTCTGGGCGGACGCTTCCACTGTAACCACCGCCTCTTTCTCCAACTGCACTGGGACAGATTTATGCTTCAGCTTTTTATTTATGAGCACCAGTCCACCCTCCAGGACCCCTCTAGGACGGTGTGACCGCGTAAAACAAGTGTGAAGACGACATGGGAAGCCCCATGTGCCCGAGATGACCGACGGTTTGGTCAAAATAATCACGTCTTTTTGTCGCCAGAGAGGGAAACTTAAAACAAGGCTTGTTTTTGGAGTTCCACCTCCCCTCCTCTCTCCCCGTAGGATTTGATTCAAAGGCGAAAACCAAGATGGCCGCCGATTCCGTGCAGGTAGGAAAAGTTGACAACTGTTGGGAAAAGTGCGCAAACTTGCTCAAGAGGTTCAGCTATAAGTTAGCATAAAGTTTTATTTCATTAAAGTGGAGTCGCTACGAGTGTGTAGCGTTGAATTTAAGTGAAGGGCCTTTGCTAGTTCCCAAAGGGTTGTCTGGGAATTATCCATGGATTGAGGCCTGGGAAACAATTATCCAAACTAACTTATCCCTAAATATACAAGTTTCAAACCGGTGATTTTGTGCAGAGGCTGCTGTGTTAATTAACGTTGCCGCCATTGTTCGAAACGTTTTTAACGTCACTGTTGCTTTAGTTCATGTCAAATAAAGGTTGTTGGACGTTAAACGTACAGGTCTGTAGCCTAACGTAGAGTTAACCTGCGTTATAGCTGGAAAATAAACGTTGTCTTCCGTGTATTCTCATACCGGATTATTTTTCAGTTTTATCATGTGCAATAGTAATGTGAATACAGTGAGAAATATTGTAGTAAAGAGCAAGTGTTCACTGGTTTGCTTGACGTAAAGTTTTTTCAAACACGTTACAGACCGGATGAACTTAAAACATGTCACTATTAATGCAACAGAAGTCAGAAAACGTATAGTTTAACTTGGAAATGCACTTTATATATTTATATTTTAAAAGAGGAGTAAGTGAAAGGAAGCATTACAGTCATGTCTCATTATTGTCTATGGACAGTCATGACTCATTGATTAATGTGGTTTCACTTGAGTGACGTCAGACCTGAAGTAAATCTTTCTGACTAAAAATATTGTCCAAGTGTTTCAGCTCATCCAAAACTTTATCTAATCACATTTGAGGTACAGTCAAGCGTTGCTTTTGCAGTATCGTCTAAAATCCACTCTAAGGCTAAGACCAGTCTGATTACTCACAGTATGATTCATCTTCACTGAGAGCATGGAGGGGCGGGTGGAGGTAACAGCAGATAACAAAGCTGACACTGATTGAAAATGAAGTATTTTATTTATATGTTTCCTGGGGCTGGTGCAGACCGAAACTTCTCGCAGAGGCAACAGGTGGGGATGTCCTGTTTTCAAGTCAATGATGCTGTGTCTGGACCAGATTAATCTTAAAATGGCTCATTACACTTAATGTTAACATTCATTTTAGTCACTCATCAAAGGTGTTTGCTCTATTGCTTTATCAGTGACATGTATGGATGACCCAGCCTGAAGAACAATATTCTCTGCCTTTGGTTTATAAAATTAAATTGTCACAGTAGCCCCATATTAAACAGTAATGGTATCTAACCCTTCAGCAGGTGTCGGCTAGACCACCTGTTTCCTACTGAGTATGAAAACAGAAATAGATAAAGACGTCCTTTATTTGAGATCTCACCACAGAAGTGGAGGATAATAATTTTTATTTTGCAACTAAAGATGGCTGATATGGTTGACATCACAATTAATTGAAAATCATGACATGATTTCACCAAAATTAAAGATAGAAAATGATTCATGATTCATGACTCAGCCCTGATCACAATAACTAGAAGAGCTTCCAACAACAGCTTACCTCTATTACAATATTTATTTAGGTGCAAAAAAGGATAATTTATTAGTTACGTGCTTTTATATTGACAGATACAAATGACTAGACTAATATTACATTTAGTGTATATAGTATGACCTAATTTACAGTGCTGGTATAGTATTCCCAATGAGATTGTATATATTTTTATTAGGACTTACTTTATTAGGACTTGAAGTCACTATTAAAAGATGTGTCTATGTTTAGCTACGATAGACCAAGCAAGCTAAACTTTAACATATATCACTGTGGTTGTTTATGTTTAGTGGAACCAGCTCAGCTCAGCAGAGCAACAGGTGCTTCAGTGCAGTTTATTGCTTGCGGTCTAAAATCTATTCTCTGTCCAGCTCAGACATGACCATTAACATTGACCTGAGGTACAAGACATTGTCTACAGTTGGACTTGGCATGGGATATATGTAAGGCTCATGTGAAAGCTGCATTTGTAGTATCTACGTTTATTAGCCTGTGTGGCTATTTCTGGTCGCAGCAGAGCACCAGGCTGTGGCCATTGCTCTGCAGCCAGCTGTGGGGTAAGATGACTGGGTGTCAGGTTGTAGATAGGCCTTGTGCAGAAATGGCAAGGGCTTGGCTTTTTTAAGCATGAGCCTGGATAGTGGCCTCAACTTTTCCATTGTCCTATTGTCTGAATGGAGCTCTTGTTATTGGACTTGGAGCTTTCAGGCTTAAACAGTAAGTTAACCTGCTTACATTTGAGGTTCAGCCCTAATGTTTGCTTTTACTTCACAGTTTCCTTTCACATCTTAGGCACTAAAAAAGCTTTTTGAGAAGTTCAACATATGTAGGTAACAGCTGCCTTACCTTTGTAAGAATATTATCACCTGACTTATTAAATACTAATCTTAGATTGCAGTCTGCATGTCTGCTATAGCTATAAATTAAATCGTTTTTATTTTGTAGAGAGGAACAGTCCCTATTTTATCTAATTTATAAATTAAGTACCCCCTCTGTTTTTTGTAATATTGAACATGTGTAGCTAAAATGTTTTTGAGTCTTTTCGTATGTTGTGAGCCTTGAACATTACACAGAGCAGCTAGCAGAGCCACACTGACAAGAACAAGTTCCCTCCATCCATCATAAACTGTTTGCATTGTGCTGTGAGTGGAAACGTTTGCTTACAATTCAAGCTTCACTTGTCTTTGAACCTAATAAGTCTTGAGTCTCCGGTGTGGCGTCATTCCCCTGACTAGGCAATACACTGAAGCAGAAAGAAATGATAAGGCTGTGCAGGTGAAAGAGCAACTCAAGGAAGTATTGCAGTTCCAGAGAAACCAGAGGTGAAACCAATCCTGCAAATGAGCTCCTGCTCTCTGTCTTTGAATATAGTTTCTTTGTTTGATCTCAAATTAAAATGCAGGCCTTGTGGGTCTACTAGCTGATTTATTTCCACCTTATCTGATTGGCCTTTCATGGATTTCCTTGCATTGTTGCACAGTGAAATAGGCCCTTTTGGGTGTCCTCATGCTGTCCTCATACCACAGTGGGCAAACACAGTTACAGTGCAAACAAGTTTTGCAGGGCAGTGAGCTGAAGAAGAGAGCTGTTTTTTCCCTCACACACCATTCTTCCACTTTCAGGAGCTGTGACCTCCATTTTACCTATGAGTCATCAAGGAGCTTCTGGACAAGGATATGTGCAAACTATAGCTTCGTCTGAAGTGAGCACCTATAGAGAGGAGAGTGGGGGGTTTTACAAGAGCTGTGTGAGGGATTGACTGAGCCGATTGAAATCTCTTATCTTGGCAAATATGTAATTTCCCAGCATAAATCTATCAATCGGAATTAGCCGAGGTAGTAATCCACCAAATCCTGACTCACCTTGTCTTATGATCAATTAATGGACAGAGGTCTAAATTATAGCCACAACAAAATATGATGAACTTGCTGTGTGAAAATATGGCCCCTTCTCTTGGAGAGGAGGTGGAGGTAGTTTTTGAGAGAGGCAAGGTGGCCGACCTCTGAAAAAGGCCTGGATGCTGTGTGAAACTGTAGCATGAACAAAGGGCAATGCGGCCTATATGGTGCTCTGCTGGCTTGTATCTTACAGTGATAACCTTGCTGCGTGAACTCCAGAGGAGATCTCAGGGTTTTTGTTTTCACAAGTCAATTAAAAAGCACCATCATCAGACTGAATTATCTGCATCGAGACTTGAACTCTATTCCTTACTTTACTTTGGACCTTCTTGTAGTTGTTGGGGTGTCGTTTTAGAGCTTCTCTTCTTTTTCCTCTAACACACAGGTTGCTTTCCAGGGGGGAGGCCACAATGGACAGCCAGTGTTGTGTTTTTAACTTGAGTTAATTTTAGACTCAGTCCTCTCCCTGGAGTGAGATTAGGTCCCATTCTGGGCTGCTCTGACCTCACTGGGTGAGAAGCTAAGAGGGATTTGGCTGTTGCTGCTCAGACGGTTTATCTTCCCTGTTGATGTCAATGGTCTGTGCGAGAGAGAAAGCGCAAAATGAGAGAGCCGGAGAAAATCAGATACTAGCGAAGTGAATGAGCGTGGCTTTTGATAGGAGCATCTGTCAGCTATGGTGTAGCTTAACCTTTGTGATGGAGGATATCATTGCTTCTACCAGACAACAGAACTTCAGTGGAGTTCGTGCGCTCATAGTTTAGCTGGTCAGCAGAACATGCGTGGATTGGTTTGTTCAACTGATCTAGAGATGGAGTTGGACGAAACCGATGAAGTTATGGTAAGGCAGAAAAATTAGTAAAGGCTAGAAGTTTTGTCTTGTTGCATCAGTCCACCTTTGTACCTTTTTAGTCAGTTGTGATTTTAACATTAAATGGAAGCAAATTGCATGAAGCCTAAATATAGATACGTGAATGAGAATGTGTGTTTTACTTCCTTTATAACACAATCACGATGGGTTAAATGCAATAAGACACAGATCTCGTGGTAGTCACAGTGTAGCGATGTTGTTTTTCACATTTCATTATACCCTCTTTTTATGAATGGAATAAGTTAATCTTCACATAGTTACAGCGAAGTTGGCACAGTTTCAGAGACTGTCAGAGTGCAATGAGCTTTGTTTTATCTTTTGCATTGTACGCATTGAGTTTATTTGTTATCTGGAGTGCCATAAACTCTGATTTGATTGTTTACACACATTTTTCCTAAATATCAAACGTCATGGGTGTTTGATAACTATGTGTGTGTGTAACTCATTGAGCAATTATAATTTTACTAAAGCAAGGGCAGGCTTTATGTTATGGTTTGTAATTTGGTTTGTTTAAGCTATGATGATTAATGTTGGTCTTTCATAGTTGTAACCATGTAACAAAATGAAAACTTTTTAAATGAAAAAATGAGAAGATATTTTCAAACCAAGGAACTGAGATTGATGAACTGTGTAATGAATTGAACAAAGTGATTATTCACAGTCCTCAGATAGTCACAAATGTATTCTCTGATCAACTAGTGAAGCGTCACCAGCGCACCACTGTATTCATGATGACCTTTGAAGCTGAAGCCATTCAGGAAGTGACTTCTAATCCCTCTTTAGTTAAGGTGAGGGCTTTAAGGATGCGGGTCAATGGTGACTGACAGCAGCAGTGAAAACGCCACGTACAGAGGCTCGCTCAAGTTCAAAATACACCACGACACTGGGTTGACTTCAGGGTTCCCAGGTTGGGCAGCCTCACAGGTTATTGTCACTGCATTTCAGTCATAACTTTAGATTCTTTTCTAAATACATTCACTAAAAAACTTGTCAGTTGAAAAATGTTATTGATCACCTGGTGATGAGGATCAGATCACACAGGTTTTACATGACATTCACATGTTATTATGAGAAACTCAGTGACCCCTGGGATGAAACTGTCTGTAACTCTTCCTCTGTTGTTATCACTTCTTTACTGCTGTCTTTACAGCTGGGCTCATGAGAAATCCATGCTTTTTATGAAGCAATAGCTGTTTTGAAACATTGCAAGTTGGTGCGGGGCTTTTTGTTTTTTCCTTGACAGTTTAAGTTGATTTGATGTTGAATTTCTGTTGGTTAAATGCTGCTCAAAACATGCCAGGGTGCAAAGTGTTTGTTGACTGATTCACTGACCTCTGTGTGTCCTCTCCTCCTCTTTCTCTGGCATCCCATTTTACTCTTCCTCCTTATTCTCCTCCCTCACTGACCTCTAAATTACATTCCACATCTTCCTCTTATCTCCTCTTTTTCCTCCTCCTCCTCCTCTTCCTCTCCTATCCTCCAGGGGGATGCCAGGGGCCAGATGGTGGCAGAGCGACTGGGTCTGGGACACAACCTGGACCTTTCCGACACCATGGTGCAACAGAAGCTGGACGAGATCAAGGAGCAGATCCGCCGTGAGATCCGCAAGGAGCTGAAAATCAAAGAAGGTGCAGAGAATCTGCGCAAGGTAATATCACATATTCTGCTTTACAGTAGACGGTCTTTCTCTCCAAGGGGTACTGCTTGCTCAACAGAGGGTGACTAAAACAAAAATGAACAAAATGAAAGCAGCAGAGGATAAGTCTGCTGTTCTTTAGAGCAGCAGCACAGGTCAGGCTTTAAAAACACTCAGCTACTCTCTCATAATGCAACCAGTAACATCATTTCATTAGATAAATGCCCATGTCTTTCAAATTCCATGCTGCCAGTTTGTAGTCTTCAAGGCCAAACTGATAGTCATGACAAAGCTCCTCCAGAATCTCAGAAAACATTACAACTGTTTGCACTGACTCAGTAATCATCCCCATGACTAATAAACTGATTTTTATGATTACAATTGGTTGAATTTCCTTGTAAATCTTTGTCATTAGAAAAAATTGTGTAAAGTCTTTCTCAAGTGCGCCCCACTCTCTCCTCTCTCCTCAGGTCACCACAGACAAGAAGAGCCTGGCTTATGTCGACAACATGCTGAAAAAATCTAATAAGAAGGTTGAGGAGCTTCACCAGGAGCTGCAAGAGCTCAACGCCCACATTGTGGTCAAAGACCCTGAAGAACTGCTAGGTAACAACAGTGTCACTGTGGTGCTACAGCCCCAGAGGATTTACTAAACATTAACCAGTAGTAAAGACAGCTGACATAAACTAACGCCGCATTATCTAGTGTTTCCCACAGACTTAGATCCTTCTTGCGGCAGTAGCTGACCAGGGGTGTGGTGGGACTTTCTTAAATGACTTATTAAATATTACCGTGTATAAGGTGCTCCACTGCAAATAATGCCCAAGCACATTGTGAGAAATAAATGACCAAACAGCTCCATTGCTTCACGTTGTGTCAAACAAATAACAACCCTCACATACTTGGGTCAGGCTGGTGAGGGTCGATTACATATTGTGAGTGGCCAGTGAGCCCAGTGCCGCCACACGTGCTTGCTCCCAATGGCCGGTCTGACTATGACAGATGGGTCCGTTGTCAAGGTGTTAATGTGTTTGAGAGGGAGAGGGAGGGAGAGAGACAGAGAGAGAGTGTGAGGGAGAGGGAGACAGAGAGAGAGAGAGGGAGGGAGGGAGGGAGTGTGTGAGAGAGACAGAGAGAGAGTGTGTGGGGGAGAGAGAGAGAGAGAGAGACAGGGAGAGGGAGACAGAGAGAGAGAGAGGGAGGGAGGGAGGGAGTGTGTGAGAGAGACAGAGAGAGAGTGTGTGGGGGAGAGAGAGGGAGGGACGGATAGAGTGAGAGACAGGGAGAGGGAGGGAGACAGACAGAGAGAGAGAGAGAGGGAGGGAGGGAGAGAGAGAGAAGGAGGGAGAGAGAAGGCGGGGCTGAGCAAATCAATGCTGTATAGCTCGACAATGAAATAAGTTTTTATCTATGTGAAATATAAAAAAAAAAAGTAGAAAATCAATATGTGGCGACACTGACATTGTGTTGGGCCACTACAAATAAATCAATGTATGGGAAACACTGCTGTGCCCTGCTTCTGTACAAATGTAACATTGTTGTAAACCATGTACCTTGACTTCTGTATTAGAGCAGGGGGTCGTAAGGTTAGTTGCACATTAGAAAAGATTAGTCAATTAATTAGTAGATTGACAAAAAACAAAAAAAACAACCAAACACATCGTGGTTTCAGCTTTACAATTATTAGAATTTACCAGTTTTCTTTGTGAGTGTTGGACAAGAGTGTTTCTCCATACAGTGAATCTCACTGACAATTGTAATCCAGTCCTGGGTCGGCGGGTTTGCCTGCAGCCGTTTCCATGTGATGACTCTCTTGCTGACGGCCAGATGTATTTTAAATTTCAACCCTCATCATGAGCCTTGAGTTTATCGCTGATTTTGCGCAGGTGCAATGTCACAAAAGAGCACTCAACTTCTTTAGCAATCTTTAGCAATCTCCTGCAAACTGTAAAGTATCACTGAGTAAATAATTTTGGCAGTGTTGTGTTAGAACAACACCTATATAAACACGCGTACACAAACACACAGAGCACATTGAGGGTTTGGAGGTGACTCACTCTCCAGAGGCTGACATTGTTGCATTCCACATTCCACCGACAGTTACAATGAGCTGTCGATTGTTCCCCTCCGAGGCCGCTGAAAGCCCGCTCCTGTGCGTTTGTCCACAACAATGGAATTTGGTAGAGAATCGACCACAACAGCGCTGTGCGTTCAGCGTGGTTTTGTTACAGTAGTTGCCCTATGGAGTCTTTGTTGGTGGCGAGTGTCTGGGTGAATTCAGGAAGAGATGGAATGGTATTTGTCTGCCTGTTACCACCACATCCCCCACTACAGTTGACATTAGGAAGTAGATGAGGAGGGGGGTGTGTGTGTGTTGGGGGACTGAAGGGAGGTTGTATCGGTAAATGGTTATCTTAAGTGGGAACAAATTTAGCCTGACTCGGTGACCCTGTATCTGATGAACGAGGGCTTTCTTTTTAAGTGACGAGACGCCAGCGGAATGTCGCTGGCCATCGCAAAATGATGGAGAGGGACTGAGTGCAGCTCAGCTCCTCAGTCATGAGACGACTTCCAACTTCTTGAAATACGTTCAGCTCTTGAATCCGCGAGAGACAGCACTTGTTTCCTGAATCAGTAGGAAGGACTTGCTCTGCCTCTGCAAACAGCCAGAATGTGTTTTTGTTCCAGGAGAAAGTTGAGGGGGCTCTGGTTATACTCCGCCGCTCAGCTGAGGCTAGGAATGGACCGACTCGGTCTCAGGCGCTGTCTGGGAGCAGCAGCGGCAGTTCTGACGCAGGGTCACCAGTCAGGTCTCTCTGTCACATATAATCTCAGAAGTTAACTCCCTGAATATAAGTCCAGTCAGTTTTCTTTCCAGCCATCACATCACGTCCCAAGAGACAATTACCCAGGTCAGTTTTAGTTCCAGTTTTCTAAATCATGATGTAATTGTTTAGAGAGTATTGTTAGCATGTTTCACATCAGATACAGATGGGGTTAATCTGAGGGAGGGTTCCCCTTGTCAGCTGTCCAGCAGTGACATCAGCCCTGCAGCTATTCGGTAGCTCGCTGTCTTGTCCTCCGGCCCAGCGTGGGCTGAGCCGTGTTCGGAAGGAGGGGAGGGTGGTAGGGGTCCTCAAATTCTTGGCTCGCCGTGACCTTGACCAAACCACTTCCCCACACAGAGAGGAAAGCCCCGAACCTAGACTGGATGACATACGCAGCACTTTTGTACGTGTGTTTTTACGCATGCTTTTGTCATTTCCACTAACAGCTTCCACATGATACTAGAGACCCTCATTACGCAGTTTTGCAACCAAGCTCCTGTTAAATTCTCACCTTGCTCCTCAGACTTTTGTGGTTTGGATGAGAATCTTTAAGTGCACACTTTTTTCCTGTCTTGCCCTGCCTCTGTGTGTGCGTGTGTGTGTGTGTGTGTGTGTGTGTCTCTATGGGTTAGAGGGTTGCCCCAGAAAGCCTAATATCCTCTGCTACTGCCAGTTAACAGAAATCTCTGCAGTGATGCTCCCTCAGCTTATTAAGGGTCATTAGATGAATCATTTTGACTTTCAGTTCAAAGAATCACATGCTCTCTTTTTGCTCGTCTCCCGCAGGTGTTCAAAAGAATCATTAGACGGTGTTTTGATGAAACATTCAAAGTGAATGAATCACACACTTGCCTGCTGGTTATTGTTATCTGTTTGGCAGCGTCTGCAAGAGTAACTCATGTTGCCAGTCAAGCTCACTTAAGTGGACTCAAGACACCTTCAAAAATATGAGATTTATTTTTATGTCTTGGAGAATTTGTTACATCATTTGTCATTTTGTGACTTCGAGGCTCTAAAAGAAGAGAATTGAGCTAAAAAAAAAAGGTTTCATTATGTACATAATGTATTCCCTAGGTCCTAATGAGAAATTGCCGTTGTGTTTTGAATGTGGCACATTTTTTAAAGTTTCTTCTTTGGGTCCTTTCTAAGAGGAGCTCCTTTATGACAGCACAGGCCCTGAAACTCAACTTGCAAGTCAAGTCAGGAGAAGTCAGGCAGGTTTTTTTGCCCACCTCACAAGTGTGTGTCTGTGGGAATGTTTTGCTTTGTGCTGTAGTGATCAATCTGGGGAGGGGTTTACTCTGCAGTTTTCGAGTTCAGACATGACCAAAAAAAAAACAAAAAAACAAAAAATAATGCAGTGAGCTTTTCCCGCAAAACTGTTGGTGGAAGACACTTGTTTTCATTTTCTCTTTGTGTGTCTGTACAGTCTGTGTGTGTATATATACTGTACATGTATATATAAAACGACACAAGCAATGTAAAAAGCAAAATTACATTGCCATGAATGTATTGGATTGTCATAAGTGAAAACTGCATTTGCATACACAGTGATGCAATTGTGGTACTGGTAGTTGTCTGCATGTTCACACTTGTGGTTTGGTTGTGTTTTTGTTTAGTTTTTTTTAGTTGTTGAAAGCAGAGGTGACTGCAGGGTTTCCCTCTGCTGTTAAAGCTGGAACAGACAGAGGACAGAGCCAATGAGATGATGGAAAACTTCTTTTAGTCAGCAGTGACTGCATTTGTAATATAACTTAGCTCTCTATTATAAAAGCATCAAACCAAGGCAGACTGCATATCTCTCAGCTCTGGCTTCACCTTTGATGTGTTTTAATGGCATGTTTCTATTCTTTGTGTCTGCACAATGAAAAAAAAAAAGTTGTGTTAAACACACAATGAAACCAATTGAAGTTCTCACTCTGATTTATTTTATTCATCTGAAATTCTTGATCTTAAAGTCGTGGATTTGTCTGTTCCTCCTGTGTTGAGAGACGGAGTCGGATGGAGTCTTGTGTTAACAGACCTCAATGAATTATAAACAGCAGCACCCTCTGGTTACATTATGTGACAAGTGAAGTTGCTACCTGATGTGTTTTTAGTAAACAAAGTTATAGGTCACTTTTCCGAGCTGCAGGACTGTTAAGCTCACTTCAAAATGGCTGGCAGCCAAAAATAGTAAATGCATGTGAGTTACTATTTACAGTCGGTGCAAATTTGTGACAGATTCCAGCAGCACATAGAGAGTCATATATCTGTGGTTGCCATAAGGTGCTAACTTGTACTTTTCTTTTTTCTGCCTTTACCCAGAATGCCCTCTGACCCCAGATACCCCTAACAGCGAGGCCAGAATGTGCACGAGCAGCAGCCGCCTCGCTGCCCTGAAAAGACAGAATGACATCGAGCTCAAGGTCAAACAAGGCGCCGAGAACATGATTCAGATGTACTCCAACGGGTCCTCCAAGGTAGGACTCAACAGCGGAGGGGGAGGGTTCACCTGACAGTCAGGTTTTAGCTGGTTCATGTCAGGCTGCCAAGTGTGTAAAATCAGTTATACTGTATTTAATGAGTAGTTCCAGTTTTATACAGGCTGGGTCTTGTTTATTTAGATTTCATTTATTTATAATAACATTTATAATAACATCACCAAAAAAAATTCAAACTGGGCAAGAAACATAAGCGATCAGGTCATCATGGAGGTTCTGAACAGTAGCACGTTAGCTGAAGAGAAAATGAAAGTAAACAGTAAAATTATTAGATAAATAAATTTACAAATCAACCTCCTTGTTCAACTTTGAACTGTCAGACTTGCCATCACTGTACACACACACACTGTTTTCCTGTGTTTCCAATGAGGGATTATTGGCAACATTTCGAGAGAGCTCACTTTCATTTGAAATTCAGATAAAGTGGTTCAGATCAGTGTTGCCCAAACCTGTTTGGCTTGTGACCCATTAAAACAAAGACATGTCTACTATCAACCCCTCATCTTAACATTTATCTACTAGCTGTGGTCAGAAAGGTTTTTCATTTTGATAACTATTAGAGGAACTTAAAATGGTAAAATTAACCAGAAATTCACAAGAACAAAAACAGATATTATCTGAAAAAACCAAACATAAATTTGCTTAATGTTTGAGTTTGTTTCTGCTTTCTGTTAATCATCACGTGACCCCTTAGATGCATCTTTCCACCCCACAGGTGGGAACTACTGTCACAAACCTTCTGACTACTTGTGTTTCTCCCCTGTGTGGTCTCTATTGCAGCAATAATATTTCCCATAAACCATAGAAATGACTTCAGACGTAAGAGTCAAGATGTAGTAAACCAGAATTGTCTGTTTGTCAGTCCAGAGGAGTCATAGAAACCATCAAGAACACTTCAGTTCATTTCAGTCGCCATCATCGGGTTTTATTCACCGTTGACATTCAGATTCTTTTAAAGTGGAATTACATGACACACGATCCAGATGTATTATAGCAGCTTAAAGGTGAGCTCGCCTTACATGACCTTCAACTCGCTTCACCACAGAACTCTTTCTGTTTGAATTTACACCGCCGGCCACTACTGTTGGAAATCCTTGTTTCTTCATCATGTGAATCTTCTTCACTTACACCTCCTTCCAGTCTGGCTTTTTTCCAAGGCCTGATAATTAAACTTGGCACGTGTCATTAGTTATATCATGTACCACAGACTGTAAAGGATTTCTAGACTCATTTCGTTTTTGTTTGTTTTGTTTTTTTTTTTACTTGAGGTAACAAAGTGTCTTTTTTATGAAAGGTATAATGAGCACAATCATTCCCAGTTTGAAAACCAGCTTCCCCTCTGTAGATGGTAGAATGATACATGGCAGGTTTGCTTTCTTCTCTGTAGGGGAGGAGGAAACGTGAGAAGGCGCTGACACATACTGTGTGTCATTCTCACTGCTGTTTGTTCCCAAAGCTGTTACCGTCCTTGTGGCTCCACTAATGCTCAGACCGAGAAAAACTATAATTTAGTTGGGAGGGGTGTGTGTGTGTGTGTGTGTGTGTGTGCGTGTGTGTATTATAGTCGTCAGAACTAATAACAACAGCTGGAGGACTGAGAACCTCTCATGCTCATCTTGGCTCTTGTGTCCATCAGTAGTAATTGAAGCCACTTTGTAGTAGACAGTTGAGCATAGTGTAGAGTTTCAGTGGTGTCATCTCTGCTTGGCCAGTGATGTAATTCTGCCTTTTATTGGATGTTTCTGTGGATACATCAGTGTAATTTAATGTAGCGTATGCTGATTAAATTTGTCTTGCCTTGAAATCCCTCTTTAAAGGAAGAGTTAAACATTTTGGGGAATATGCTTTTTTGAAATCTTGCTGAGGAGATTGATGCCACCCTCATGTCTGTATGGTAAAATATGAAGCTACAGCCAGCAGCTGATTAGCTTAGCTTAGCACAGAGAGAGAAAACAGGGGGAAACAGCTAGCCTGGCTCTGTCCACAGGTAAAATAATATCTGACTACCAGCACATCTAAAGCTCAGCAATAATTTTCCTATTTTTTTCTTTTCTTGTTTTTTTTTTTTTTATTATTCTTATAAAATAGACAAGTTGCAGTTTTTCAGGGGATTATGTTCACATCTGTTTCTCGGTCGGGTCCAAGAAATGGTCCAGAGAGTCACTGTGCCTGGCCAAGACATTTCTTCACATTAACAGGGTATAATGTGCAGAAAAAGCATTGTTTTGAATTTATTGAAATACATTTGGTTTTTTTTAAGTATTTTATTAAAAAATTTGAACTAACATTTAACCTCTCACGTATGTGTCTGCTGTCTAAATTCATCTACATCCCAGGATCAACACCTCACATGCTTTCAAAACTTGTGTAATGGAAATTTGTGCTGATTTGTGACCAATTTAAAAAAAAAAAAAAAAGCACTCAGACATGAGTCGTTGAACTTTACCCAACGAGACACTGAAGATCGTTGTATTATGTGTCCAAGTGAGCGTGGTGTTGAAACAATAGGTACTTGTGGAGCCTCAGTCTGTAACTGTAGTACAGTAACAGGGACTGAAAGTTGTCACATGACCCCGACTGTCTGTCTGGCCAGGGGGAGGTCAGTGCTTTGTAAGTGACCTCCCCCGGTCAGACAGACGGACAGAGGCACCTTCCAGTTGGAAATAGTCATGTCCTGATGTCACAGAGGAAATGCCTGCTGGACAGAGGTCTTTCCTGCGCGGGCCGCCGTCAACAACCAGGATTTAAACTTCAGAGGAATTCTGGGTGGAGTTTACTTACTCCACTCTGTGTGTGTGTGTGTGTGTGTGTGGGTGTGTGTGTGTGTGTACGTATGTGAGGGTCAGCAATTACAGCACACAATGAGATTCCACTTTTTTTTTTTTTTTTTTGTGAATAAGATTTTCCATGTGGTCACTGGTACTTTGGCTCCAATTAAGGGCATGAACTGGCGTCCTGGCTGTTTGCGTTGCGTGCTCACAACAACAAAACACAATGAGTGACGAGAGATGGCGTGCATTTGGGGGTCATTTATCCTGACACTGAAAGCTATTTAAGTCAGGAAGACAAAACATTACTAAAGCCTTTGACTCAATCATTAATGTGTGTCAAAAGTGTATCGATAACGCTTTGTTTTCACTCACAGGATCGTAAGTTGCTAGCGACAGCCCAGCAGATGCTTCAGGACAGCAAGACGAAGATTGAGTTCATCAGGATGCAGATCCTCAAAGCCAGCCAGACCAGCGAGCTGAGCTTCGAGAACAATGATGTGATGGGTGAGCCTTCGCTTGCAATCAGTGATCGATTAGAATCAGTCAAATGTGAAATGCCTCTCACAGATTAAAACAAAGAGAAACACATACACACACACACACACACACACCTGTTCACCCAATGTCTTATAAACCATGATGCATCAAAATAAAGAATCCCGTTCGTCCTTGTCCTCCAGAAAAACCCATCATCAGCCCGTTAGACCTGCGGGTGGAGGAGCTGTGTCACCATGCCAGGATAGAGTCCGCTGTGGCCGAGGGAGCCAAGAATGTCATGAAACTCCTGGGCTCAGGAAAAGTCACGGAAAAAAGGGCACATTCAGAGGTAGATGTTTGTGTTGTGTGAGTGTGTGAGTTTCCATGTAAAGTCACATCCTCTTTCCACTTGGTGTGTGATACTGGTTTGAAACGAGCAAGAAAAAGATTCTCTTCACTTGAGAGCCGATACAGTTTAATGGACTTCAAATGAAACTGATCCCTGCTCTGCTGCTGTGCTCTTCTAAAGTAAAATGGACCATGTAATTGATGTTTCTCTCTGTTTCCATCCTTCCTCAACTCATTTCCCACACCCTCTCTTTCCTTTCCTTCCCCCCCTCTTTTCTTTCCTTTGACTTCCTTCTCTCCTTCCCATCTGTCCAGGCCCAAGCTCGTTTTAATGAGTCCAGTCAAAAACTCGACCTCCTGCGATATTCCTTGGAGCAGCGCCTCAGTGAGTTACCTAAAAACCACCCGCGCAGCAGCAGCATCATAGAAGAGTTGTCCCTGTTGTCCTCGCCGGTCCTCAGTCCCAGATCAAGCATCATCTCCACACAGAACCAGTACAGCACTGTCACCAAGCCCGCTGCACTCACAGGTAACAGGACCAGGGACATATTGATGGTTATTGATTAACACATGGATCGTTTGAGATCATTTACACTCTGTTGTCACAGCCCCGTCCCATTGTTCTCAACAAAGAACAGAAATGATGTTGAGTGGATATAGGTATCGTAAATGACACGCGTATTGCTGTCATAATTACTTTTTTTTTGGTTTAATGTTTGCCTTTGCACAGTGATATAACACAGAGATATTTCATTAGTCATCCTGTTTTTTTTTTTTAGTCTGTGCGCTCTTCTCAAGTACACACTTTTCATTTTAGCACAAACACAGGACTGCGGTTGTCTCACACAAACTTTGCTGATTTGTATGTGTAATGTTCCTTCAGTCACACAGGAACAAAGCCAACTTGATGGATCTGTAAGGGCTGGTCGGATAAAGATAAATATTTATTCTAACTCAGATTTAACAGTGAATTAATTGCGCTAAACTGTCTAGTTTTATCATCTGAAGCAGAGCCGATTTGCTGTGAATTCTGACACTTTTCAAACCAAACACACGACAGATTTCTAGCTGTTCAGCTCCTTTTCCATCCTTTAGGAAAGATGTGAATCTAATATTTTAAAGGGTTCAATGTGCTCTTTTAAAACTGTTCCTCTCAGAAGATGTCACTCATTATCATCATGGAAGCACAGATCTTAGGTCAGAGATATTCTGCAGGGTGGGTGGCCTAAAATTAGTCAATCTTTATATTTGAGCAGCTGTCAAAACCTGAATTAGGCTCGTCTAACAGAAAAACCAAGACTGTCCTGGCTCAGTAAACCATCCTAACATTTCTTTATGAAACCAACTACAAGTAAAAAGCTTCCCCTGATACATTTTGAAAGTATATTTAAACACATCATCCAGTTTCCATGTGCAAAATGGGATAACTGAACAGCCTGGAACAAGAAAGAGTGTGAATATATGAATGTGCATCATCCCACCTGACTTCCAGGCACCTTAGACGTCAGGCTCATGGGCTGTCAGGACCTTCTGGAAAATGTTCCAGGTCGTTCCAAAGCTGCATCTGTCCCGCTGCCCGGCTGGAGCCCCAGCGAGACACGCTCATCCTTCATCAGCCGAGCAAACCGAAACCGCGGCGTGAGTTCGAGGAACCTGACGAAGAGCGAGGAGCTCTCCAGTAAGTAGGCCTGACCTCGTCCTCCGTCTGAGGAGAGTAAATATTGATGAAAACGAATTCTGTGATTACATTAAGCTTCACCGAAGTTAACCACCTCAGTGAAATGACCTTATCTCTAAAAACAAGTGAATGATCACAATCAGGACACTGTTAATACACTAGTGCTTAACAAATTGTGTGTGTGCGTGTGTGTGTGTGTATTTCTTCAGATGAGATCAGCGCAGTGTTGAAGCTGGACAACACGGTAGTCGGCCAGACAAGCTGGAGGCCAGTCAGCAACCAGGCGTGGGACCAGAAGTTTACATTGGAGCTGGACCGGGTAACACACATGCACACACACACACACACACACACACACACACACACACACACACACACACACACACACACACACTTCTGCCCTTGACCTACATCTCTGCTGTTGACTCAGTGTTGCGTGTGCAACACAGTTTTTCACGTTTGTTGTTGTTTGTATGTGTGTTTCTGTGTGTGTGTGTGTGCGTGCGTGCGCGTGGCTCTCTCCTGTAGTCTCGTGAGCTTGAGATCTCGGTGTACTGGCGTGACTGGCGTTCGCTCTGTGCTGTCAAGTTCCTGCGGCTGGAGGACTTCCTGGACAACCAGCGTCATGGGATGTGTCTCTACCTCGAGCCACAGGGCATGCTGTTTGCTGAGGTACACACAGACTCACACACATGCACACAAACACACACACACACCAAGTAGATTAATTCCATAAAAGGGCATTGAGTAATTGAGTGAAGTTTACCAGCGTGTGTCGGTAATAAAGGAACAATGAAACAACATACTGCCTGTAGTGGGAAGATTTTTTAAAATGCAATGAGAAAACATGGTGAAATATGATATATATATATATATATATATTATATAATTTGATAATCATCCTTATTGATCCTTTGATAATCCTTTTCATGTTGTGCTGTGGTGTAGTAGAGTGAAAGCTTTCATTTTTATAAACACCTTTCACTTTACCTTTGTGCTGTGAGTGTGCTGATCTCGAACATCCTCTAAAGACACTTTCAAACTGCACCGTCAGTCCAGACGTTAATGTAGCTTCATCAATTCTAAAATAAATGAATACTAATGCCACAACGCATTGCACTCCTTTCTATCTTTCATTAACACACAGAACCTTTAACAGTCACTCATGCAGTTCTCTGCCGCCTCAGCTGTTTAATCTTACAGTGTAGTCTCTTGACAGAACATCCTATAATATCTGTACATACAGACATACACACACACACACACACACACACAGACACACACACACACACACTGGCTTTTTATAGTTCTCATGCACAGATTTGTCCCAGTTCTGTTGGTTTTCTAAATTTCCCGTCACGGTTTCTGTTTGTTCAGGTAACATTTTTCAACCCTGTCATTGAGAGACGACCAAAGTTGCAAAGACAAAAGAAGATTTTCTCAAAGCAGCAAGGTGAGTCATAGCTGTCAACAGAGCACTGCACTTTTTCAAGGTGCGCTATTGTACTTCTCAGTCGTTCGTGACGGAAACTTGCATTTGTTTAAACAGGGTTGGGTGTTGTGTCTAAAATTTTCTAATTACAGTATTAATTTTTCTTGACTTTCCTTCCAAATCAGTTGCTACGTGGTTAAAGGAAAGGAGGGATTTTTTTTTTGTATTATTCACAGATATTCCTTGTTTTCCTCTTCCTTCTCTTTTTCACTTTTTCACTGACAAACCTCTTCACCTTTTCGCTTTTCTTCGCCTCCCCCTTTTTGTGTATTTTACTTTGTCTCTATCAGGAAAAACCTTCCTGCGAGCCCCTCAGATGAACATCAACATCGCCACCTGGGGCCGCCTGGTGAGAAGAGCCATACCGACTGTCAGCACCAACTCCTTCAGCCCGCAGGCTGCTGAGACCGGACCCAGCAGTCTGCCCGGGTCACCCACACCCAGCAGGTACTCAATCACACATGCACAGACATAACAGATATTAAAAAGTCATTATTAACTCATACTCATAATAAAGCTAAGATAAGAAATTAAAAAAAAAAAAGACAGATTAACGACAGTGTTTATTAGTTCTCAGTCTCTCACTATTTCTAACTAAGTTTAAAGACACAAAAAGTTACTTATGTTCAGTGTCAGTAGCTGGAGCGTTGATGTCTTTACTGAGCTTTACCTCTCCACACACAGTGACCCACTGGTGACCAAACTGGACTTTGACAAAGAGCCCACCCCAGGACCCAAACACTACCCAGCTCCCGATAACATCCGAGAACCACTGGTGCAGGACAAGATGCCCGACAAGGAGGAAGTACAGGTACAAGTGTTTCAGGAAACACAAGTTAGGTTGATAAGGCAGCAGTGAACTGATACAATCACAGATTGAGGACAACAGAGCAGCAGCGAAGCTCCTCGTTAGTCTTGTGCATGAAAATGAGGTTCTATGTTTTCTGTTTAAAATAATGCTTCATGTTTTCTAATTTCTTACATTTTCAGATTTGTCTTTGAATAAAATAATACTCATTGACCAGAGCTTCAACTCAGTATTGATCATACATGTCTGAATACGACTACAAATTCTCACCGTAAATCATCTTGGTATAAACTGTTTATGAGTCTCATCTAGTTTTAATAACAACCATAGATAAGACAGTTTACAGTCTTTCATCAGTGTTCCTTTGTGTAACTAAAGAACTCCTGGTCGAGTAATAATCACAGGATTTGTTCAGTTAAACAATATAATTTTGTATGTAATTTATTTATTTGTGAATATTAATAAGACATGACAGATGTAAGTATAATTTCCCAGTAATAAATGATGACGAACAGCTTGTTGATTATAATTTTTTATTGACCAAAACGCCACTGATTTGACTGTTACACTATCTTTGTCATTTATGTCTAATTCTCCTGCTTTGTGTTTCTTCTCTGCAGGACGCACTCGCCTCATTTGACTTCCTGAACAAGAGAAACAGCATGGCGGTGAAGCCGGACCTGGACGGAGTGGCGGAGCAGGAGATCCAGCATCCAGACCTGGAGCTCACCGCCATCCAGAAAGACACAGAGATAAGGTAGGAGAGCCACGAGCTCGTTTGGGTTCGTGTTAGTTTTAAATGTTGAAGTGAATTTCAAATGAAAGTTAAAAGAAGAGAGGAAAAGATGTGGTGATTTTCTTTTTTTCTTCCGGTTGCTCCAAGTAGAGACTTGTGTTTGAAAAGGGCAGCGGGCAGGAAAACGTACTTATTAATATTTCTGGTGGATGTTGTTCTGTCGATGATTTTCAGTGAGAATGAGGAAACAATAATGTGGCACAGAAAGATTGTAAATACACAAAGTTTGCTGCCACTGTTTTGATTCTCCTGTTACAGTTGTTGACATCTTTTAACATCTCTGATTTTCATGCTGTGGATGTTGCAGTGGGGGAAAAAAAAAAGTAACCAGTGAAGGAGTTAGATGGGGTTAAATGCTGCCCCCTGGCTTTGACTCGTCATGATTTTGAATTTTACTGCAAGCAGTCCGTCTGCAGCTGCCTGTTTTCTTTTTATTCAAAACACTTCATGCAGATTGGTCTACACTGACTTCTTTAGGCATACTGATGTAAACACTGATGTCTTTCCAGGGAAGAAGAGCAGTTCCACTTCAGTCTCCAGGACTTTAAATGTGTAGCAGTCCTCGGACGTGGTCACTTTGGAAAGGTGCGTTTCATTTGATCATCCGACACAGGGCTGCAACTAATGATTATTTTTGTTGTCGATTTATTAATAGTTTTGTTTAAAAAAAAAAAAAAATGCCAGAAAGTGCAAAAAAAGCTCATTATAATTTTCTGGAGCTGAAGGTGGCATCTTTAAAAATCCACAGTCCAGAACACAATGATATTAAGTTCATATATGACAAATAAACCATCAAATCCTCAAGTTTCAGAAGTTCAAACTGGGAACTTTGACATTTTTGAAATTTGTCAATTTAACAAAATAATTGATTCATTTTCTGTCAGTTTCTTAACTGATTCATCCACTGATTGTTTAATCTTGAGTAAAAATGAGCAAAGTGAGGAGGAAAGCTAGAATAAAAGCTGTCTCTCCTCTGCTGCCCCTCTACAGGTGTTGTTAGCTGAATATAAAAGCACAGGCGAGATGTTCGCCATCAAAGCTCTGAAGAAAGGCGACATTGTGGCTCGTGATGAGGTGGACAGGTAAACAGACTCTCACCAGTGTGTCACTGAAGTGAAATAAAATGTCATTTGTTGTGAAAAACTGTCGAGCTAAAAAACAAAGTAAAGGAAGTCGAAAGTCGTTTGTTTTGCTCAGAGCGTCGATGTGACTTTTCCTTCAAGTACAAATTTCATCTCCCTGCGGCGCCGTGACTCACGTGATCGTCTCTTCTCTTCCAGTCTGATGTGTGAGAAGAGGATTTTTGAAACAGTCAACAGCGTCCGCCACCCGTTCCTGGTCAACCTGTTTGCGTGTTTCCAGACGCAGGAGCACGTTTGTTTTGTCATGGAGTACGCAGCGGGAGGCGACCTGATGATGCACATCCACGCTGATGTTTTCTCTGAGCCCAGGGCCGTGTGAGTGACCAGAGCTTCACCTCTGTATCGATCATACACGTCTGAACACGGCGACAAATTCTCACTGTAAACCGTCTTGCAATAAATTTGATTGCATGATTCTCTCAGTTGATCCAAATGACTTGGAGTATGTAGCTTGTATGAATCCTCTTTCTGGTTGGCTCACGGGGGCCTTCATCATTTGTAGCAGTAACATTATTTTCATTTTGTCGTATAAATGTAATTAAAGTAAATTCATAGTCTCTTGTGCATTTGAGATTATTCCGTTATATAAATTCTGACGTAAGTCTTAAGTTACTATATAAATAACAATTATTTTTAAAATGGCTTTTTCATATCCTGTAAAAACGTCTCCTCAGTGCATCATACTTCATAGCTTCAGTGAAGCTCATGCAGCCTTATTTACCGGCTGTTTTGTACCTTTGCAGATTTTATGCAGCCTGCGTTGTGCTGGGATTACAATTCCTACATGACCATAAAATTGTGTACAGGTAAACAGGTTACATAATTTTAACAGAATTTATTTCCACAAGAAGCTTTAAGGTCTCAAAAATAATTGTGGTTCTCTTGTTTGTTTTTTTTTGTTATTTGCAGAGATTTGAAGCTGGATAACCTGCTCCTGGATACAGAGGGCTATGTAAAGATTGCTGACTTTGGACTTTGCAAAGAAGGTAAATTGGGAGATGACATCAATCTAAAAGCTTCAGACTTTTGTTGTTGAAAGGAAGTCCTGTGGGGAATTGCTTGAAAGCCGGGGCTCAAGAGTTTGTTTTTTTAAAGGATTAAAGAGGAACATTGTGGAGCATCAGGTGGCCTAGTGGTTAAGATGTACACCACACAACTGTAATATCCCCCGTTTGATTGTGACTTTTGTTTGCATGTTGTATCCGCTTATCTTTCCCCATGTTTTCAGTCTCTATCTACACTGAGCTGTCTGTAAGACCGCTAGATAAATATCATGTAACTTCATTATGAATCTATTTAATTATCATAAAAACACACGTTCTAAATAAAGTTATTGGTGCGACCGAGCCAGGTTAAAGGACAGATTCGTTTTCCAGGAGGGTTTTTACTAAACTGCCTGTGTGTTGTTTCAGGAATGGGGTTCAGGGACCGCACCAGCACATTTTGTGGCACGCCAGAGTTTTTAGCTCCTGAGGTTTTGACTGAGACGTCGTACACCCGCGCTGTGGATTGGTGGGGACTGGGCGTCCTTATCTTTGAGATGCTGGTTGGAGAGGTGAGTACACAGTACTCAAAAAAAACTTTCATAAACATGCAGTAACTGTATGTGAATTGCATATTGTCGTGACCCATACAATCCTCTGACATAACAGCGACTCATCTCTTTCATCTTGGCACGTCTCTTTTAGTCGCCCTTCCCCGGTGACGATGAGGAGGAAGTGTTTGACAGCATTGTCAACGATGAAGTCCGCTACCCACGATTCCTCTCCACCGAGGCCATCTCCATCATGAGGAGGGTGTGTAGATAGACTGAGAATTAATTCAACTCTGCTTTTATTGACAAATCGTCATTGTATAAGAGCATTTACACAGTTTGTGTGTGTGTGTGTGTGTGTGTGTGTGTGTGTGTGTGCGTGTGCGTGTGTGTGTGCGTGTGCGTGGGAGTCAACCACTGTAATGTTAACCGTATTTTATTGTTTTCCTCGTGCTCAGCTTTTGAGGAGGAGTCCAGAACGGCGTCTGGGAGCAGGAGAAAGGGACGCAGAGGAGGTTAAGAAACATCTGTTCTTCAGGGTAAGAAACAAAAAGACCATTTGCATTGATTTTGTTTTTTCTACTGTTGTAATTTTGTATTTAATGGAATAGTTTTACATTTTAATTAGTGAGCAATCTTTTTTTTTCCGTCAGACAGAGCCGGGTTAGTCGTTTCCCTTGTAGCCACTCTTTATGCTAAGCTAAGCTAAGCAGATGCTGACTGTAGCTGACTGTAGAGATGAGCGGTATCCTCCTTCTTATTCAGCTTCCTTTAAGAAAATTGTTGGCACTACTGTTATCCTCTCTGTGTGTCTGCAGCACATGGATTGGAACGGACTGCTGGCTAAGAAGGTGAAGCCGCCGTTCGTGCCAACGATTCAGGGCGCCAACGACGTCAGCAACTTCGATGATGAATTTACCTCAGAGGCTCCGATCTTAACCCCGCCCAGGGAACCCCGAGTGCTGTGCTCTGAGGAGCAGAACATGTTCTCTGACTTTGATTACATCGCTGACTGGTGTTAGCTTGACATGACTCCCCTCAACACACACACACAGACGCAGACACACACACAGACGCAGACACACACACACACACACACACACACACACACACACTGTGAACCAACCAACACAGCAGTGACTGTAGCTCACATCTTTTAAAACTCTTCCTCCCTGCCCAAAATGTTGAGGAGCAGCGGACGCGGCTCCCTGAGCCTTCGGGCAAAAACTCTGTGCCATTGAGAAGAAAGTTCAGACGCCTCCTGAGTACCCCCACTTATTTTTTAATCCACATGAAGAACATTTTTTTTTAAAGAGAAAAAGAACAAAAGAAACTCTGTTGGAGAGTGAAGGAGGAGGGATGCTTTGTCCTCTCGCACACGTTGTCGTCGTGTCCATTGTCTGACCACTGAGAATGTTTTTCATATGAACTCCAAGAAGACGGCAACAGATCGCAATCATGTTATTCAGTGTCACTGTCTTCAGTTTTTTTGATCTGTACAGATTATATTCAGTCGTATATTTTATTGTTGTGTTTTCTTTATTTGCAAAGCCCTCGCCACAGCTTAAGGACATTTATCTCACTGTAAAGTTTGACAGTTCTGTCACGACCATGTCTGAGACTGGTGTTCGGTGAATTTAAAGTGCTCAAAGCATCATCACTGAATGGTCAACTGCAACAAACATCTTGACTACTACTGCTGCTTCTTGACTTGAAAACCAAGTAAGAGTCTTCACACTACATTTCCTTGTGTGTTGGGGCCCAATCCTTGTCCACACCCCGGGTTTAACACCCATGTTTTCCCTCACTTTGCTCACTTGAAGTTTGCATGTGTGCATACAACATGATAATAATACTCTAACTTAAAACGGCAGTCCATCCTGAACCACGTTCTACATAAGCTGTTATATGAATTACCATCTTTCAGTTTTAATTTGAAGTTTCATATTGAAGATGATGATTACAAATGCCTTTTGGCCAGAACAAATAATGCAAAATATTATTTTTTCATTTCTGATGCCCTCTAGTGGCGCTGTAGGTTGAGGTTGATATTCAGCTGAACTCAGTCCTAAAGATTTAAGAGCCACATGATGTTGCAGTATCACTTTTGTCAGAGCCGAGCTCAGTTGGATTTCAGTTCCTGTGGTGGAGCTGATGTTTTTCTTGTTACCTCAGTAAAAGTGAAAACACTTGAGACCAAATTCATTGTGTCCCTCTTGAAGCAGCAAAGAAACTCTCGTGGTTAGAAGAACATCCGGTTGATGGACTGATAGTGAACCCAATGACAGATGAACTAAAGATGTGTTGCGCAAAAATCTACAAGACAAGTGCTGAGCTTTTTTTTTTTTTGGGGGGGGGGGGGGCACACATTAAACTCAGTTATTTTAGGTGTCTGTCAAAATGCCATTGAAATGTTTCCCACACTGTTTTGTGATTAGATTTTTCAAGCTGAAACAGTGGCCCCAGCAGATGACTGTCAGTTTGCATGTTAAATATAAATTGACTCGGATGTTGCAGACCTGTTGATGAGTCACTACAGGGGCGGGCAGGGTATATTATATATACATACTGTATGTACACAATTAAGCTGAAAGCACTAATTTTATCAATAGTTTTAATTATCTACGTTTCTTAATGATGAAAATAGATTGTACAAAGTTTTTTTTTTTTTTTTTTTTATTCCTTGCTTGTGCATGTTGTCGCCAGAACAGATGAAAACTTAATGGATGGTACACCAATACTCAAGTCTCACAATGTTGCTGTTCACCCCGGTGTAAAAAAACAAACCGAAGAGGCATTTCTGCAGTCATTGTTTGTTGCCCATCATGAATGCACAAATTAAACATTTGTAATAGTGGGATTGCTTTTATTTTTAGCCCCGACATTGAACACACCCTTGGTTTATTTTGGGTATTAAGAGTTTTCACTTCCTCTGAGTCACTCCGAAAACGACAATCTGAAGTTTTCATATGTTCACAAAGAGGTTGTGGAGTTTTCTTTCCTTTGAAGACTTTTGATCTATGAAAGTGTGTAAGTGAAAGATTTTATGTAAATGATTGTTAAATGTTATTCAAACCATGAGCCGATTACCATGCTTTAATGAAAATCTTTAATTTTTTTTTTTTAAATTACTTAGAACAATTCAAACAAACTAACAAAATAGAACCTGGTCATTTTTCTACAAAAACAAAGTTTTATGTATACAGTATGAAATCAGCCTAAAATTTGCAAGCATCAATTACACTTTCCCACTTGGACATATATACATGGTACAGTATATACACTCAAATGAAATACTGTAAGTACAGTCTGCAAGCTGTTTCTTTAAGCACTGGAATGTGTGTCCGTTATATTCCTGTGAGCGCGCCTTGATGAAGGCTTGAAGTCTGAGGACAGACAAGAGAAATCTTCCAAATTCAACACAAATAGGATAAAAAAAAGAGCACGATCCTGTAAGTACAGCAGAAAAAATATCACGACTGTGTAGGCAGCGACTTGTTCACAGCTGAGGCAGCTTGTCGACGGGTGTGTCAAATTTGAAGTCTGGAGGGAAAAGTTCCGCAGCTCGCGGGTAGATGAGTCGGTACGACTGTCTGATCGTAACGTCTGCGACACCGGCGATATCTCCGATTTCTGTGGAAGCATCAGACACAAAGTTGAAATGTTTGACTTGAAGTATTTTCTACATCAAAGAAGAAAAATAATTTCCTGTAGCTCAAAAATGCAAAGACTGAAAATAAAGTGAGAATTTTTTTGTAAACTGTCAGCGTCACAAGCGTCACATCTGGAGCTCAAAGGAGGCCCTTCGTCTTGCTCAAGAACACTTCAACAGGATGGATAACATTTTTTTCCTCAGTTCAGACAGTGGACTCTCAGCGTTACCCATTTCCCTTTTATCAGACTGGAGCACAGCTGTAAACGCATTTCACTGGAGTGATGTGTTTCACCCAACTACTTCCACTTTTGAAAGAATTCACATTTTCCTTTTCATAAATCATCAATAACTTATTAACATCAGATTCGGCAGATTTCCCACTGATCAGTTTTGGACAACGTACGAAGACCTGAATAAAACCATATCACACTTTGATGGTCACATTTTTTTTTTACAGATGGGCCCATTAACTATAATAGTTTGTCTAACTCAACACACTACTTGAGTATCAACAGCACGACTAAAACATTATCACTCACCTTTCTGGGTCTTCTTCTCTGCAGAGGCCTGGGAGGCCATGTAAATGGCTGCTGCAGCCACAGAGATGGGGCTTCTGCCGGGCACCAGGTCGAGCTCCACGGCCTTCCTGGCGATGAAGGTAGCCGCCATCTGCACTTGCTTGGGCAGCCCAAGGTTTGAGCAGAAGCGGGACATGAAGTCTCCTGTGGTGATTAGGTCCACGCTGGTCTCCAGCGCCTTCAGGATCAGCTTGAAGCATCTACCAATCTCCTTCTTAGAGATCCTGGAGACGGCACAGATCTCTGTGGAGGAAATGAGGAGGAGATTCAGTAAGATGGACTGAAGTGAAAGAAAACTTGAGTCTCTAGCCGTCTTCTCATATGAACTCCAGGCTATGAGAAACAGCCCCAGACATGGTCTGGAGTTGCCTTTTCACACATGTAGCACATAACCGGAGATTGTTGTGTCAGAGGCGTTCTCACCTACTGGAAACACTCTGTCTGGTTTAGGTGAGTGTTGGTGCCTGGATGCAGAATAGAAACATAATACCCACTTGCTAGCTGTGAATTGTCCGGATAATGACCTGCTCTATTCACACATCGTCTGAATGGACATTACACAGACTTAGCACCAGGGAGCTGGCAGGGTTAAGTCTGTTTAACGTTGGGTTCAACTGATCTGGACATTTGCGTTCTCACATAAAACTCCTCTGGGTAATGTTGAGAAAAGTTCAGAGTTGCAACAAAGTCTGAACATTTCAGCAAATTTTTTCTATCCACTCCCTGCGGTGACTTCCACAGTAAGACGAGAGAAGAGAAAGTGAAGAAATCGTGCATCCTTGACTTCTATATATAGTGTGTTTCCTTCTTAGGGACAAACCTTAGAGACAGGAATCAAATTGCCCTTGGTAATAATAGTGGTAAATTGCACACCACACATTAAACCCCATTGAGAAACACTTCAGGGACTTTGGGTCTGGGAAAAGGTGAGAGCAATTTTCAAACAATATACATCAACGTGCCACCATCACACAGCCACAATTTCTTTCTATACTGTCTGAAAATGTCATTAAATGTTTTTAACGGTGAGACAATACAGCACAAGTGAATTGAAAGAATAAAAGATTCATTACTGATAATCTATTATTGATACCATTGTGTGTATTTTGCTATCAATGTGTATTTTGAACAAATTCTTTTTGAAAAATATTTTAATTTAACACGAGAAGTTAAAACGTGATTTCTAGCCACCAGACATGAATTTAAAGAGGGACAATTCTTAAATTCTCAAGTGAGAAATGTGGAGATTTGGTCTGTTGAACATGTTACATGTTTGCATATATTAAGAAGTACCACTATTTGATCAGATTCAAGAGCAGCTGGATGTGAAATAATATGGCTATGGCAAATTCTTACAGGAAATTGTTTATTCTGACCTTTAAATGTTCTTGGTACACCTTCTTGTCTGCAGGCGATGTAGAGACAGGCAGAAGCAATGGCATCGTTGGCTCGACCCTTCAGGCTCTTCTGTTCATAAACCTGCTTGAATAAGTTGTTTGTTCTGTCCTGTAAAGCAAAAAATCATTTACAGCAAACACATTATTAGTAAAGGTCTTGATAACAATCTTCCCAAATTAAAATGAATGTTGATTTTTTTTTTAGAGATTTAATAGTGTTTGTATTCACAAACCCAAAATTACTGTTTTTGTGAAAGTTAATTGTCAAAATCTGTTTTTAAACATGGTCTTATCCTAATTTGGTTGAACTAAAACAAGACGACAACAGTCAAGCTGTGATATTTCAGTATAAGGGTGGACAACCAGTTGATTGTATGTGGCTCTTCTACTCACATTTCCTCTCTTTGTATTTCATTTTTAAATCACTATTATTTACTTCATTAATGCAAATTATTGCCACAAGAGAGCCAGTGTTTCCCAGTTAGTGGGACAAACCCCTTTATATAAACAGGCATATGAACATAACTTCCGCCCAGATTGGGCCAGTTCATATGCGACAACTGTCCCAGGTCATAGTCTGGTTGTCACTTTCAGCTGAAGACGGACGGTTTCACAAAAGACAGACTTTGACTATGGTTTAAATATAACAGATAGTCCGACTTCAGATAGACGTCTAAATGCATCCGTTGCACAAAGCAATTTAGTTATTGACTGTCTTAAATCGGACTGTGGTACAATGAATTCTGGGTAAATTAAGACTTTTTTCAAAATAAAAAAAAATGGCCGACAGGGTCACCACATCCAACCCTCAGAAAATGTTTGTCTAGCGGAAGAATTCAACAGTTACAAGGACGTTTTACTTGGGAAATTCAGCGAAGAGTAACAATAGGAAGAAAAACCTGCTTTGTAAAAAAAAAACTGCAGCGACAGTAAACTGTGTCAATCCCACCGTTGACAGAAGCATCAAATATGTTCAAAAAAGAAATAAAAATATGCTACAAGACACAAAAAAATAAATGTTTAAAAGAAGAAAATCCTAAAGCAGGAGGAGGACCACAGGAAAAGCTTGAAGACACTACTGAAATTGGGCAGTGGCCTCTGTTTGGGGGGGATAAACTGGACGAGAGCGCGGAGTATGTGGGATCAACAGCGGTGAGACTGGGGCTCACCCACCCGCACCGACAGCAGCCCGCCGCCAGCCTCCCGAGGGAGACGGACAATGACAGCCAAAATAACACACGTAACATTAAGGTAATAATGTCTCTAGTGATTGTTTGAATGACAGCAGTCAAAAGAAAAACGTATAACTTTGTGACGGTGGTTTTGGTATGCTAACGGCTGAGCCGGTAGCTAGCTGCCAACGATTTAACGATGCAGCCTTTGTGCAAGTGACGTGTCAACACACGCTACAACTTGGCCTTCAGAATAAAGTGGTGCTGTCGGTGTTTATTTTTCTTACCGACCCTGTCTTCGGACGCGTCTGGATGAGACAGCAGAGGAGGAGAGGCAGTTACTGCGGTCTCTAAAAACTCTTTCCCCTCTAGATGCTCTTTTCATAATAATGTTAGCAAACTACAAATTATTACCAATTTTTCTATTTTTTGTTGTTGTTGGGTGCTGCTGGCCAGCACAGGTGTCACTGATTGTTACCATGGTAACATTAGTCTGTGGTTAAGGTGTCTAATTTTTTTGGCTTAAAATTAGTCAGTCTTTTTTTTTTTTTGTGAAACAGTCTGACTTACATCAGACTGATCTATGAGCCAAATTAAGAGTGGTCTAATACTAGTCTGCAGGGTGTCCATATGTTTCAGTTATAAACCACTGGATCACAGAGAATTACATAATTATCACAGAAAGCTACATTTCGTTTCTCTTGTTCCTTTTCTCACTATGTTTCCCATGTGCGTGGTTTTCATTTTTCTCTCACTCTCTGAGTCAGCTGACCTTTAACGTGTGTCATCAGTGTCAGCTTCTACCGCTAAACAAAGACATCTGGTTCTGGAAGTGTCTGGAACAAACCAGGTAGAGACGAAAACAGTGAAGCTTTAGGTCTTTTTTAACTTACTATGATGTTCCTTGGCAGGTTGATGCGATCTGCCATGGTGCTGATTTCTTTAAAGGCATTGAGCATAGCCCGGTCAGAGCTGCTCATGGTCCGCCGGTTCTGGTACTTGGAGTTTCCGAACTCGTCAAAACTTGCTGCGCCTGTTCCCTGTGGTGTAAACATTGGATGTTTATTAGTAAAACTCTGAGGACGTGGTTTACTTTGATTGTGGTACTCAAGTGCTGCTATTACAAGACAGTAACAATGGTGTTTCTGCATCACTGTGGGATCCAAACTCTTAGCAGAGAAATATGTACTGGTTAATACTGAGATAAATGCTTTTATTATTATCCAAGCTTTCAGTGCCATGAGTGTTTCAGCACACCATTACCTATACATGCGCATCTGAACTAATATAGTCTAAAATATTCACATTGAAACTGGAGTGCTGTGATTAAACAACTGGAGATCTTCTGTCATCCTTCAAGTTATTTAAATCGCAAATACCAATATTTTGGAACAACTGTAATTTTCAGACATCAGGCACATCTGTCTCTCACCTTGCTGATCATGGTGGTTAGGTCTCCTCCATTGAGCAGTGGGTTCTGGGCATCTCCCACTCTGGATGGATCTTTAAGGGCCTTCTCATTAGAAAACGTCCTCCACTCTGAGCCCACATCGATTACACGGTCACCTGAGGAGAAATGGTTTGGAGAGTTGAATTAAAATAAATAAGATAAATAGGAAACCTAAATCTGGAGAGAACTAAAAGGAGGCACACGATCAATGTCTTACACATTCATTGTAACAAGCTTTAATTGGTAGATTTGCTGCATGGAAATAATGTCTGAGCTTATTTCAATGTAGACTTTGCGTTTGAGCGCTGGTGCTTTTATTCTTTGAGATTGAGTGCATGGCTTTTAGGCAGGGTGTCAACAACAGAAACCAAAATATAGTTTGTTTTAAATGTAAATGTAAAATTAACTTTTTTCTGTAATAGTATCCAGCAAAATCTTCACTCCAACACAGGCAAATTTTTCCCTTTGCAAACAACATCCTTTAAAATACAATGTTAAAATTAATACATTGAACTTGACTTTTGGTTTCAATACTTTTGAAGGCTAAACTTGATACCCTGCACACAGACCAACTAAATTCATTTTCAACCAACATCCAACTTGTTTCTTTCTCTCCTTTTTCTATCTTTTGTACTGACGGCTACACCCTTTGCTCTGAAACTGGTTCCTTTTTCCTTCCTTAATTGATAGAAACATGAGATGCTTAGTAATGAGGTAATGACGTATCGATTTTTACAAACAGTTTGTTTAAAGTTCAGCCAATCACCTGCACAGACAAACAGTTTGTGCTCCGTTCTTCCATCGGGTTGCATTACATCCCTCTGGAATAATTAAGCAGAAGATGGTGCAATAATCAGCACAATTCCCCTCTGCAAACACTCAACTGCTGTAAATACTGTGTCGATCCTTTTTGGCTCAGCTACAGCATTCTCCAAGTTTTACTCCTCTGCTGTTCTCAGTATTGTGGCTGTAAATCTGGTTCAATCAATTTACACATCATCCCCTTCCCTCTCTTTTCTCTCATTTTCTTATTACTGTCTGTTTGCAGTGAGGCAGGTATACATAAGAAAATATGGGTTCATCCAAAGGAAAAAGGTGTGACATGGGCAGGACGTACTGTCTGAACAGGGCCATTAGTTTCTTGCACTTATCATGACTGTCTGTTCTTGGAACTGTGTAGCAGGGTCGGGGATTAGATTTCTGATATTTTAATCCTGTTAAGATTTTTTTTTACCATCCATCAGCCTTTCTTATATCTAGAGGCAAAGTGACATTCATCTCCTCAGAGGTCACCCGAAGCTATGGGAGCAGGAACAGAGGGCGCTTCAGCTTGCATCAGAGAGCGGCTGGCGTCTCTCATCTCCTGTCTGACCTGGTCTGTGCTCAGGGGGCTCGTTAGAGGAGAACTCTGTGTCCCCTGCAGCTTTGTCTTACACTCTGCATCACATGTTAAAAGATGTTTTATCTGTGCCTGGCAAAGCAAGTATTTGCCTTCACAAAAAAATGTGATTTATTAATGCACAATCAAAACACTAGACCAGCACAAATAACTGCTAACTTTTTGTTCAGAAGCTTCTCTGATGTTCATTTATCTTTATATTTTTTTCAAATCATTCCTCTCTGCTCTTTATTGATCTCAATGTTCTTCTGGTCTCAGATTTAATCTAGGTGAGTGTTTCTTCATATTATATTTATTATTCTTGCCTTTGGTTCGAGTGACAAATTTAAGCATCAGATCACTTATATTGTAAAGAACCTTTTCTACTGTACATATGACAGACAATGGAAAAAAAAAAACTCTCGACAGCGAAGTGTATGGATTATTCAAAATAATACAATCAACACTGTCTCTGGAATAAGACACTACTATTGTAGTTTTTCTGTTCTTTGAACAACACAAGATTTGCATTTTCCTTTCTTGTATTTGTGTAGTGAAAGATGTTTTTGTGATCTGGGTGAATACAACATAAGACTTAAGACAAGCTAAACATTGTAGATTAATATCCAGAGGATGGTTGAACCACATTACATAATAAATATATTTATTGTGGCTGTGATTTCCACATTCTTTTCCACAAACTGTGGTCTTGTTTAGCATGTCATCTCAGGTTGTGTTCGAATGTAGAATTATTTTAACCATGGTTGCCTAAAACCACAGACACTGGCACAGGAAGACTGACGAGTGCGATTATCTAACTATGACAGAATTCAACCGAGAGAAGTTGAGATAAAAGAAACAAGTACAGGAAACCAAAATGGAAAGGAAGGACGTGTTCTCACACTGAAGCCTCTCTGATTAGAAAGCAAAAATGCATGTCTTTGTAGAGTGTATACTCACCTACTACAAGGCCGCATTCAGGGCAAATCATGTCCCCTGCTCTGTAGTCCTCCACCAATATGGCATCAGGGTGGTTGGGACACTGAACTCTGGGAAGGGTCAATCCCTCTCCACTAGAAAAGGATAACAACAATCAAATTGCTCAAAATGCAAGAAAGGGAAAATGAATGGGTGGGGTAGAGAGAGGTCATGATGAGGTCAAGACAGAAAACGTCAACAAAGTGTGCCTTGTAAGAAATCACTCATGAGAGGAAAATGGAATGGAAAATAACAGCCAATGTAATTCTGATCTCTGATATCCTGGGGGGAGGGTAAATTTAAATCATAATGATAGTTCAGATGTGTTTTGCATTTACACTTTCTTTTCCTCCTTTTGCTGCTGAGAAGATATGCCTGAGTGAATATTCTTCCACAACACATCTTACAAAACAACTGCTGTATGTTGTAATGGGTCTATTGGTCAAATGGGCCAAACTGGCTGAGGATGGCTTGGGCAGTGTCAGCACCTGAGTCCAGACAAAGGAAAACGATAAAAATAAATCTGGGTAAATGTTTTATTAATCTGTGATTAGCTTAATCAACAGCACAAGGGCAACATCAAACAATCTGAACTCAAAGCTGAACATGATCAGGTAGTTATGAAGCATCAGTGTCCTTACTAATTATTTTCATTATTGATGAATCTACTATTTGTCTTGAATAATTGTTTAGTCTATGAAATGCCAAACCACCCCTGAAAAATGCTCTATACAGTTTTACAGAATTGTAGACATTTTATATATAATAGCAAATTGTCATATCAGTAGTAAAGTAGTTGTAAGTTAGTTACAACAAAACACCAGATGAAAAGAAAACATAATTAGTTAGTGTGCCCACTTAAAGCCAGAGTCTATTCACTCAGAGTACGAACTTCAGACACGCTCCAGTGGACTCATGTTGCGTAAAAGGCTAAACGTACACATGCTGTACAGAAAACATTTGCATGTGTTTACAATAGGCAGGAGCGCTGATCCAGCACTCACAACCCGCAGTGAGTTTATATGTTAGCTCAAGTTTCCGCTTCACAGTACGCTAGCTTTATCACGATGTTAAACAGAGTAAAGGTAAAAGAAGCCTACGATGCGAGGCGACGTTAACGTGGTAACGAGCTGAAGCTATTGAGCGACGGGGAAGAGCAGCGGGGCTGTAACGGCGATACATACAGTGACTTCTGGCACCATCTAGCCAGCTACCTAGCTAACTAGCTGCTACCTAGCACAATACATCGTACGCCTAGCGGTGCGAATAAGGGCGTGGGTTGTTTTGACCAGAACTAGCTTGTCCTATCATGTCCAAATCAATATTGTTTTTACGAAGTAACATTCGCATAAAGAAAGCAGATGGTGTTGATTTAGTCAAAGTTGCTACGTACCGGCTTGTCGACGCCATATCACCCTCTCGCTCCGCCTGTGTGTCAAAGAAACAAATGCTTGCAGCACCTCTATTTATAACTTTTTCTGATCACGTGTCTGTTTGAGTACGGAAACCAAAGAGCCCAAACTAGACCAAATGTGCTTCGGTGTTTATCAGTTCTTTGTTGTAAAAGCAGGATTTCAAATGACAATAACACAACAATTCTAATTAATAGAGTTGTACCAATGGTATAACATGTAGCGATGTTCAAAGATATTTCTATGGATTCATGTTAAATTTAATTTCTCAGTGTGCTCACGAAACCTGGCGATCAGGCAGGCTACACCCAAGACAACCAAAGACGAACAATTAAAGAAACAAAGCAATACCATACTTAAATACAATTATAACAGCATACACCAATAAAATATCACTGAGTCACAGTGTATTGAATAGGTCTGTAATTGTAAGTAAACGTAAGCGATTTCCTTGTAAACTTCCTGTAAAGAATTCTGTTAATTCCAAGATCTGAGAACTCCCTTGAAAGGAAAGCATTTACACCTAACTAAAGAGTCATTTGTTATTAATGTATTATTTCAAACTATGCATTGCCTGCAAGACTCTCTTCAACCAATTATTTTCAGGAAATTTCCTTGGAAATTATAAGCAAATGGCAGACCTGTAAAACAAAGCGTTAACCCCCAACCAAAGCAGCACCTTTTTAATGTGTCATTGTGGTTGCCTCATACATGGGAACACAAAACCATCACTTGCTAACATATAAGAACAAGATAAATGCCACTTCCACTTTTTAAGACAAAGTTATACAAATGGTCACTGAAAACTTACAGTAACAACAAATCTCTAAACTGTACAGATTTACACCCTAACAAGCAAACTGATATAAAAGGCCTGTCCTATTGCTGTGTGACTGTGCCACCCTGTGTCTCTGACTCAGTACCAGTCTGTGACTGCACTGCTCCTTGGCACCATACTTTCCAGGCCTGTGAAGGAAACCACACAGAGCCACAAAGAGTTGCTTGACTTGGTCACGTTTCCGAGTAACACAATAACAAATCTAGATCTGTATGTAAATTAAATATCTATGACTTAACATAAACCAACAATACTTGCTATGTGTGGCAACAAAACTTATTTCTATAACCTTTACAAAAAGTCATACACTTCTTTGGAAACTGAAGTCAACTATGAATGATTGTAATGCATTATGATTACCTCAACAGTACCAGTAATAAAAATGCCAGTGCATCAAGAATACAGCAGGTGGCGCTAAATAAAAGCGTGTGCAAGGTTTGGAAAACAGCCAAGTCTCACTGGCCCAGCACTACACTCATTGTTCCAGGATGATGATTACAGTGATTAGTTTAATGGACAGAGAATTCAGAACTGATCTCTCATTTTCAGGTTATTCATATTAGAATCTACTTATTCCAATAGTGAAAAATCTGAGTCAGCCTGCCACAAAGTACAGTCACATTTTGCTGAGTACAAATCTGGGCTGAGAAATCTCATCCGACATCTGGCAAGTGCTGGCAGCTCATAGTGATGTGAATGTCTGAGTCCAATGTGAGTGAATCTGACTTGGTGGAAAACAGCCTTGATGTGGTCCTCCCATCAACACTGCAAATGATAAGCAATAACCAAACCTCTGTGTGTTCTGCAGCTGATTAAGGAGCCATACGGAGAGAATGTGTGCACCATGGGCTGTTAAGTTGTTGTTTTTTTTAACTGTTGAAACCAGAGTTTGGCTGAAAAGTGTGCCTGAGAAGCAATCACAGATCTTTAATACTTACTTTTCTAATACTATTGACAGTGAAAAAACCTCTGTTTGACTGAGTCTGACTGTGGAAACAAAACTTGCAGAAAAGGTTACAGATCGCAGCACACCACAGGTACACAAAATGCAAACAAGCATGTATTCTCAGGCTGTTTTTCTTTGTCTCAAACACACATGCAAATTCACACATGGTCCTAACTATCCTCAAACACCTCAGGGGCTGTTTATTCATTATTTCCCAACTGCAACAACATATCAAGCATCATTTTTATTTATGACTGATTTAAGTAATAACAAAGGATCAACACACGAGCAAACAGCATGTGTGCAAGCGCCCGGAGTGATGCATGTAATTTGACACACACAGGCGCACATCCCAATCCCAAATCCTCCCCACTACATGCCCAACACTAACCCCAACCTAATCCTGAATTTCCTACCCCCACTGTGAGTGGGTAAGACCTCTGTGTTTACTGTGCAGAGTTAATTCATTACCATAGAAACAGATTTATTTGTGTGGGTTTGTTATTGGGTTGTGGCTTTTGCCAAAATTTGAATGACTGTTTATTTTTTGCAGCTTCCTCACAAAGACATCACAGGTGTGTATATGTGATGTAAAGTTTAACCACTAGCTATTGTTTATAGGTGTGATACTACCCTGTGTATCCATTCCAAATCAGAGAGGGAGATCCATACTGAATAATTTATAGCTCACTGAGCAAATTCTCAACCCACTGAACTGGTTGCCAGGGGAATCATAGACTCCTCAGCTGTTTGGCCACATTACCTCCACCGGCAGGAAACCCCATGCTGCCCAACCACTGTGCCCGCTGCAACCCAGTATGACTGGTTCATTACAACATCACTATACCTTTATACCTACTCTCACCGCACCGACCACAGCCGAGATGTAATGCAATATAGACAACACAACGCCAGGGTCATTATAGGTCATTGCATAAATTTATATCAGATAAACACTTTATTATTAATATCTTCGCAATAAGGAAATTGTTGAAAACTGTTTTAGAAGAATTTATGTGACCATAGTGAGTATATACTCAGTTGTCAAAGACTTTTCTCATTCACTAAGGGTCCACTATAACTTGGCTATCACAAGATTGAGTCACTCAACTCTGAACAAACAACAGAAATAGGCAGTCTGATATATTATGTTGTATGTATTTTACCTGGTTTCTACAAATCCTGTAAAAAAAAAAAAGACAGACAAAATCAATCATCAGTGTAATTAGTCTGCATGTGTTTTTGTACGGTCACACACCACCTCGACATCTGATCTTGTAATCTGGCAGACTATAACACTACACGCCCCAGTGGCTGCTTTTCTTTCTTCCTTTTTTTTTCTTTCTTACTTTCAAAGTACACGGGTAAGCGTGAGTGAGAACAGAGTGCCAACAGCCAGCAGCCCAGGACCGGTTGAAACCTGTATTGGTTGCAAGTGAAAAGACACTTCCTCCACCCAGTGCATCACCAACCAAATCCAGAAAGAGCTGGAAGTGATGCATGAGTTCAGCACTCAGGGTCCTATTGACAGTTGAGTTCATCATTACCAATAAAACATATAGACAGAATAATATGTAGACAGATAGTAGCACAGTGGATAAACAATGTTGCGTTATCAGTACATGTGATAATAACAGTTTTGTTTGTCTAATATGGTGCAGCATGTCAAACACGTGTCTTGTGGACAAAATGCACATGTGAGTCTAGGTCTTAATTAGTCAGCAAAGTTATTTCAGCCATCAACAACACACATTTTGTGGTGTCTGAGATTGAAACAAAGAAGGGGAAGCTGGTGTTGCGTTTATGTCCCGTTGGAAAGATGTTAGAAAAGAGAACTCAGTCTTCAGTTGGTACCCTATAAAAGCTCATCTTCTTTCTGTAACACATTATTTGTTTTTCATTAGCTGAATACTTACAAAATTTGTTATAGATATCACTTTGTTTGCTACATACTGTACAACAGTAAATAGGCATTTTTCACAGCAGACATTTTGACTTATTATAGTAGGAATGGCACAGGTTTTACTAACAACATTAAGCCTCATTATTCCCTTATTTACACTTGTGCTTGTCCTACAGTGACATGTCAAATGTCCCTGAAAAGGGTCTATGTAAAACCATTTGTGGCTCCACTGGCCCATTTGTTACTTTTGTGATTTGGTTACATAGTCCCCTGCAAACCTTTTGCATAACATTTTTAACTGTTTTCTTTCTACTTAACCCCTGTTAAAACCGACACGTCCTCTTTTTGCTTGAACGTATGGTGAAGGCTGCACCAATGGCAAGTTTCAAGTTAAAATATTTAATGAACATTATCCATTTTTTATTGGAACAATACCCCCGCCCCCTAACAAGCTCAAAGGTTCTCACAATTGTAGGCTTATTATGTTGAGAGCCATACCGCAGTGCTGGGGGAACAGAAACCCCCTTTGACAAGTTCCCACAATAGTCCGTGTCATGCTAAGCAAATACAGAGCTTTTTCAGATTCCTATATTGTGCTAGAGAGCTGGGGAATATTATATTATATTTATCATTATGTTTCATATAAATCTGTGCAACCCTGGGAACATAAGAAAGACCCCGTTGTGAACATATTGACATATCATATCATCACCCTCAGGACGAACTTGCAAGCAAACTATTGCATATTATTCATTCAGTGGTTAGGCAACACCAGCTTTTATTTAGAGTAATGTTTCTGTTCACCTGGGGAAGTCCAATGTTCACTCTCTATTAGCTCTGTTCTTCAGTGTGGTCTCTACTAACCTCTTCGGCTGCTACGTTCACCTGCTGGTCCTTCACTGTATCTGTCTGCTGCTTTTTATTTATTTATTTATTTTTAATTTATTATTTAGCTTTATGGTGTCCTGCTAAAAAAAGGACACCACAAAGTTGCGGGCCAGACAGCGGAACAATGAGCTGGAACTCACTCTCCATAAAGCCGAGGAGAGCTGCAGATTCAGCTGATAACTCTCTGCAGGTTCATCACTGCGAACCACCTCTTTCACGTTGTAACATTGTTTTCACGTTGTCATTTGATACACTGTTGGTGTATAATATCGGCTATTAAATATAAACTTTCGGTTCTTTTCAGCCGAGCCGCTGGCCTGTAACACTTTTTTCCCGATACGCTCTGAACGCCGCATCAGATAAGCTCGCAGGCGGTGTCTTCGGGAACTTGCCGTAATGTCATCCTCCAATGAGAAGCGCCCATAACACCCACAACAGCGGTCTGTGCGGCTCCATGTTGGATCTACCTTTTCTTAGAAATATATTGCGCCGGAGGTCTGTCTGCGCATATTGTCCAACGCACTGCCGGCTCTGCTCCGCGAGCTCAGGTATGAGGGATGTAACCGACGAACCGTGCTGTCACGAGCAAATGTTCTTTAGAGCTTTGTTTTACACACCGGCGTCATTCTCGCAGTTTTTAACGGGGTTGAGAAATTAGGTTAGAGGCGCACCTGAAGAACGGAGCGAAAAGTGGCATGCAGGCTGAGGAAGAAATAATTGGATTGAGATAACACCACACAGACAGTAAGTATATTTCTCTCACTATGTTTTAAAGAATTTATCCAAAGCATAGTAATAATCAATAACTTGACTTCCCGCGTGGCCGAGGAGGTAATGATTTCCAGAGAAGAAACTGGTTACCTGGTGTGAATGTTTAACGCCGGGACACATGACGATTCTCAATTTCACATGTTTCAACAGGTCACCTGACCCAGTACACCAACAGATAACTTACTGCGCAAGAACCTCTCACGTGAGGAAAGCAGTCCAATTCTTCACCATCCAGCAGCTATAGAAACGTGTTTTTTTTCTCTTGTGGTAGGAAACAGTTCTGCCTAAATACAAAACTGCACACAACATGTTTTCCACATGGCCAGACTGCGACCTATTTCCTTGCTGTCTGGAGCCCATGTGTTAGTCTCAGATCTGACTCTTAAGTTAGTTTACACATAACTGTCTGTAACTTTAAACTCATAATTTATCTTAATTAACATACAGTGCAGTGGCCTTTAAGAAGTGGTGAAGTTCATCTTTATCTCTGACTCAGTCCCCGCTCTGAGAGGAAGGGGACTCCCCACCACCCTGCCTCCGCTGCCAGTGCCCCGCCTGTGGTGCTGGGGCTCGCCCTTTCCTGGGGGCCCTCAAGCACAAAGCTTTTTAATTTTTTTTTTCCATAGCTCATTTGGTTGTTTCTTACACCATCTGCTAAGAGACAGGGGGAGGGTTTAGGGTTGTGTTACAAACCACTTTGAAGCCACTATCAACTTGTTGCTGTTGTGTGGTCTGTAAAAATAATTAGATCCTTAAATATCATGCATGACCTCTTAGTTTGATTTGACCTCCCTGACAGCAATGTAAACATCATGACACAATAAAGAACGGGAGATATCGAAGCAAAATATAACACTAAAACCTCCATGAAGCACAATGCTGCGAACTCATGACCTGACGAGGAGCTATGCATTCAGCCCTGCCTACCACTCCAGCTTAATCAAATTTAGCCGACTGTATAGGCCCTCTGCATGGCAGACACTCTGACATGTCACAGTAGGAAAGGCACAGGTGTTACTAAGAACATTAGCAATGGCTCAGTTCTGTTCAGGTGTCCCAGTAAGCCATGGCAGTGTGACAGTGACAGTGAGTCAGCCTGCACAACAACAGGAAACCAACACCATTTAGCCATCGTTATAATTTTATAATTTACACCTGTGCTTTGCCTTCTGTGACATGTCAGATGTGATCTTTGAAAGAGGCCTGTTGTTGAGTAAAATGGCACTATGAGAAAACACCAATATAACACCAGCTACACACTAACACACCAAGGCAAGTATGTTAGTACTGTACTATACTGCTGGATAGGTGTGTTAATTATCTCAATCTTTTCATTCTATTCCTGTTGGTTTTTATGGGTAAAATCTGTGTCAACTACAGTGACAAAATGGAAAATTATCTTTTAAATCAAAAAATACCATTCACACCTCACAGGATAAAGTCAAATATATATATTTCCTTCTTAGAAATGCCCTAATTTTACATTATTCACATGCAGGAAATACCTTCTTTTTGGAGTACAGATCAAACAACAAATCATTTATTAACTTATTTATTCATAAAAACTTTTAAATTAGAAATGGTGCTTTAAATGTGTTTCTTTGGGTTAGAAGCAAGAAAACGGATGAGAGAAGATACAGGCAGCCCTCATGATACAGAAGTGCCACATCTTCTATATAAGGGGAAAAAAAGCAAGGTTTTCAGTGATTCACTGAATGAATATGTGTGTGCCAAATATCATAGTGAGTCAGAACAGTTGGTGGCCTTATGCTCACATAAAAGGACACAACATTGTTCCAGTAACCACTAGTTGTAACAAGTCTTGATTTAGCACAATCTTGGCTCTGTGCTTAAACATAATTAAAACTTACCTCAATGAAACTGGACTGAGAAGTGAGAGCAAGTGAGAGTTGAGTTTAGCACACCAGGATAAAACGATGGAGCAGAGTCACACTCAGCGGTGCCTTGACAGTTACACGTTCACACCATGTAGAGCTGGGGGTTAAACGTGTTAGTTGAGCAGCTTTAGCAGGGAGTACGACATGGAAATCTGCTGTGGATTTGCCCCCCAGAAAGGTTTTAACTTCCTTGTGTATGTTTGTGCTGGCTAATTTTTAATTTTTTTTTTGTTTCCTGAAAGTAATCTAAACAGAGACATTTCACAGCCATTTTAAATGGGCTCCACTTATTAGCAATTATAGATTAATTTGTGAATTATTTTCTCTATCACTCGTTTGTTCTATAAAATGTCATAAAACTGAGAAAGTTTAGAGCCCAAGGTAAATTCTTTATATGTCTTTTCTCCAACCAACTGTGTTAAACCCAAAGATATTACATGTACAGTGACATAAAAATGTTTGGAATTTTTTGGTTGCAAAATCACTCAAATGATTGAGTCAGTTTTTTGCATGTTAATGTAACATACAGTTGATTTAAGTGCAGAATACTCTGAGTACATTAAGTGACTCTCCTCCATTTGTTGCAGTGATGTTCACACTCACTGAGGTTGCATCTTTGAATGACATCCAGCCGACGTACCGCATCCTAAAGCCATGGTGGGATGTCTTCATGGACTACCTGGGGCTGGTCATGCTCATGCTGGCTATATTCGCCATGACCATGCAGATCACCAAGGACCAGGTGGCCTGCCTTCCTTGTTTGGAGGACCCAGAGGAGGCTTCAGGACCTAAACCGGACTCATTCCCCCAGCAGAACGCACACGAAGGAGCTTCATCTGCAGCCACCGGGGCCCCTGTGGTAACCACCCTCCCATTTGTCACCAAGGACTTACCAGATGAAGCTGTCCATGAGATCCACGTTACACACCAACACACTGTGGTGGCAGAGAAATATGCCAATCAACCTCAACCAACGGGGGTCAAGACCAATTTGGACTATCAACAATATATCTTTATCAACCAAATATGTTACCATGTTGCCTTGCCCTGGTACTCCAAGTACTTTCCATACCTCACTCTCATCCACACACTTGTTCTCATGGTCAGTAGCAACTTCTGGTTCAAATACCCCAAAACAAGCTCAAAGATTGAGCATTTTGTTTCTATCCTGGGTAGATGTTTTGAGTCTCCCTGGACTACGAAGGCTTTGTCTGAAACAGCCTGTGAGGACTCGGAGGAGAACAAACAGAGGTTTACCGGCACCTCCTCAGTACCAAAGCAGGTATCTTTAGAGGGGAAGGATGACGGCGCGGGTGTCAACTCATCCACTCCCATGCTCGGGGTGAAGTTTTCTGCGGATAAGCCCATCGCGGAGGTCCCCAGTAGTATGACAATCCTGGACAAAAAAGATGGGGAGCAGGCTAAAGCCTTATTTGAGAAAGTGAGAAAATTCAGAGCTCATGTGGAGGACAGTGATTTCATCTACAAGCTTTATGTAGCACAGACCATTGTCAAAACTGTCAAGTTTATTTTGATATTGTCCTACACTTCAACCTTTATGGCCAAGATTAATTTTAAGCACAGCTGTGAACCTGATGTTAAACAGCTAACAGGATACAGAAAGTTCTTCTGTACGCACAATATGGCGTTCATGCTTAATAAGCTGCTTATTAGCTACATGGCTTTGATTTTGATCTATGGGATGGCGTGCTTGTACTCTCTCTTCTGGGTGTTTCGACGACCTCTGAAAGAGTACTCATTCGAGAAGGTCAGGGAAGAGAGCAGCTTTAGTGACATTCCTGATGTCAAAAATGACTTTGCATTCCTCTTACACATGGTTGACCAATATGACCAGCTCTACTCCAAGCGCTTTGGTGTCTTCTTGTCCGAGGTCAGTGAAAACAAGCTGAGGGAGATCAGTCTCAATCATGAGTGGACCTTTGAAAAACTGAGGCAGCTTGTGACCCGTAATGCACAAGACCAGCAGGAGTTGCACCTTTTCATGCTCTCTGGACTCCCGAATGCAGTGTTTGACCTCACAGACTTAGAAGTGCTTAAACTGGAGCTGATTCCCGAGGTGAGGTTCTCGGCAAAGGTCTCCCAGATGACCAGCTTGCAGGAGCTGCATCTCTGCCACTGTCCCGCCAAAGTAGAGCAGACAGGTTTTGCTTTCCTCCGTGACCATCTTCGCTGTCTTCATGTCAAGTTCACAGATGTTGCCGAGATCCCAGCTTGGGTGTATTTGCTAAGGAATTTGAGGGAGCTTAACCTAATTGGCAACTTGAGCTCGGAAAATAACAAAATGATCGGTCTAGAGCCCATGCGAGATTTAAGGCATTTAAAGACATTGTGCCTGAAGAGCAACCTCACTAAAATGCCCACAAACATCACAGAGCTTTCGCAACACTTGATTAAATTAGTAGTACACAATGATGGTACAAAACTGCTGGTACTTAATAGTCTGAAAAAGATGACGAGTCTCATTGAACTGGAGCTGTACAGCTGTGAACTAGAGAGGATTCCCCACGCTATTTTCAGCTTGACCAACTTACAGGAGCTTGACCTGAAATCTAACAACATCCGAACCATAGAGGAGATCATCAGCTTCCAGCACCTCAAGAGGCTGACGTGCCTTAAACTGTGGCACAACAAAATAATCACCATCCCACACTCCATCGGGCAGGTCAAGTCTCTGGAGTCTCTCCACCTCTCACACAACAAACTGGAGACCCTGCCTCCAGCCTTGTTCACTCTACCTAAACTGCGGCACTTGGATGTGGGCCACAACTCCATCACAGTGCTCCCTCCAGATGTTGGCCTCCTCCACAACCTCCAGCACTTAGCCATCAACTCCAACAAGCTGGAGGTGCTGCCCAAGCCTCTGTTCAGATGCAACAAGCTGAAGGTGCTTTGTCTGGGGAACAACGCACTCACCGTGCTGCCAGAGGCTGTGGGTCAACTGGTCCAGCTCACTCAGCTGGAGCTAAGAGGAAACTGTCTGGACAGACTGCCCGCCCTGCTCGGAAACTGCCGCCTGCTGCGCAAAAACTGCCTGGTTGTGGAGGACCATCTCTTTGACACGCTGCCTGTGGAAGTCAAGGAGAGTATCAGCCGAGAGACCAACGTGTCCTTTACAAGTGGCTTATAGCACAAAAACCACAACACTGACAGGCCTGCAGCTCCGGCGGTTCATAACATGCCTGTATAATGGATGGAAGAGACTTTTTATTATTCTAATATCCACAAAAATGAATGCATTCTCTTAATTATTTTAATTGGTTTTCTTAGTTGCTTTTGTATTAAAACAACACAGATTGCTTTTTTGTTGTTGAGTACGTATCTAATTCAGCAATTTGTTTCGTCTTTTAGCTTTTCCATAGCTTTAATAAAAGATTAGAAATTTAGCTTCTCTATAGACCAAAACAGCTCCAATGACACAGTATGTAGATTTATCATTATTGTTTTAGGTACTCAGGTATAATTGTTACCATGGGGAACAATCTTTTGCCTTAACTGCTGCTATTTTTTTACAGTGAGGACTTTCACAAACTTAAGGCCAAATATGAATATTTCATGTCGTCTTGTCAGTTTTTCAAACAAGATATTATCCACAGAACAAGTTCTATACGTTATGGAAGCAGACACAATGCAATGCTCCTGTCTTGGTAGTATTTAACTTTTGTTGAAATCATATAACCTTTATTTTCTTTGATGTCTTGTAGCTAACAGAGTGAGTATAGAGTAGTAAACTCCAGTGGAGACTAAGCACCAGAAATGAACCTTTACCTTACTGTTGTAGAGATTGTACACTAAGGCCTATAGTAATTCGTTTGCACAATGAAAACTCAACGATTTAAGGATCGGCGAATGTCCTTTGTGATAATATGTTCTCAGACAATGGTAAGCTGATAAAAGGGAAATCTGAAAACTATCTTTTTTTTAAAATCACGCTTTAAAATTTGAAATATGTGATGAAACTGACCACAGGTGAGACTGATTATCCTACATGTCAGAATCATGTACTGACGAGAAACATGTCTGCCTTCTTTCTTCTCTATGTATTTCTGTGTAGGCCTAAATATGTGTGTTCCTGGGAGTTGCTGTACCACCTCAGTGACCCTAAGCTCAAAGTTCACAACTTTATGGCACAATAAAACGAGATTTTAGATGAATGTCTAATCATTATTCATCCACTTCAAGTACACTCCGCTGAACTCAACTACAGTCTCAATGCTGAAATAGACATGCAGGTCTCTGCAGTTTATGAAGAATCAAAGTAAATTCAAAGGAAAGTAACTATGATGCTTTAAATAGAAAATCTCTTATATATGTAAAACATACAAATGCATTTTTATCAAGTGTAACATGTCAAAAGTCTACCCATAGTGTACTTAACATGTAAATTTGCATTTCTTTCTTGCTTTTGTTTCCTGTCTACAAAATAAGGGTTTTTGCTCATGTCCCCCTAGGGGCTCTGTAAAGTAAAGTTCTTTTGTGACTGAGGTTACAGTGACCTCAGCTGTTCACAGTGAATCGGATCATGACATCAAAATGCTGAATCCACAATGAAACAGTTAAATCAGTCCACATTATGTGCTTCCAGGTCACTGTTCACAGTAAAGACGCTTTGGTCTTTGTCTTGACATCACAGTTTTTTTTTTTCTTCTGGTTTTGTGAGGCTTAACCCACATGATCCATAATCTTTTTCACCAGCTGTCTAATGTTAATATGATGAGAATAGATGTCTTGAGCTCATTCATCCATATGATCCTACAGAAGATAGTTCTGCTAAATGTATGATTCCTATCAGTAAATTCTCCAGTATATGAGTTGGATTTGACAGGGAACTTAAAAACCAGTAGCATTGTTGGTGTGAGTGAGTCCTGTTGAGGAGGAACAATACCTTCACTGTTTCTGTGTAGATCTTGGCCAGGTCGCAGAGGTCACGTGTGTTGTCCATGTATGTAGCCCTCTGTTCAACACTAATTAATGGCCTTGCAGAAATATTCTGAATAACTGAACTTTTCCCAAGAGTTTACATCACGATGTACCCGTCCTTGAGATATTCTATCCTGGCGCTAAAGGCTACAGCACATACTGCAGCTTATTCTGTCTACACACATTCACTTTGTTTAGTCTTTGTTTAGTCTAACTCACCTGTCAGCAGATGCTCATGTCTGCTGCACATGCTACTGTGACCTCTGCAGGGCATTTGTAAAGTTATACTTAAAGCATTCAGGTGTGTGCCTTTATTAAGCTTTATTTATTCTGTTTGTTCATAGATTTACCATGAAGGTGCATTTTTTTATGCCTCCGTGTCAGTGACGGTCAGGTTCAGGCAACATGTTTTTGGGTTGTCCGTCTGTCCCGTTCCTGTGAGCTGAACTGATTAGATTTTGGTGAGGAAAAGTCAAAGTTCAAGGTCATGGCGACCTCACATTCTTGTGAATGCGACATCACCAATTCATACGCTAATCATGACAATTTAACACAAATGTCTAATAGGATAAAATTATGACATTCTAAACACTTCTTGCTATTACTCAACACTGTAACTCAGGAACAGAAGGGGACATTACGACCACAATATCTGCAACTTGGCTGAGGCGCCGATTCCAGTTTCCTCATTGTAAAGTTAGTGTTAACCCTTTAGTGTAATATAACTGAGCCTGTATAAAGGTTTGATGGATTGACATTATTTGCAGTGGTGACCAAAGATGGATCAGTGTCAGCTAAGCCAGGAATGACTTGGCCTTTCTATTATCCATGACTAAATCAACCCACTGGGCGCCCCAGGGTAAAAACTGTCCCCAGTGAGAACTGTTGAAGATAATTTATTGAAGCATAAATGTATTTAGGAATATAAAAAATGTAAATGTTGACATACGTTGACAATACAGGTAATATACAGGACCCACTTTAAGGTCCTTATCATTTCATTTGATATGATATGAATATGAATGTTTGCTGGGTAACAGCAAGCCAGCCAGCAAGCTTCACTATTATCCCTCTAATTATTATTATCATTTTATTCTGTTTTTCAGGTTTAGAAACAGTCATCAACTGCTTTTAAACCCAAGAAAACCAATTTAACTAAAAATAACTGTTGCAGACCATTGCCTGTAATTTCCCTATAATAAACTTCTGACGAGATTATTAGGAAATTACACACCTCTGAAATAATACATGTTTCAAACTCTGCCTAACCAAGATAATACAGTGTCCTCAACCTACTGATGGCTTTTATTTATTGTAAACTAACTGTTCGTGACATATAATACAGGTGTGGGGGCATGGGGGCTGTAAATACCAACTCCACAGCACAGGAGCAGGTCCAGCTTGTGTTGCAGGATGCTGCCACCTGTCGGCAGGTGTAGGAATCTGTTAACCAGCTCTCTGAAGGTGAACTAGCTTCACTGCACACACACATGCCCATTAATCTTCTCCTGTAACGCCACCAGACAATGAACCGTCAGAATAATGTTCCGTTCAGCCCTTCGGCTGTACCTCAAGGAGCTGCTGCGTACAAACAGCTGCCTGGAAGGTAATTAGCTGCTCTGCGCAGTCTTAACATGCAGCTATGATGCTATGTAGCTAAAGCTAATAGCAAAAATTGCTAAGCTAAGTCAGTTTGCTTTAGCACTGATAAAACACCAGTCTGCCTTCGCCCCCGATACATTCATGTTCACTTGCTATCATCGTGGTAGTCACCTTGTTTGTAGAAGTGCTCTCACTTTTGTTTTGTGTGACAAACAGAGTACCCAAAGACTTCATGGAAGCCATGAAACGCATCCCAGTGAAGCTAGCAGACACCTCAAACATCAGGACATCTGACATGGCTGCTAACACACCACCAGCCCAGAAACGTGCAGGTAACCTCTGTGGACATCTAAGCTCAACTAGAGACAGCTACACAACATCTCCTTACAAGGCCACGCCAGCATGTTTTAACTGATTTACATCAAATTGCTTATATTTTAAGTTGCCATTCAGCAAATTAGGCTGCTCTGTTTTGTCCACTGTTGAAGGCATTCCCCTGATTCAATTAATTCCTGTATGATGTGAGGTTTATTAGAGTTATCAGTAGAGAAATGACAGGAAATGAGATGAGAGAGAGAGATGAGGAGTGACTAAAACAAGAGACGTTGCAGTTCAGTGTCTGCACCTTTGTCTCTCTGCCTAAAACTACTGGAAAAATACATCTAAAAGCTTTGTGACATACATTCAAAAATAGTCAGTTTAAATAAAAAGTAAACATAGTTTTTGTTAGGGATTGTAAACCTATAAATGCTCTTGGATTATCTGCATTAAAATAGCCACCAACTGTTTAAGATCTAGAAAAGCCATCTCTGGCTTCCTTTCTCTATGTCAGATGTGGAGATTATTGTGTTACTTGTTGTCATAGTAACTAATAAACACAGAAAAACAAAACTTCCTACAGTTCATTGGTTGTAAATCGTAACCATAGATTCCATATCTGAATGCATTAAGTCTGTTGATATAATTTGTCAGTATCATTATTTACCTTTTTGTATTATACAGCGAAACATTCTGCTGCTAAATGGAAGTCTTCATTCAAACCAGTAGGAGAAGAAGATGACGACTCTCAGGACAAAAGCACAAGCAGTTTAGAAAAGTAAGTCAGGAATTCTGGAGCCTCGATAATTAATTTGTAAATCTTACTAGAAGTTCTGTGGGTCCCTTGAAGAATCTCCACCTTTCACCGCCTGCTTGACATCTGTCAGTCACTGATGTAATGAGCCTCTGAATCTATAGCTGTGGGATCTTCTTCCAGTCCTGCAGGAGCCTCTGACAGAGGGACAGGTAGAGAGTGATGTCTGCTTAAGTAACAATCCACAACGTCCCACATTGGAGCCTTTAACTTTGCTTTGTGGTTATTTAAAATGTGGAAATGTGGGCTGTTTGAAGGTGACCTCCTTATATATTATTCCAGGTGGAATCTGTGAGGTAAAAGTGCAAGTGGCAGGAAACTGCTTAAACAAATGGACAAACTTCACCAAATGTGCTCAGCTTCTAATTTGTTTTATCTCATGCTGGGAAACAAATTTGTCTTTTTTCCAACAGTTCATGTAGTTTGCTAGGACATTTATAGTATCTGAAGATTCAATGGTAAATGGTAACATGTCCTTACGGATGTATATTTATATCTATATCATTGTAAATTGCATGTAACACACACACTTCTTCTCCCGCTTCCATTTCCTTCAGAGTCGAGTTATATGACCCTTACGATCCTGGCTCGTCAGACTCTGAGCTCGAGGTGGCACAGAGCAAAGACCACAACCACTACCACTCCACATCCAATCAGGATAACAACCCAGGACGTCGACGTTTGTCTCCAGGTGGAGTCTGCCGTGAGAAACGCCGCTGGGACTCATCCTACTCTGTGCCAGGGAGCCAACCCTTTGACAGACGCGAATTTAGCCCTGAAACCAGACCCAGCGAGAATCGAGGTCTCGCCCCATGTCATGGACTGTCTGAGGGTTATAGCCCAGGCACTGAATCAATTGACCGACCGGGGTATGGCTCCATAAGTAGACCTCTGGAGCACAGGGTCTGCAGCCCTGACAGGACTGTTCACAGCTCCTCCACCCAACAGTTTCCTGCTTCTTACGGAGGACAGAATACCAATGGGGAGGAGCGGATAACAGTTACAGAACACAGGAGAGAGGTATCATCGATAAGACTGAAAGTATTACAGTTTGACTTACCTGTCTTTACGATAGTGACAGCCTGAAATCAACTCAAGCATTATGTGAGTCATGGGAAAGAAAGCTAGTTTGGGGTTAGAGGTTACAATCAGTCTTGAGTTGTAGACTTAAACAGGATACAGGCCCTGTTTGTGGAGCAGACACTGTTTGCTTTTTGTGTGGAGTGAATATGAATGAATGAATACTGTGACACTTGGTAGCAGTTAGAGACTTTTCTCTCCTCTGTAGATAACCACTACTGTTAGATTATCCCCGCCCAAGATACAGCGGGATTATCAACACCAGTCTGGGCCCGTGGAAACAGGTAAATTGTCATGTTGTTATATATAACCATTTCAAATATAACATAATTGCATGCATTACACACTTGAGAAAATAGTTTGAAAAAGTAAATGATTAAGCAGTATTTATTGCAGTGTGTGCATTTGTTCTGTGTATAATGTTCTGCAGGTGTGGACAAAATCACAGCTGCCACAGAGGTGACGAGAAAAAGAAGCAGAAGTATTATAATGGACAAGTAAGCACCAGGAACACTGATGCCCTATTGTTTAAAGATGCTACATGCAGAGTATTCACATCACAATTATTTTCCATTTGATAGCATAGTAAAATTGCCATAGCAACAACAGGGACACACGTGTTTTCATTATGTTTCATATCGTCCTCTGTGCAAGTTAGTTGGTACTACTACTGTGGTAGGTTAGTTGTCATTAGCTATCGTTGGCTAAGTTAGATGTTGATATAATTGTCTATATATAATTGTATAATTGTTTAATACACTCTACACCTCTAGTGTAAAAACTGTCACCTCAGTCTAGGTGTAACTAAACTGTGTTAGGAAAAAAAAAAGAGTGCATGCACGTGTCAGCCACTGCTGTTATAAACACATTTTGATACAGTATAAACACTGGGTGAATGACCAAGGGGAGAGAGAACATAGCTAGCTCATTAACGCACTCTCCAAAAGTGAAAGTTTACTTTAAGATACAACTTTATAGCCTAAAATCAGGTTAGATGTTTAACTCTTAGGACTCTCAGAATCTTTTGTTAGCCTGAATGATATGAAGACCTTAGGCTGTTAAAGGGTCTGCTATTTAACTGTTTAATTCTTAATATTTTTCTTGTAGGATCCCCATCACCTGTGACCTTTGTGACGTTGAGCTGGCCAATGGGCAGGAGTTTGAGGATCACTTGGACAGCAGAAGCCACTGGGGGACACTGGAGCACATTCAGCAGAATAATAATTACGATGATCTGACTATAGCTTTCCTGCAGGTGACTGAGTATATCCTGTTGAGGGTCCCTGGGTTGAACCATAAAAACATCATCAACTGTTGGTGCATTGTTGTGTCTGGATGGTGACTGCCGTCTTCTGTTCCTACAGGAAGTCATGCTGTATAAAAGCCGTCAGTGTAGTCGAGCCATAGAGGACAGTGCTCTTCAAGGTAAATGACTCTGAACTGTCAAAAATATGTAGAAAAAAAACAGGAAACATTCATTGTCCTTATTATCTTCTATTCCAGACTAACAAACTTTAAATACAGTGTGATCATTGTATTGGCAGCTCTGCAGGAAAATGACCACATGACAAAGGTGGAAATGTTCCACTGTGCAGCTTGCAACGTCTTAGTATCCACGTCTGCATCCTCAGTGCAGACTCACATTACCTCTCAGGAACACCTCGTCAAAACACAGGTAACACTGGTGTAAAGAAGCACACTCATTTATATGTCAATATATATGTCTTCATTTGTGTGAATTCAACATTGGTCCTAGAAGGAATGAGTTGGTGACTGATTGATTGATTTCCTGAAGGAGTTTGAAGTGCAGCAGAGACGTACTTGCCTCAGCAAAGCAGAAACCATAATGAATGAGCTGAAACCTCAGTTTGAAAACTTCATCAAGGTATTTAGCTGTAATGAACATTATATTATATCAGTATATGTATTTAATAACATACGTAATACATGACAGTATGGACTCGTGATTTTTTTTGTTGAGAAATTGTTCCTACGTGTGAGCAATTTGTGCCATCAAATAACCAATGCTCCCTCAAATTATTTATTACTGTATATTTATTTGGTTCCCTCAAGTTAGCGATATTGTATGAATTATATAATTAATTCCCTCAAAGTAATAACAATGTCACATTCATTTCGTTCCATTATAATGGTACTTGGGTCTTTGGAGCAAAATCTGTGTCAATGCTTTTGGTTTTAGTTGTTGAACACTACATCCTTTCTATGACGTCCCCATCCAATGTGTATTACATAATTTTAGAGCTCAATTTAGTGTTATGTGGGTACAAATTAGTGAACTGGTTATCAACCGGCTCTCTTTACTAATGATAAATAAAAAGCTATTTCAAATGGGGGAGGTTGGGTTAGTCGTCTTTGGCCAGTCACATGCAACATTAAAAGATATATTTCAATAAATTACACAGGATTTGTACAATAATCAAATACTATAAGTAATTGGCTGTGAAAATATGAAAGCTGTTGTATACTGTAGGTTCTACAGTCAACATTTTCAACACACAAGTACTCAGGCATGGAAAGGAAACATCTAATGTACTCATTTTGTGCCTTAATGTCAACAAAATATTGTATAAAGTGAAACAGCAAAACTCTATAACGGGTAAAAGTAACACCGTACTGTTTAACTAAGATGAGATTGGATTTCTTCTCCTCTTTATGTGGCTTTGGGATTGAATACGAGGGTCAATGAACCAAATCTTTCTAAATTGACAGAAACATTATTTCATGGATTCCTTTGAGTAAGACATTTGTTTTTAGCCTCAGTAAACTACATCTAATGAGTAGCACAAGCAAACAGTACTCAACAAGGCTCCTAGTAATTACTAGTATTTAAAAATGGACTGCACTTGGGCAATGATGAAGTCTGACTGATCAGACTACTTCACTGATTCTTCTCTTTCAGGGTGACAGCCCATTTGAATGATGGAAATCACTGGAAATCTTCAAAATAGTGTTTTCACTGAGGTGCTGTTTGCGTCAGATGAAGAGTAATGGACTTTGAATCACAACCACATTAGTGCCACATCAATTCTCGTGTTTAGTCAGAAAAACTCCTGGTTTGTTCACACAATATGGACGTTTGTTGTTCTTTGGTGCATATGTTGTTTTGTCATTTCATATTTTGTCCATGTTCATGTAACAGAACTCCAGGTAATCACCATTTGGTCACTTTAAGAAGATGAAGCTTGTGATTTTTTTGAATTACAGGTCCAATGTTTCTCATTTCTGTGCAAAAATAATTAGAAAAAGTCAATTTGTTTCTTTGCTTTTTTTTTATTTAGAACAACACAAATGTTTTAAGCATTGTATCTGTGTGATATAGTACATTTAAAATTAAATTATTTCAAAACAGTATATTTAAACATTAAATATAGGTGACATGTATGAAGGGCATTTCCAGCACAGGCTGTGCGTGTTAGGTCTTTTTTCTTAACCACCTTCAGTTTTAATTTTGTATTTGTATTAGAAACAATGCAGTTACTGAAATACTATAAAACACTTTCTATGCATAACAAGTTTGCAGACATTATTCTTTTTGTTCTTGAATAGTAGCTCACTTTTTCCATTTGTGTTTCTTGGAACTGTTTATCAAGAGCTTTCAGGTGCCGTCACTTTCAGTTGAAATATTCATCTCAGTAACTCTGTGGCCTGAAAACAGAGACTGTGGGCTTTGATTTCAACATGTTGCAGTACGAAAAAAAAAAAAAAACATGATTCTATGTATTTTACGAATGTGAATATTGATATAGAAGAGAGGTGCTCCCAAACTTTGACCAAAAACGGACTCAAACCATGAGAAATCTGAGGTAAAAGTTGTCTTCATTATAAATGGATTCCACACTACATTACTGCATAAAACAAGAAAACAGTCTGCCCATCTGGAATTGTATTCCAAAAAATGGACCATGTAAAAACAGAAAAAGGTAACAATATCCAAAATAATTAACTTTCATCTGTCCAAATGTCCAAGCATGTACAATACCTCGATCATTGAGCAGTACTGTACTTTTGGCCAGTATTTAATTGACTAAAAAAAAAAAAAAAAAAAAAAAAAAAAAAAAAAAAAAAAAAAAAAAAGTGAAAGAACATCCAATGTACATACACATACAGTCTAGTGAAATCTTAAAGGATCCTCATTGGCTTCATGAGGCAGCATGTGTGGCTGTCAGAGAGCTGTCTTGGTCAGTCTTGATGGGTGGGGGGTCCGTGGGCAGCGAGGTGACCTCTACCATGCCTAGCCCAGTATGAGGGACACTAGTGTTCATAATGTGTCTCTGTAAATGTTTAATCCAGTCCTCCTGGACCGACAACGGACCCTGGAAGACGAGGTCACAGAACCTGTAAAGAGAAGGAGAGACTGATGGTGTGTTTTGCAAAAATAGATACAAGTTGTCAGACTTTTGGACTCGTTTCTAATTTAATTTGTACAAACAAATTCACTAGCAATGAATCGGAACAAGCAACTTCATCATATGAAGCTTCTGATGTTTCCATGGGTGCACTTTGAAAAATATCTTTGGGTTTGGTTGGTTGGTTGGCTTGACAAAAGACATCAGATGACGTCATCATGTACTGCACTCTTCCTTGTTTAGATATATTGGTCTCAGTGTTGGTACAACTGTGTGGTTGGTTGTCCTACAAAGATTCATTATGGTTTGTGGCTTTATTTTATTACACACTCACTTCCTTTATTTTTGGAGCACATCAGTGACAACATGTCTCTCATTCATCTGGGCAGATTTTTCATATAAATACATGAGAAGGGTTGCCAACAGAAACTAAATAGACCACAATAAACATTTGTCAGTGGTCCAAAACTGGTTGCCTGGGCAACTAGAAAACAACTGGGGCCTGTTGGACTGCTATCCACCATTTAAAGAGTGTAATTTTGTATGTCCATTAAATAAGAAATGAAAACTGTACCTGCAGGTGAGTCTGTACATTTCCTCTGGAGTTTGTGGTAAGGGCAGTGTTTTCTTCTTTGAGCCAGGCCTTGAGCGCTGTCTCCTTGCTTTACAGTCAAATGCTAAAAGACAGAATTTACTTTTTTTAATTTACAGCTCTACCTTTGAGATTACAGCACAGCCTTTAAACATGTCGATGGACAGAAGTCTATGATGCTCCAACAATAGTACATTCTCACATAACATATTCTGTAGGTTCAGAAAATTGACACTGGACATGAGCGCTTACGTTATTCCCACTGTTTTGGACTTGTGACCTGTGAAATGAATGGTGTTGCTTTGTGTCTCAGCTGCATGGCAGTGCGGCAAAGACACAAGGCCTAATGAATAAGTGTGATGATCTGTGCATACAGGAAAAGTAGGCCTTGAAGGCTTTACGCCATGAACAGGTTGTTCCTCCGCCACACTCCACAATTAAAATCTTTGTAGCATCACACTGGCTGACACTCTTCTCGATCCTCACCATGGGGAGGACACAAATAACCACTGGTACACTAAATATAACATTGATTTGGACTTCAAAACCCTTTGTGGTATCTAGCCACACAGGTAGTTTTGGCTCTAGTGCTGAGATTTCTGCTTACATGCCAATACAGTGGAGGTGAATGTTTTTCCTTTGTGATAAACTGACAGGTGCTGAAGTTACTCACAAACAGTTAGGCAGGTAAAATTTACTCACTGCATTCCTGATCAGATTATTAGTTTTTGGTCAGAACATTGAGAAAGTGAGGGTGAGGCTAAAGGTGTTTTTCTTGAGATTGTAGTAAATGGTGACAATGATATTATGCCAAGTATTGTAGCACTAACATGGCTCTTTTATATAATATCCTCTATGAAAGGAAAGGTTTTGACCACTAGAAGTGCTGTGGAGTAAAGTTTTATGATTGGCTCCCATTTTGTTTCTATCCTGAGCACATACAGTAGGTGATGTGTTAACATTCCTGAATGATGGTTTCATGCTCTTCCAGAGAAAAAACAAATCAGATTTCAGATGTTTTGAAAGGAAGGAAACCTTTTTCCCACACATCTCTTAAGCCTATGCATTATGTGCTTTGGTGACAAACTGTGAATATAAACATAACTGTGTTTGTTCACATAGGAACTTCACAGGGTACCTTTAAGAAATACTGTGTTTACTTCTGTGCCTAAAGGCAGGTTTATCAGCATTTCACACCGTCACACAGATTTCCCAGTCAACAATGGTAAACCTTAATGAATAAAAGTGATTTAAATAGCTAAAACCAGTTAATAAAAAACACTGGTTGTAGGAGAGTACAAGGAGCACAGTGACAGTCTCTTTTTTTTGGTATCTAACTTTAGGTGTGGCCGATGGCACTTACTGGTTCCCTCAAGTAAGGCAGTCCTTTTTCGTTTTGCATATGCCCGGAGGTGATTGGACAAGCTAACTCCACTGTGGAAAGTTGCATTGCAATGGACGCACACCTTCCTGTTGAATTCACCTTTCTCTGTGACAAGACAGAAAATACAAAGACAAATAAGTGAGAACATAAATATAGTGATACTTATTTGTTAGCAGTGTTGATGAATTGTAGAAATGGACTTAACAACAAGCACTTTTCTCCCTTTGTGTGACAGGTTTGTAATGTCTCCACTCAACTATTTCTTTCTTAAATAAATGACAGAATTCATTATGACAAAAGGATTTTTGTTTTCTTTTTGATGTGAACTTAATGAATGTGTTTATACTGACCTTTGATAGTCTATATGCAATATATGTTGTTTTAAAAATTTAGTTAGAAAAAAGTTAGAAAATAAGGTCTTAGCAGTGAAGGAAGAGCGCTATTGAACTGACAGTATTGACAAGTTCCACATTATAAACTAGAATAGTGGCACTCCAAAATCAGAAAATATTACTGCAGCCTCAGTTTATTGTTTTATTTCTTTTTCAGCAAACACTCCTTCATCAAGAAAATCCCACATTGTGAGATTAAGAAATGTATTGAAACAAGTTCTGTCTTTGTTCAATCTTACAAAGTCTGTATAGATCATTTCTGCTATTTGGTACTTTTTTTTTTTTATGAAATTAAGGATATGAGACAAAGACAAAATAATGCTGATTTGCAACATTATTACTTGCAGCATGCTCTTGTATTTTGGCCAAATAATCTGCAGGTAATTGGGAAACCTCATTCTGTGCCTTTATGCTGACGACACCCCACTTAAACAATAACAATAATAATAATAATAAAAACTAATGATTAATACTCTCAGTTCTACAGTTCAAAGGAACTGTGGATAATAGTGTGTTTTTCAATGTTCTGTTTATCCGTCACAAACCCTCAAAAGTTAAGGCTTGACATTAGTGGTAGACGATCGGCTGTTTTTAAAAACATGTATGATCATACACTTGTCTAATGTTTATTTTTTCCTTTGATAATGTTTTTATAACCTGAATTTATCTGTCAATCCCATACTGGTCCTTCTGAAAAGATGATACATGATACTACGACTAGCTTGACCAATATACTGTTGCTAAATGGGTATATCCCACAGTGCTAAACAGTTAAATTGTAAGTTTCTGAATTGTTACATAGCGTTTTCACTTGTAAACACAATATGTCAAGAGGATTACATGATTCTTCTGGATGACACCAATTTAACAGGAAACTGTTAACACTGGAGTAATCCACTTCCTGTTTAACCTGTATGGTTACTACTATCTGGAAGTTACTTACCGGATATTGAGTTTGGCAGTGAAGCTGCAACTCTTGATCCTGAACTGTGCTCACTGTTTGAAGAAACTGTTAAAGAGTTCCTTGATATCAGAGAGGAGCCCTTTAGTCTGGCGTCTTCCTGACACTTCCTCCTCTTCAGAATTCCTATCAAGGCAGTTGTGCCTGAGAGTGAATTTTTAACATCCAACTTAGTCTCTAGTTGCCTTTTTTCAGGTTCCATTTCCGCTAAAGAAAACGTGGAGATCAGTGGTTTGGCATCAGTGCAAACTCTTGGAATAGAATTACTTTTTGGGATTCCAATGGGGGGTGGCGTGAAACGATCAGCGTTGGACAGCTTTGGTGAAGCACCATACTGGAAATGGTTCCGTCTCTTTCCCAGAATTTGAAGCGCCCGCTGGAACTCCTTCTTGTCGCGCATCAACTCCCGGAGTAAAAATAATGGGGATTTGTTCTTTGTTGAAAAGCTTTTACCAAGCTTTTTGAGGTGGCCTCGTATGTGGTTGGACTGCCCAGTCCTGTTATCAAATGAATCTCCACATAATGGACAGGAGTGAATACTCTTCACAGTCTCAGAATCTGACTCCATCTGTAACACTGGAAAAAAAGAAAGAAATAAGCAGAAACATTATCAGTATGCATTAAAAGTACCATATGATTAGTTTGAACTTCGTAACAAAGTACATATAAAGGAAAACTATATTTAAACCAAGTTTAAAACAGGTCTGCCCGTTGACCAGTCACGAGAGCATAGCTATAAAAATTTGGTGGGGCAACATAAAATCATGCAAGAGAAAGACATTTTTTTCCGAATAGCTGCAATTTCATTTGGAAGTAGAACAGAAAGTGAGTGCATCCATAATGTCTCTTTTAATTTTCACAGAAAAACTGTAAGTGCACACAATTATGCTAAGTACATTAGGTAATAGTTAAATTAAGAAGTCAGTCAGTAAACTGATGGACAATTCAGGTAATACTTTTACCCATTCATCACTAATCTCTTTGCTTTGTTTACAACAGTCTAACCCCTTGTCTTAAGTTGCACAGTGGCGCCACATTCCAAGATGTCAACAATTACTTAGGTAAGTAGTGAGTAAGGCTTAATAATAACTGACTCAGAACCACAAAAATAAAAGCCAAGTTGTTATACACCAAAGTTTCAATAGAAGAACATGCAGTAATTACTGAAGTACCTTTTTTCAATCTCCTGAATGCTGAAATCTTCCGTCGAATTCGTGGCCTCCTGTCTTGAGAAGCCACCTGCTCAGGAGGCACTACATGGCGTGCATTGTAGCTCAATCCAACCCTATGAAGATGCCCTCTGACATGATTGGACAATCCAACACCTGACTCAAAGACTGCAGGACAGTACGGACAGTTCTTGCGGTCTGATTCCAATTCTGACAAATCATCTTCAAGTGATTCCCGCAATGGTATTTGGTGGGAGTCAAAGGTTTCTTGGAATACTTCTGTTTCTATGCATTCTTCTTTGATTTCAGGGTCAGTCTGTTCTTGCTCTTCAGTCTTTATTTTCTCAAACAGCCTTTTAGACGCCTGCAGAGCACCCCTCATGGACATTCTTCTGCTATAGGTATAAATGATGTTTTGTTTTTCTTTCTTGATTCCATTGTCAAAAGAATTTGTGTTGGGATCTGTATCCTTAAACTGGAAAATGTCTTTTTCATCAAAGTTGGCCACTTCTTCTTCTTGGTTTATTTTCTTGGGACTTGGCAAAGGTTTTGATAAGATGAAGCATGAGTCTTGGTCACAGGTGTTGCGATATGGAGTGGACATCTTCCGTTTAGACGGTGACTTTTTGACTGTGGACTGATCTACGTTAAACTTGGGTTCACCCATGCTTTTGAGATCACTTTCAGCTGCACTGGAGGGCCCATTTGGGGATAAAGCTGAATCTTCAACCTTGACAGTCAATGCTCCTGGCAACTGATCAGAGCCATCTTTGTCACTTTTGGAATTCTGAACAGATGTACTGCAATTATTGCTTTCCTTCTTCTGTTCAGTAGTCTTCTTTCCATGTCTTTGTCGTGACAGGAGAACATTAATGGATTTGTCAAGCTTTGATTCTGTCAGTTGAGACTTGAGACCTCTCTTAATCTTGCTATTTTTGAATAAGTCTGAAATGTCATTAGAGTCACTAGGTGAGCAAGCTCTTCTAGAAGAGATCTGATTTTTTATTGAGATTTTAGATGTAAACTCTGCATCTTCAACAGGGATTTTACAAGTAGGCACATGTTGTTCCCTAGATGGTTGTGCATTTTTGTCACTACAGTGAGCAGCTTCGTATTCTTCCAAAGTTTGTTGATGGCGTCGCAGAAGGTGATTCTCAAAAACATGTTTGCTAAAAGCTCTGTAAGAACAAATGTTACAGGAGAAGGTTTCAGAGTCGTCATTCTGGATCTGCACATTTTTCTCTCTACGCTTTGCAGCTTCGTATTCCTCAAAACTTTGTTGATGGCGCCGCAGAAGGTGATTCTTAAAAACATTTTTGCTAAAAGCTCTGTAAGAACAAACGTTACAGGAGAAGGTTTGAGTGTCATCATCCTGGATCTGCTTTCTAACTGTAATAACAGTGTGCTGCATAATGTTATGTCTCCTAAGGTCATTCTCACTCAGAGTCCTGAAGCTACATTTGTCACATCTAAATTTTCTCTTGTCCTTCTCATGCGTTTTCGCATGTTGAACAAACGTGTTTGGGCAGTTTGTTCCAAATGGGCACTGAGGGCAGAAAAGCTTCATGTTTTTATCCTCTTTCTTCTTATCATTTATGCTTTTGACCTCTTCAGTGAGTCTTGTTCTCTTCTCCTGGTGGATGGACATGTGCTCAATAAGTGAACCACTTTGTCTGAAAGACTGTCCACATTCACGGCATATAAAAGGCTTTGGCGAAATATTCGGAGGGTCAACATGAGACTTCATATGACGATGCAAATGATGCTCTTTCTTGAAAATTAGCTTACATTTTGAGCAAGGGTAACGTGAAAGCTTCTCCTCTGAATGAGAATTTATTGTGAGCCTCCCCTTTAATGGTGAAAGCCCATGACCTATACTGTTCTCATGTGAATTTCTCGCAGGGGCATTGTAAAGAATTTCCTTGATGGCCTTTACAGTTCCATTGGGATACTTGGAAACTTTCCCTGTTGGCGACGACTGTGACTTGGGGAACTTTCTTGACTTTCGGACTTTTCTGACAGGAATGGAGTCTTCTGGGCCTTCGGTATCAGACAATTCCTCAGATGACTTGCGGCTCAGATCAGGGTAAAGGTCTTCTGAGGGATCCACCATGACAACCATGTCCATTTTCCGTTTCCTTCTCCTTTGGCTATTACTTGGAGGGACTTCCTCTTTAGGCTCCTCACCAGGAGAATCACCATGGTTCTCCCACAAAAATTGCATAAACTCTTTGTGAGGGTCCCAATGAAGGTCACTGGCACTACTAAAATTATCCAGTGAGTTCTCAGGTGAGTCTACGTCAAAACCCCAAATTCCTGCAGTGTCAATTTCCTGCACAGTTTTTAGTGGGGTGATGCTCTTCTCCTCCTCTTTCTCTGTGGAGATGCTATTGAGTTCATGGGCTTGTGTAGCCTGATGCGAAGAAGGTCCATTTCCCAGGCCAACTGGAGACAACATATCTGTGTTTGACATAACATCTAGGACACTATTTTGTTTCAGAGAAGGCTTGCCGAAAGAATCGGTGCAAGAGGCTGATTCTTGAGCCATTCTCACTGGCTCTTGCAGGAGTGAGAGGGCATTGATCTCAGGATCTGCATCTTTGTCATCTTCATCAACACCTGTCAGACATGACATTTCAGCTGCCATGACCTGGAAAAGAAAAGTAAAGCCTTCTTAGATATTCCACCATCACAAGTGTTAAGTAAAAACCAAAGTTAGCACTGTAGCATCCCAAAGGTTAAATGCAAACCTTTTTCACTTTAGACATAGGCCTTTCTATCTTTGCACAATAACACATAACTGATCTTGACAGGGATATTGCTTTTCAATCTTCTCTCCGTATTCTGAAGGTTTATATTCTTAAATAAGTTATGTGGCCTTCATAGCTTCATCTTATTGAATTTTGTGCTGGGATTTCATGTGTTTGTATAAATGTATGGTGTTAGCGTCATTCAGACCAAAAACATCCCAGTGTTAAAATAGCTCAGGGGGCATCTTGATAAGGTACCTATGAGACAATGAAATACGATTCCAGGGAGTCCAACTTGAGTAACAGATTAATGCATTTAAAAGCTTATCAAACAACAAACACTGCACAACTGTTTGTAATAGTCACAGACAGGATTTTACAACTCTAAATTGAACATGGTGGCAACTATTTTTCATCTTTTATCACCACAATTGCAATGACATATACCAGGAAAGTGCATTTCTATGTATTTGTTGAGATTGAACTTTTGCGTCAACAGACTGGCTCCATTCAAAAGATTGAGAGGGCAGCATTTATTCACGTAGAGCTGAAGTCAGTCTGAATATGGCCTTATCCTGCATTGCTTCAACAATGGTAGAATATTATAGGGTTTCTGCAAGCAATCAGGCCCAAATGACTGTGAAAGTATTACCAGTGTGTGTAACTACACCGCTCAGATTTTAAACATTTGATGGCATAATATTTTAAGTTACGATTGCGTGTTTTCAGACACAGTTTTACAGGGCAATGAGTTAGTCAATTTGTGTATGACATCACCTCATTGTAGTCAGTCGGATGGGCTGATGGCCTCAGGGGAAAAAAAAATACTTGAGCTCATGAGCAGGGGTCTGCAGAACACATAAGCATAACAAGAAGAAAGAAAACATTTTTGGCTTATGTGCTGCATAAGTGGCTTTTATTGGAATTAATGGGTGCCATCTTGGAGACTAGTATCCAGTTCTATGCAATCGTGCCTGATTCAAGTATGTGATTGGGACACATGACTTGTTAGAAATAGGAGAGGAGAAAGGCAAATGAGCACAGAGAAAAAGTGTTACTTGAATGGCAAATTTTTTTGACAAATCTTTAGATTTTTTTAAGAACTTTACAAAGAATTTTGTTTGAATCTGCAGTTATTGATGTTATTTAATGTAGCCTCCAAGGGCCCCATCTTACACCTGGCGTAAAGCTGAGGCATGCGCAGTGCAAATGTCTTCGCGAGTTTCAGACTGATGCATTTGTGATTTTCCTTTCCAGCACCCTCGTTGTTTAAATAACAAATGTACTTGCAGCCATCTGAGCCCCCATGGGCGTGCTGGTCTTAAAATGAGGTGTGGTTAGCCACAGTCCGAAGTCAAAGGCACAATATTTCATTGTTATTTTAAGGGCGCATCATCAAGATAGTACATGCGTCTACATAGACAGGTGCACAATGCAAACTATTGCTAAAGCAATAATTATGCAATTGTGGCTGGCGTGCTAATCCAGTGCGTGCACTATGAAATTTGAAACATGAAGATCAGCTGCTGTCCTAGCAATGCATGGCTCCTTGTTGATGATTGTCTCAGTGGTCTGTGGGAACAAGGACCAAATGAATTTGTTTCCACCTCCTGCCTAAACACACCGATGTTCTGATAACCAACATATTTATAAAGACCAGAAGAACATAAAAGCAAGTAGCATCCAACACACATGCTGTACTGTGCTGACATACAGCCACTGTAAAAATTGTAACAAAGAACCACCATGTTCGGCTTTTCCTGCTGTCTTCTTCTACAGCAGCCTAAATTTTGCTTGCTGTAGGTATATCAATAGCGTCCATTACAGTATTGGAGAGTAACGACAAATCTCGAATGGAAAAGAGTGTAACTTGAGTGCGCATGCACCTGCAGATAAGCTTGTGTATGGGTTGCCACACATGGCCTGTTGGAGCCCTCAGTGGAGATTCAGATCGAAAACAGCCCTATGTTAAACCAGCGCAGGGAGCTAGGTCAGTAGGGGCGGACCAGTAGGCGATGAAATACAACTCAAGAAGTTTAGCTCCACAATGGTTTTAATACTTACAGATAAGAGTTTACTTTAATGGAAAGTCAGCCGAGTTGCAAGAATTTTGTTTTTTGCTGTGATGATTTTTACGCAAACGGCAGAAATACAGCATTCACGTTACAAAGTAATTTACTGGTGCACTTGCACATATTTGATTGGCCACTGCAGTGTCAGATGTCATCATTGCAGCAAAAACTGAGCCTGGCTCAAGTTGGTCAGAGTTTGGCCTAAAGGATAAATTCTTCCTATTTTAAAAACTCCCTAAGCTTTATCACCATCCTCCGGCCAAAATGTCAACTGCGCACACAAGGTGGGTTTTTCCTTTATTACCACCCTCAGGACAAACTTACAATTTTTATCCCCACTGGTAAAATTGTATTCATAAATCTCTGTTGCAAATGTTCCACTGGTCCTTCCATAGATGCCTATGGCTTATAAAATGATTCATAGTTCGTCTCAGCACTCAACCCCTTGATTGTTGTAGCTCCAACGCATCAATAGATGCATCCGTCATACATTTTTTAATCGTGTTATTCATTATACTGTTTATCCAAAATAATCATGTTTGTATTTTTTATTAATTTTGTTTGCCATTTACAGTCATTGTGAAATGAAGGTTTGTACTTGATGTAGTTTTACTAGATGACAAAAGTCAAATATACCTAGCTACAGGAAAGCAGTTTACTTAGCTTTGGTCATTTAAAACCAGAAACAATGAAGTTTGTATTCTTTCATTTGGGATCATGCAAAAACTGCAGTAAGAACTGGAAATGGTTTCACTTGTTCACAAATAACAAAATTTGTCTAATGGTACTGAAATGGATCACATCGCAGAGCTGTTCTTTAACCTGCTCCACATTATCTTCCTTATCAACTGCCTGTGGTGAACAAGTACGGTTCTTTCAGTCTCCATAGGCCAAGTGGTGGCGACGTTGAGTTTAATTTTCACGTTCGGGCTAGCTGACGTATGTAGGCATATCAGCAACACCTCAGAGGAAAAATTACGATTTAAACTTTTAAGAACAGCAAAACCATCCATACATTGTTGGTGCCATATAATCACATTTGTAGAGTAGGGTGCAATGAGCACTGCAGCCACTAGAAGCTGCTACTGTGGCTTTAACATTTTAGTTGTGTTTAAAATGCAAATGGAGCTGAAACGATTAGTAGAGTCACAAAGAATTATTCTGCAACTATTTTGATGATTGTTTAAGTCTTTTTTCAATCAAAAACACCAATCATTCCCCAATTCCTGCTTCTAAATTGTGACGATTTACTACCTTTTTGCCTTATGTGATACTCGTAAACTGAATATCTGTGGGTTTTGTACTGTCAGTCAGACATAACAAGTAATCTGAAAAAATCTGGGTTTCGGCACATTTTAATGGTATTTGTCACTTTTCTGTCATTTTCTCAACCAAGTGATTAATTGGTTAGTTGGCATAAATTATTGGCAGATAAACCTATGATGAAAAGAGGTGAGTTGCAGTCCTAAACACAAATATAAATCAGTGATGGTTAAGATGGTTTAACCAGCTGATGGTCAATACTTTAAGGTCAATAAAGCTTTAGCAAATGTCAGAAATACAATAGTGACACAAATCTATTCAGGCTTTTAGAAGCCCAATAATGAATGTTCCTTGTGTTTTACCAGCTAAAGCAATGAGCAATGATAGTCTGGCTTATTTGAATGTGCCTGTTTGATGTGAAAAGTAAACAGTTTAGTTACAGTGTCACCAGAGTTACTGTCCTGACCCAATCAGCACACACTGACCACAAAATAAATATAGCTAAATATAAAATATACCTGACATTTTGCTTAGATGATTAATTGTGGCCATTTATAACGCTACAAGGTCGCAGGAGTGAGAGGTCTCGGATTTGAAGGGCAATAAAAGTGTCATACCAAGTGAACGCTGCTGTGGCAGAGAAAGGTGTTTGTAACATCTACATAGCAGCACCAAAACTGCAAAGGGATGGACCCCGTAAATGGCTTTTGATGAGCGGTTGTGGATTTTGTATAGAGCTAAAACTTTCAGCACAGTAGTTCAGTTATATGCCAGCCAACAATAGTTGGGATATGTTTCCAAAGGTACCGACTTTCAGAGCAAACTGGGTTATCTATACTATCTTCCGTACAGGTACCATAGCATTTCTTTGGCGTTTATATCACGCTGGCTTGTTGGATGCTGCTTGCAGGAGCTGCAGACCATTCCATTAAGGCTGTTCCATACCAAAACCCATTCCTCAGGCTAAACTATAGCTATTGACAATCGTTCCTCGCTACTCACTATACGGATATCAATAAAACGACGAAAAACAAATAGACTTTACCTCCGAGCGGTGTAGATGAAGACAGGGCACAATTTGTACGCTGCATTGAATAATTTCTTACTTTCGTCTTCCATCTATTTCACAGTCGCCATTTTCCGTGGTGGTCTGGTGTGGGACAGATCATTTCTTTTGTAAGGGCAAACGTACATACAATTAGCTCTACAGTGACAGAACAAACAGATCTTTTAATAATTACATATGATTGTGTGGCTATTTTAAAAAACATCTATGGTTAAAAAGTTACTCAAGTTATTGTCTCGTAAAATTTCGTCACGTAATGTTACGAGACGGCGCCATGTTCCCCCGAAAGGTTTGTAATGGTTCATTCCAGATAGGAGGCATAAAAAACCTGAGTTAATGACCATCTCTTTTGGGTAGTAGATTTTTTTAGGTTGATGGCGGTTAATCACCGTTTAAATTGATAACATGAATTGAAACATTAATTGCTATATGGTTTGTTTTTTTAAAGAACACACTTGGTTTTGATATTTAAACTTGTCATTGACGCACAGACAAGAATTGTATGTCAGCACAGGAGAGATGTTACCACTATCCCCCCATGGATGTCTTCTCAGAGGTCTTTGTTGCTCCTAACCGGCTATTAGCCGGTTCAGTTATTCATTCTCCGTCTGTTTTAAAGAGAAAACACACTGTTTTTGAGCATACACTTCAAGTAAGAAATGAATTCCACAGTAAACAAATGTTACAGCCGATCTAGTTAAAAATTGATAACATTTAGCTGCAGCTCATATTTTTAATAAATAATTAAGTCGAGCTACAGTGTCAGTGTAGATGAAAGTGTGCTAATAAAGTCGTTATTGATGGGTGATTTAATCTGTGCCAACAAGGCAAAGAGGTGCTAATGTCAGAGTTGGTGGGGTCAAGGGTTAAACTGAGTAAACCCAGTCTTAATATCCGTGGATTACATTCATTATTTATTCCAGGTGGGTACAAAACGAGAAAATAGTACTGATAACTTCGAAAATGACGAACTTTCTTGCTTAAAGTACGCAGATGATGCTAACAGATAACCGTCGATTTTTGAACGTTGGCAGCTTGCTGTTTACCGTTTTTCTATGCAGCTAAGCTAGCAAAGACCAGTTAACTCCACTGTTTTATTCCGGAAAAATAGCTACATAAATTAGTATCTTACTTGGAAACTCCTATCTGTATCCAGCCTAATATAGAAAACACTTCTCTTACACCTTTGTTCACCTGGTGGACTATTTATAAATTATTTATTTATGCCATATGTTTTGTGTATTAAATGCTAAAGCTAACTCAGTAGGATTATTGCTAATCATGTAGCTATATAAAAGCCGTATATTTCCATTTTCGTCAAAAAATGTAATGTAGAGATGATTTACTCTTTAATCCCTCAGATAGTTTGAATGCAACCAATATGGAAATAGCCACATCATTTGGAGGCTTGATTTTGGCATCAGATGATATATTATGAGATGTATCATCTCCCATTTAGCGTTGTTGCCCCAGACCAAAACAGATCTTCAATGAAGCCTCAGAATTTGCAATAGCAATTGTTCTTCATTTAATTCAACCATCAAATGAATTTCAGCCACATAAAAGATATTGTGAATACATAGCTATACAGATATATTTGTTGGTTAGTGTTTGTGTCCATGTAAGATCTCTGGGTTTTTTGTCTTTCTTTAAGATAGATGTTCCAAACCAGGATCCATCACACTTCTTTGCATTTAAAAGTGTGCACGCCTACATGATCTGATAAAATGTTGGACTCCAGTGACTGCACCTTGTCTCTGGACAATCTGTTTTTTGAGAAACCCATTGTCCTCAAAGTGTGAGTACAAAGAAATACTCCACATCATCCCTCTCTCTGGTTCCTCTCTTAGCAACTTATCAATGTTTTTCCTACTGGATTGTATCTGACAGAAAGCCACTGCACCAGGAGGCCAGTCCTTGGCAGCTGGAAGTGCCTCCATCTCTTTCTCAGATTCCAGCCACTCAGGATATGCAGAAGGAGGCAGAGACATTTGCTACCCTATACAGTATGTTGTGCTCTGGATTAGGATGAATTCCTTTTCACTTGACTTGAGTAAACTGCTCAGTATCTTGGCTATTGAGGCCCTACTAAATCTAACTTTGTGACTCACTGACACGATAGCTTGAATACTCTTGAAAGCTTTCCCAATTTTTGTTGATTTGCGAAAACAAACAGGGATCTGGGACATTTTCCCATAATCTTTAGTATAACAGGAATTTCCTGCCGTAAATTCCTTTCATCTCACTAAATCATTCTCACATGATTTGAGAGTCACACTCGTAACAACAACATGACAACAACTTGATTTGATGAAACTCTCTCTCCTTTTACTTTGTTACTCACAGGTTTCTCACCGAAATCCAAGAAGTTTCTCCCTCCTTTCAAAGTATCAGCTGGCCTTGACATCTTATCAAAAATCAACACTCCTTACAGTTTTAACAATGACGAGAAAGAGATTGAGGAGACTCAAGATGGCAGCAACAGTAACAGCATCAGTAGATGTGATGGCCTTTGGGGAGGTGAAGGGTTCAGGGATTACTCTCAGGGTCCCTGTCACAGTGGCAGAGGTGGAGATGAAACTCCGCAGGACTCTGGTCACGCGGCCATCAGCAGGAGGTGTTTGTCTCTGGACTGCAGCAAAACCCCACCTCTACGGAGAAGGCAAGCGTCAAGACGACATTTACATAATTGCAAATTAAATAGTCTGTGCATATTGTTTTCAGAGAGTCTCCCTCTTGTACATATTTTGAAAGATGAGACGAAATTTACACTTGGGGGCAGAAACGGTTTTCTGATTTCAAAGCGTATAATTCCTTAAGATTGATATGTGGCCTAAAGTACAAAATGGTAAAATTTTAAGGCCATAAAAATCAGGTCAACAAGGATTTTCTTTCCTTGGAGGTGGATGCAGAACATGATTTAAAAATGCTTAAATTAGCAGGATTTATGTTACTCGCTAAAGCCTTGTTTCCAGTTTTTCCCTGTCCAAAAATGTAATGTAGTGCTGATTCACTCTTTAATCCCTGAAATTGTTTGAATCCATGATATGCTTAGTTAAAATGGGACTACAGTGAATCATGAAGAGAGTTGACTTTTACATCAGTGGACAGTTCATTAGAAGAACATGGAAATATGCAAAACCATCCCCCATGTTAGCCTTGTTGCCAGAGGCAAGAATGCCTGGCCTTCCTCAAAAAAGCTTCCAACCTTTCAGCCGCAACAATAGTTTTTCCTCTTTGATTCTACCTTCCACCTCTTTCAATTCTTTATTGTCTCCATAACAGCTTGTTCAAGGTTCAGGTGTCGAACGGTGGAGGTGACTCTTCAAACACAGATGACCTCAGTAGCAGCGGCAGCAGCAGCCAGACAGCATCCAGACCTCAAACTTTTCTCAGTCAGGTTACCATGGCGACAGTACCTCCTCCTCTTCAACCGCCACGGACGACAGTTAGCCAAGCAGCTCCTCCTTTCCCCCGAAAGCCCCCCTTTTCACCCCCTCCACTGGGCTCATCTGCAGCAAGTGGCCGACCCCCGCAGCAGGCGACACATGCAGAGATGCCGGACAAGGGCACAAAGAGAGCTTTCGTTCCGCCCATGATGCCTCAGCCGCTCTGTATACAAGGTGCTGCACTGCATTAATACAGTCACAGACAGGCGCTGTGCTCACAGTCTATGATTGGTTTACCAAATACCACTCATATAGCTGCTGTAAAGTGTTGCAGCTAATGAGTATTCCCATGTCTAGCCGTGGCAGCAGCTGCCACAATGTGTTAGGGTGTGATGAGGTGAAATGGGGTGAGCTCTCCCCATTGACCGCTCCAGTGTAATGAAACATGCTGGACACTAGGTGGTAGATAGAAGAACAGTAGAAGCAGTAGGCAGTAACAGTTGAAGCCTTGTAGTGTACAGTCACGTTTGAAGTTTAATTTTACCAATACTACAAACTAATTCCTTAATGTTACACCTTGAAAAATGCTAAAAGCCTCATAACATAAAATGAGTAAGGGATCAGTGAGAGTGAGGCTGAGAATGAAAGTCTGATTATGTTTGAACTGTGAACATTTTAGGTTCTTCTGGGTCTGAAGTTTTGCGACCTGTTTCTGAAATCCGTATCCTTTTTGTTGTTGTGTAAGTTAATACAATTTGAAAGTTAGATAGAGCTTGAGCTGTGCCAGTATGATTGGAATGTAATTTCACAACTGATGTGGTTTGATTTCCTGAACTATGCTAACACAGCATCTAAGTTCAGATCCGTCTTCAACAAGTTCCCATTTTTCAACTACGTTCAGTCCAAAGCACTAGATGACGTAAGCATTATCTGAAAGCCTTCACAAACACAATGTTGAAGATTATGAATAACATGATGGTATTCATTGTCTTGTTACAAACTATGACCTGGAGTGTCACCTGGACTGTATTAATTAATTATAATAATAATAATTAATGTATTAAGTTTGGTTTGTTCACAGGTTCTTTACACAGGTAAGAACTTTGTGGCATGTGCTCCTACTGGATCGGGTAAAACGGTGCTGTTTGAGCTGGCCATCATTCGCCTTCTAATGGAGACGTCAGAGCCCTGGAGAGACGTCAAAGCTGTCTATAGTGAGCATACAGCGTTATTCTGTATAACTTGTTGACTAAACTTGGCCTGAAATAATTTGTTATACTCACAGAAAATACAGCATTGCATTTGAAAAGTTGTATATTCCAGTCTCAGTTTTGGGATTTATGATTCCTACTTAGGAAGCTTAGAAAACCTCCTGAAACCATGTATTTCATGAAACTTTTTTGGAACTGATTCAAAACACAGATCTCATTTACTTTACTGTATACCCCTTGCCAGTGTAAACAAAGCTCGTGCTGTAACAAACTGTCAGCTCTTTGTATCAAAAGCTTGAGGAAGTGAATGGAATTCTATACACAATAAATCTGAATTTAAACAAAACCAGCTAAGGGAACATTGTTTTGACACAATACACCTGACTGTAATCACACACTGGGGCTTTGATGTAACATTTTTCTTCTGGCTTGCTCGTGTATCATTTTCAGTGTTTTGATTTTTGAGTCAGTCTTGTAAAAAGATTCCTTGTTTGTTCTTGCCAGTGGCCCCTATCAAAGCTCTGTGCAGTCAGTGCTTTGAGAGCTGGAAGAAGAAGTTTGGTCCTCTGGGACTGATCTGTAAGGAGCTTACAGGCGACACAGAGATCGACGACTTCTTTGAGATTCAGGACTCTCACATCATCCTGACCACGCCGGTGTGTGACACTATACTGGATTTCAACTGAGCAAATACAACAAAATTTGAAGGAGTGGAAAAGAATATGACCTGGTGTTTTACCTGAATGCACAAAGTTTTTTTGTTCTTTTAGGAAAAATGGGACAGCATGACAAGAAAATGGAAGGATAACTGTCTGCTGCAGCTAGTCAGGCTCTTCCTTATTGATGAGGTCAGTGTGTTTGTTAGATATTTAGTTCACAGGCCTATTTTTCAGTGTTCATAGCATCTCACAGTCAGACTGCATTATGGTGGATGCTCACTGGGCACTCGTGTACTCACAGATGTACTGTTCACGTTGTTTAATTATTCCACATTGCATGATGGCACATCATTAGCCTCAGCCCTCAGCACTTTATTTCACTTGAGGTTAGCCATTAAAAACTACAGACAACTGTAAGATGAAACATTTCTTTCATGCAGGTTCATGTGGTGAAAGATGCGACCCGTGGTGCCACCTTGGAGGTCGTGGTGAGCAGGATGAAGGCGGTACACGACTACAGGAGAGCACAGAATCCAGACGCAGGCCTCTCTATGAGGTTTGTGGCTGTATCAGCCACCATACCCAACATCTCTGATGTAAGTAGCTGACAAAGAAAGTCAGCCAGCACTCTGTCCTGTATATGTTTGCAGTGTATCTCTAGTATAAATCAGGAGCCTGTGGCTAATTCTTGAACTGTCTGCCTGTTATTAGATAGCAGACTGGCTGTCTAATGAGAGCGGTCCAGCCACATATCTGTATATGGATGAGAGCCATCGCCCGGTGAAGCTGAGAAAGGTGGTGCTGGGATTCCCGTGCAACCCAAGCCAAACAGAGTTTAAGTTTGACCTGTCACTCAACTACAAGATGGCCAACATCATACAGACTTACTCTGACCAGAAGCCTGCTCTTGTGGTGGGTTGGGAAACTGGGGCAAACTATGTGTCCTTTTTTGTGCATGTGTTTGTTGTCCTTTTATATTAGATTACTTCTGTTTTTCTGTAGTTTTGCTCTACCAGGAAAGGAGTCCAGACGTCAGCTGCAGTTCTGGCCAAGGATGCTCGATTCATTATGAGCATTGAGCACAAGCAAAGGTATGTTTCTTCCTTATCCATAATGTCTATACATATCCTACCCAAACATTTCATCATTCTTCACCGTAGTAGCTTGATCTTCTTGACTTTCTTGTAACTTTACAATCCTGTTTAGGTTGATAAAATATGCAAACTCTATTCTGGATACAAAACTGAGAGGTGAGTTTTCTGGGCAGCCATCAATCCCCTTCTGAAAGCTAAACGGTAAGATCCCATTAGATACAAACTTTGAAACCTGTTTCAGTCCAGACCTACTAAGAAAGCACATGTTGATTTGAGTGTGACTTAGACTACCAACTGTATAACATAAGCTTGTATTGTGTTTATGCGGCAGATCTGGTCATGTTAGGAGTTGGTTACCACCATGCAGGAGTTGACTTGTCAGATAGGAAGCTGATAGAAGAGGCCTTCACTCTGGGAGACTTGCCTGTTCTCTGTGAGACTTTGACACTAATACAAACTATGAGACTATATAAGTATGCAACATGATCCTGTGTTTTTATTTTCTTTGTAACACTGCAGATGCAAACAGGAAAGACAATAGTCACAGGTTATAACTGAGTCATTAAGTACTTCAGTCATATTGTGTTGGGATTTTCCCAAGATTTGCATCTGCAGAAATGTAAAAAATGTATGTAAATGCCTGTTTAATGGTAATATAATGGTAATATAATATGAAGAAAAATGACCTATCCTGAAATGACCTATCCTGGTATGTTTTTAAGTAAATAGTAATATGCAATATTTTTCAAGCCACTACCATAAGTAACAAATGAGACTGAGAAACTTTTATTCTGTTTCTAATGTGACTGTTGCATTTTGAGACAGTGAAGATCATAAAAATGGCATTTCGATGTCAGCAATGAAAATAATATTGTACTAACACCAATGTTGTTTTAAAAGCTTATACCCACTGATATTGATCATATGCCAACTTGTTGGTGTGTCTCTGATTAAAACCATTATACCAGGAACCACACACTTGTGCAAAACAATTGCAGACTTTTACCACTTGCTGTGATGATTTAAAAAGGTTTTTATTGAATTTTATGGGCACTGAATTTATGTTTGTGATCTCATTTCTTATATCCTAGTTACTACCAGGACTCTGGCCATGGGGGTGAACCTGCCAGCTCATCTGGTGGTGATCAAGTCCACTGTGCAGTATGTTGCAGGCTCCTGTGAAGAGTACAGCGAGGCTGACCTGCTGCAGATGATAGGCCGAGCTGGAAGACCACAGGTAACAGCAGAACAATAATGGAATACTTTATTTCTATGACTTTATCTCTTTTAACTATTATTAAGGCCGATATTTAGGCTTTTCTTTCCTTTTTTAGTTTGACACATCAGCGACTGCAGTGATCATGACCAAGGTCCAAACCAGAGAGAAGTATATGAAACTTATGAATGGGATGGAAATCATTGAGAGCAGGTATTTTGGATAGTAGCTGTGTCATTAGGCTCTATTGTTCTCTTTCACATGTGAACACGTGGAGGAGAGAGATCATACAGTATTACAGGAGGTAACAGTATGCCTTGTTTCCCCAGTTTACACAGTCACCTGGTGGAGCACCTGAATGCTGAGATTGTTCTCCAAACCATCAGTCATGTCAACATGGCTCTGGACTGGATACGCTCCACCTTCCTCTACATCAGAGCCCTCAAGAACCCCACACACTACGGTCAGAGCGCAAAGCACAAATGCATATAAAATGCCAGAAATAGTACCTATCGTCTTTGTCATTACTGTTTGTAAAATCAGTCAGTGTAGTGTGCCTCAACTTCCATTTCAGGTTTCTCTGCTGACTTAGACAGATATGGAATCGAAGCCAAATTGCAAGGTGGGCCATGATCGTTTGTTGTTCTGTCTGAAGTCTTTGAGGTCACCAAAGTAGTTTGTTCCTACTACTTGTAGTTTAAGGTGACGACTGTCTCTCATTTTCTTTTTAGAACTGTGTCTGAAGAACCTCAACTCTCTCTCCTCCATTGGTCTGATCAACATGGATGAAGATATCAACATCAAACCAACAGGTAGAGGGGAAATTTATTTAAATAGTAGTCAAAATGTTTAATGTATTCTTCTTTAGATATTTTTTAACCTATGATCAGTGACATGGATGACATTTATACCTTTAACTACTTCTTTTTCATCTGACCCTCATCTTCTGGATATAAAAGTCATTTATTTGTTTTGGTTTTGAAGAGGCTGGCAGGTTGATGGCAAGGTACTTTGTTGCTTTTGATACCATGAAACGGTTCTGCGAAGTGGCTGGCACGGAGACGCTGTCTGACCTGGTAGGTTTCCTGACAAATGTATTTGATTAAAATGCAGTTAAATCGACATTTTGTGGTGTTGCACTGTATTCCTGCAAAAGGAAAAGATTTAAATGTGTTGTGCTGTGCTGTATATTGCATGGCATTGCAAAAACATAGTATTCAGATCAAAAGAGCTTGTATGTACAGATCGAGCTGGTGTCAAAGAGCAGAGAGTTCAGCGACATTCAGCTGAGAATGAATGAGAAGAGGCCCTTGAACACCTTAAACAGGGACAAGAACAGGATCACCATCAGGTCAGAGACATTTATAGGATCCACAATTAGATATAGAGTATATTCTGTTTGCTGAGTCCTTTTGCACCATCTTAATTTAACTTTTGGATGGGAAAGGCACAATGATGGAGGTAGACCAGAGCCATAGTAAATTACATTTTTATGTATTTTTCCAGGTTTCCTATTGAGGGAAAGATCAAAACCAGTGAGATGAAAGTCAACTGGTAGGTTTATGTATTCTGCACTTTCCCTGTGGAAAAGCAGTGCTGAATAAAAAAAGGAATACTGGTTTATGACTTTTAATGTATAAAGGCACTCATGAATTTCCCATGGACTGCCCTCTGCACGTGTCATGTGTTCACTGTCATGTCTTTAGCTTGATTCAGGCTCAGCTCGGTTCCATCTCAATTCAAGAGTTTGGACTTACACAGGAGACAGCAAAGATCTTCAGGAACGGGATGCGCATCAGCAAATGTATGTTGTGTAAATCAGGGACAGCGTATAAACAAAGTGTTGTCTGGCTGTATGTTTTTAAACTGATTGTATTTTGATTTTAATCAGGTCTGTCAGAGTTTCTGAGTCATCGATACAAGATGGGTTTCTCTGCTCTGCTCAACGCCCTGATCCTAGCTAAGTGCTTCAGATCAAAGCTTTGGGAGAACTCACCCTATGTTTCCAAACAGCTGGAGAAGATAGGTGGGTACTTTGCTATGCTATATAATAGCCCTTCATCTAAGCAATGTAAATACAGTGATAAAATATAGTTTTAGTGATTCTTGGACACACACTGGTTTATTTTAGAAAAAAAAAAATATGCACAGTTGCTACAAGATGAATTAATTAATAAACCAAATATTCTTTCTATTAAATGCAATATCTAAACATTTGATAATAACACGCTGTGTGTTTCAGGCCAATCTCTCTCAACTGCCATGGTGAACGCTGGACTCACCACTTTCAGCAAAATAGAGCAAGCCAATGCCAGAGAGCTCGAGCTGGTGAGTCTGTGTAATATTTCAAAAGAAATCACTGTCTGGTAATCCAAAGCATTTGATGTAATCGTTATTTGAACTATAATTTCAGGTTACTATTGTATAAAGCATTTGGATATGCTTTGTTATAACTTCATTTCTCTCATTCAGATTCTCAACAGACATCCACCATTTGGCAACCAAATCAGAGAATCTGTCATACACTTCCCGAAGTATGAAGTCACATTGGAGCAGGTAAAAGGCGCTGCACAATATTATTATCAAGGACATTATATAACATCATATAATAGAGCTTTTCTCTTTCTGTTTGTCAGACTTTTGAGATGTTGTTGCGAGTGAGGATTCGCTGGATAGTTCTGTTATTCTTGTCTTTTTTTTAGTTGTTGCTGTATATTTATATATAAGCTATTTTGTAGCTTCCAAGGTATAGCTGTGCAATAGCAGAGATTGTGGTGAAGGTGAACGTAAAAAACCAAGCACAGCTGCTGTCCAGGAAAACAGCTCCAGACCACCACTATGTCTCTCTGATCATCGGAGACTCTGACAACAATGTGGTCTTCCTACAGAAACTCACGTGAGAAACAAATATTTGTGTCCCAGGCTTCCAACAAACTTTACTGTCTTTCACCTACCCTCTCTTTCCCCTCTCTAACCATTATGTAAAAAAAAAGAATTTCCAGTAAATAGATTTTCAGCTGGCATCCTCCATCTTTGTTTTTCAGGGACTTGGTGCTGTTGAAGAGTGGTAGCTGGTCGAAGAAGATTGAGGTGGCGAAGGCCTCAGCGGGAGAGGAGATCAGTGTAAATCTCATCAGCTCAGAATATGGTAAGGCAGTAAACCATGGAAATATTGTAACGGTATGTTGTTCTGTTCAGTACAAACTCCTTTTATTTGTAAACTGAACAAATTACCATGCCTTTTGTTCAACATTTGTTTTGCAATTCAGTCCTGTAGCTGAGCTGAGATATATCACTGAGAAACAAGTCTAAGTGTGTCAAGCTAAATGAGATGATTATTCAATTATTATGTTTTTGTAAAGTTAAATAAAAATGGAGAAACATTTCTATTTTCAGGCATTAGTCATTTTTGCTGTATCAAAAAATAATCATGACAAAAAAAAAAAATCAAATCAAACAACAGTCTTTGCAGTTAATGTGCATCTGTTTTTTTGCACATCCTGTCTGCACTCTTGGACTACCTATCAATGTTAGGTACATCTACGACACTTACTGCCCTCTCTCCTATAGTGGGCTTCGACATCCAGCAGAAGTTCAATGTGTACTACTCTGGAGCCAGGAGGTTTGGCACCTGTGATAATCCTAACAACATACTGTATGATGCTGCTGGACAACGACCGCAGCTCTCTGCACTGAGGCCACAGTCTACAGATCAGGCTACACCTCAGGGGGGAAATGCCCCATGTGCTACAGACCAAGGCACTGCTCTGTAGCTTTGTTACTGATGATTTTGTTGATTCTGATATATTAAATATTTTATATCGATATACTATGTTTAAAGGGTAGATTGATATTTGACGACTTTTTTTTCTCTATTAAAATGTGGCAACTCAACTTTATAATCAGATTTAGGCGACAAGAGACAGTGCAACCACTTCTGCAAGAACAAGGATCTTTGTGGCCACGACTGCTGTGAGTACAACCGCTCATCTTTCACCTTGTTCTAGTATTTTCGTGCATTCATGTATCTAAATGTGCATTATTTTGTGTGCCTGTCAAGATTATAGAGGTGTTATTCCTTCAGTCTGTCCAATGAGAGTGCATATGTGTCTCAAAAGGTAAAGTAGGTGTAACTGTGGCACGGAAGAGGTCAGCAAATCAAGAATCCAGTTTCTCTTCCTATTTGAAAGACCTGAGGAACAGGTGTGACACACTGGCGCAGACTCCTGTCAAACGACTCAAGGTGAGGAAGACAACCGATTTGATTTTTGGAGTCTATCCAAGCCTGCGCCACATACTTTACACATACATTGTAGTCATCGTACGAAAAACAGAGTTGTTGAACTCAGGTTTGTCTGTGACTGCTGTAACACATAAACCGGAGGTTGTGTTATCCTACACCAATCTCATCCAATACCTCACACACAACACAGTAGAACAGGAAGGAAAGTGCACTTACCTGAGATATTTTTCTCCAGAAAACATTTCATGTTGACTCTGCAGAATAAACTAATGAGTCACTGCCATGTCAACACTGGTTAAGAAAAGATTAAAAGAAATGTCAATGATACAAGTGGGGGATGTTGAATTCTTTCAAAGAAAAATAAGAAATATACAAGCCACAGAAAACAGCAGAAATGATAGCAATAAAACTAAATATGTAACATAACGTAATTATTATACACAAACATGTACTATACTGTGTAGTATTAGTATATGAGAATACTATTAAAATACATGTGTTGGTTTATAAACGTACAATACACAGATTAGATACAATATGTGTTTCTATGTACATTCTATCCACGACTCCAGATGCAGTTATCATACAGTATGTGTACTGTACATGTGCAAGCTGAATGTGCATCGCTTTGTTTTTATACTACTCTTCTAAATGAGAATGGCAAACATAGTCTTTGTGTCTAACGATGAAATTCTTAAGAAGAAGAGATTTCAGTGTTACTAAGATGAACACGTGTGTGTGTGATGTTCTTGTTGTATTTCCTCAGATGAAAATGAGTGAGGAGTCTGTGTCTGTCAACATACAGGAGTTTGCTTACAAACCCAAAGAGAGGCTTCCTGCTGTTTCCTGGTATTCACAGTTACACTGATATTTTAGACTTTGAATGGCTCCATAAATTGCTGCTGCAACTTAGATTAGAGTAAAATGTGTGAAACAGAGTAATCTGATGGCCTGGTGGTTAAGTATGTTCATTTATGGGATCTGAAGGTATGGGATAAACCACTCTGAAGCTTCAGGGAGACTTCACACTGAGACCATAGATCTGACAGGAGAAGACTGTGCTCATCACACAGATGTAGTTAATCTGGACGACTTTGACAGCGGTAAGCAAGTGGCATAAAGAAGATGACTCTGAACTCCACGCATTTCCATATATGACTGTGACTGTATATTTCTCTGTCTCTCTCTCTCTCTCCTTATCAGATTATAACGACTACGTTGGGGACATGCACAGGATGATGGAAACACCTGTCCAAACCTCTGCTGCATCTCATGCTCACCCTCAAAGTATGGCAAACAGCTTAACTCTAACTCATTAGTAGAGAGACCATACTGGTGGTTTTGCAGGTTGTAGCTCAGTCACTACAATACTTACCACCAATCCTGCTTCCTCACACACTGTGGACTGGACACTGCAGTATGTCAGTCAATACACAATACACAAACAGAAGAATGCAAAATTTACACATGGTGTTTTACACTAAAATGTATTTAAGAATGAAAGCGTGTGTTTCAACACAGTTTGTTTGTGTCATTTAAGCAATCATTGAAATGACATTATATATCAATCAAATTGCTAAGATAGTCACTTTTACCACTGACAACTTTAAAGCACTTGGTTAGTCAAGTAGTGAATGGTGGAAAACACCAAAGCTGAGGAGATCTAATGCAGATACTTTTTTCAGACTGAATCCAAGAAAGCCTATAGTACAGTAACATTTGACGGTGTAGTCATCCTTTCTTAAAAATTCTTCTGTATTCAGGTTCGTCAGTGTGGATGAACCCAGGAACAAGTGGCTGGAGTCAAATCCCTGAACAGCATCTCAACCAAATCAATACATCCAACCCAGCTTTCTCAAAGAGGTCCACTGTGGTAACGAACCAGGATACTCAGTGTGAAACAGCTTCATCCTTACAAATACCAGCAATCACCTTTGACCTTGGAAATGAATGGGACAGCTGGGGTGACTTTGATGATGAGAACTTGGTGCATGCCAGTGAGACAGCGTTTGCCTCATGCACAACTAATGCTGGAACTCAAATCCAGCAGCCTGTTGGGTACAACGTGCCAGGTAGAGTTTCATTTTACGCAGGAGAGAGATGGAGGATCAATTTGTTCGCTTTTCATACATCTTATTAAGAAGTAATTGTAACACATACACAGTCATGTTTCCATCATTGTTGTATAAACTACTACATTATGCCTCCACTATTGCTATGATTTTGATTACAATATTACACATTTTGTGTGTAGGGTTTGCTGTTACATCAGCACCACTACTCTTCAGTCCCTCACAGGTCCAACCCTGCATAACCACTACCAGTACACCACTGAGGTAAAGGCAGAAACGCATGCTCATATTCCCCCCAATTGTCTGTTTCAAACACCAGTAATCAAATAATGTGTAAATTATGTAAAATCTCCTCTCAGAAAATACAGAGTTGTTCACTGACGTTTCATATCGTAGGTTAAGACAGAAAAAACGTTTGTTATGTTTTTGTGTTTTAGGTCGATTTTACCAAACGCAAGTCCTGAAATCAGAAAACCAGTACCCTCACTGGTCACAGTCAGACCTCAGAATAGAATCACACTCGATTGGAGTAAGAAGGTGAGTGTGTGTATCCAGAGATCTCTGCACATGCTACTTTTGCTATTTAATGACTACATTTACATACATGGAAAACACTATTGTTTACATGGTTGTTTGTGTAGACGTTTTTGATTTTTATAACCCACTAATTATCATACTGTGGTTGTGAGAAACACAGTGGAGCTGCCTAGTTTACATAATACACATCATAGTATTACTATCCTGTCTGCTGCACCATGTAAATATCTTGAACATACTCCTTCCATTGTTTTTAGCTCCATGGATTCATGTTGCTCTTTTGGTGATGGGAATTTCTCTCTGTGGACAGGAGTATTCTGTTAGTTTATTAATAGCTAATGGGGTTACTGAGGTTAGGCTTAATGAAATGTGCCTGTAAACAGCTTAACCTTTCTAAAATCTTAACAGGAGTGTGGTCAGTGGCTGAGGTACTTGGCTCATGTGACAATTGCCTCTCTTCCTCCTCATGCAGAGAACGAGCATCTTCAGTGAAGAGATCACAGTAAAAGCCTCGGAAAATTTCCCAAAACAGACGCACGTGGCACCAGCAACCAGAAGGTTTGATTTCTTCTCAACAATGAAAGACTCGGCCAACTCCAGCCAAGGTGTCAGCAGAAGGTACTGCAAAATATAATTAAAAGGGTTTTATTTTGACTGATTACAATATTTTCTTTAATAAATAATTAAATCAATCTATCTGGAATACGTTTTTACAGAAGTATATTTTTCACTTGATTTCCTCTTTTTTTTTTTACATGCTACGTCTTCAGCATCAACAGCAAAGAGGAGGAAGCTTTGCTTGGGATATTTGATGGTATATTTTAGAAGTAGGGCTTGTCTTACTCTGATATAAATATGTCATGAGCAAGTGTTTTGTTATGTGTTTGTGTTAAGCTTTCTTTAACCTGTGAGCTTCACATCAGGTTGTAAAATGTTAAAGTCATGTCATTATTGTTAAATAGTTTCTAATGTTAGTTCTATTTATTACTAATGTAATTTATGTATTCATGTATTCGTTAAATATATTTAATTAAGTCTGTTCATTAGATTATACAGTGTAGTCTTGGCTAAATGCTCAACATAAAAATCAACTTGTTTTGTTTAATTAGAAGGAGCTTTGTGATAGTTGGCATCCTTTAAGTTATTGTGTGTGTTGAATACATTTTTGTATTTGCAGTCACAGCGGCCACGTGTCTTATTTTATCATTGGTAGTCCTCCTAAATGGCACTAAAGGTTTCTAGCAAAGAGTTTCTTCTTAAGAGCTATACACAAAGCTTCTGAGAGAAACTTTTAATGAGAGACAGAGAGACAAAAGTGCAGGGATGAGGTTGACCCTGTTGCTATGGATGGCATCATCTCTCTGGATTAATAGTGACTGGTTGAGAGTAAATGTGTCAGTAAATGTGAAGTAAAATATTAATCAATGTGTTAGAGTATGAATTGTAGTGGATTAGATTATTTTAAATACCATTTTAAATTAAATAAAAGGGCAAATAAAAAGCATCAATTATATTTAAATTAAGAATTATATTTTAAATTAAAAAATAGTAAAAAGTAATACATATTACATTAAATTAAACCAATTAAACTAAATTTAATGATTAAATACAGTTATATAAAATTGAAATTAAACGAATTAAATTAAAACATGACATTAAATTCAATCAGTAACATTAAATCATTTCTAAATTGAATTAGAAAATATATTTAATGAAGTTAAGTAAAAACAAGACATTGTTTTTTTTTGTAATTATTAAATTGAATCAGTTACATTAGATTAAAAACAATTAAATTCAAACGCCATAAATGAATGTATTCATTTAATTAAATTTAAACAAAAATGAAATGGAATGAGCTGTTGTTCTGTTTTCCCCGTGTTTTGAAGTTCCTAGGGACTTTTAGCCTGAGGATGTTTTGAGAATAAAGTCCTGCATGTTACAGGAGATCATCCCTTTAATTTCATGTTTAAGTGTAAGACGTAAGCAGCACAGTGATTGTGGACCATAAATAATGGTGTGGACCACATAAAGTTGGTGTTTTCACTTCTGTTGTTGGGTAACGCCAACTGTAGCTAATATCCGATACCACGTGATTTGTGCTATTGTAACGCGAGATGTGTGACGTAACTTTTAGCGCGGAGTTTGTTGTTGGCGGAAAAGCTTCACTGTGAAAGTCTGAGCAGTTTACTTTGTTCATCCGCAGACGGAGTGAGATTTATATATTTAATGTGTCACTGATGAAGCATTAGCTCGACGCTATACCGCGCTTTTATGAAATGCTTTTTTGAGGAACTGTTGCACTTTACGACTAAATAAAGTGGTGAGTTTCTGTTTGTTTTCCATAAGCTTTAGTGAGCTAGCTTGACAGACTGTAGCTAATAGTAGCATGCTAGTGTAGTTGTAATGACAAGGTAAACAGCTCTGAGTTAGATAGACATTAGCCATACTTGGTTCTTGTCCAACCATGGCAGTTTAACCAGATAGTTTGCCAATAACCACTCGCTTTATGAAGTGGATATAGTTTTCCATACACTATCCAACCTAACGTTGCCTCTTACAGGTAGTTTGACAGTGACTGTATGGTAATCACTTAAACGTTTCAGTTTTTTGTCATTAACATTTCCACCCTTTTTCTTTCTTCATGTCTCTCAGATGGAGTTGTCTCCTGTGTGCACTGAAGGCATCAGCACAGACGGATGTATAACCAAATCTGACAGAGGTCACAGGAAAAGCAAAGTCTCGAGTAAGTTGGACACAAAAACTTAACTGTGATGTGAAAGAAACAAAGACATACAATCAGCATTTGAGTATAGATGCAGCACTATATTAGCATTTTGACAAATACCAGGTTGAAAAGCAGAAATATTTACAGCCAATATTCATCAAACTGTTTTTTTAAATAGAGGGGTATGCCACTTTGTAAAAATGTTATGGTAGGAATATGATTAAATAATCACTGTCTTAAAGGAAAGCCTGTAACAAAGGCATCCCTGTAAAACTTGTACCTGTACACCAGCACGTACTGATCTTGAATGACCTGAGTGGAGGAAAATGTAGAATTCAAGAAATGTCTTGTGCATGTGTGACAGTATTATACTTTATTTTTCCTTCCAGGAGATGTGGAGATGGACATTGAGTTTTTGTATAAAGCTGTTCCTCAGCTGGCCAAGGTTTTCCGCATCATAGACAAAATTGGAGAAGGTACATGCTCTGCATATCTTTATCCACGCTTTTCTTTACTGTCTGCTGAAGAGACATTTTTGTTTAAGGTCATTGGATTTATTGGAGCAGAAGAGGTGATGTGCTCATGACATGTGCATCTGTGTATCAGGTACGTTCAGCTCGGTGTACCTGGGTGAGGCTCAGATGCAGGATGGGAGGAGAGAGATGTTTGCCCTGAAGCACCTCATCCCAACCAGCCACCCTACACGCATTGCTGCTGAGCTTCAGTGTCTCACTGTTGCTGGGTGAGTCTAAATACTGCTGTGCTTTTATCAAGTGACATACAAGATATTTCTCTGTGCCCCTAGACTGTCAGACGGCCTTTTTATAGAACTCAACAGCTAATTAAAATTCTTTAAAGTCGCATCATTATAATACATTTCCAGACTTTGCTTCATTTATTTTTTTATGCTGTTGTTAATAAACCAGTAGCATTCCCACAAACAAGTCAATAAAAAACTCTTTTGTATCATAATAGATCTCTTCACTGAAAGCTTATTTTTATGCAGTAGAAAATCAGTGTGTGGGTTCCTCATTTGTCTAACGTTTCATGATTCAGCTGAACCTACACACATCAACACATTTACGGCTGCTTTGGCAAGATAGATGCAAGAGAAAACACTCATTTGAATATATGGCTGTATACTTCTGTTTGATCAGTGTTTTTATTATGATTTTTGAAAGTGACTGGCCAAAACTGACATCATCACGCAGAGAAATCACAAAACACACTGAATTAAATTTTGTTGTCTAAATGCATTTTTTTTTCTGTTTTCAGAGGCACAGAGAATGTGATGGGGGTGTCTTACTGCTTCAGGAAGGAGGATCATGTGGTGATTGTCATGCCCTATATGGAGCATCAAGCTATTGTGGTATGTTCATTGTCATAAAGAAGTTTCTGTCATGCACTTTACTTCTGCTTTTCAGTGACATCATGTGTGACTCTTGCACGAACACAAAAATGTTCAAAACATTAATCAAGTAGTTGTTGGTCTTGATATAGTAGTAGTTTTTATGTTTCCTGGCTTCTATTTAAAAACTTATTATCCAATCACAATGTATTTATCAGGACATCATTGGCTCACTAACCTTTGAAGAGGTCCGTCTGTATATCTACCACCTGTTGAAAGCCCTGAGACACATCCACCAGTTTGGCATCATTCACCGTGACATCAAACCAAACAATTTCCTCTACAACAGGAACAGCAAAATGTGAGTAGTTGCACCTTTCTTGTCTTGTCTTGTCTATTATAGCAGCAAATATTGCATTTCATCCATTAATGGGGAAATTTCGACTTCCCTGGGTGGTTGGGATGTGAGATGGATAAGATGGGGGTCCCGGTCTCATCTTATTTCAACTTTGGATATGCAGAATGGGCACATAGCACATGAAGCATTAATTAGTTTCCCTGTTGAAAATGTGTGTTTGTGTGTGTAGGTATGCCCTGGTGGACTTCGGCCTGGCTCAGGGTGCAGCGGACACCCAGATCGAGTTGCTGAAGGTGGTGAGGCAGAGGCCATCACAGAAAGGTGGAGGGTCCACAGGGAAACAAGACACCACACAGCGGAGCAAAGCACCAACTAGACTCCATCCCAAAACTACCACTGTCACCACAGCCTCAACCTCATTACTTCTGCCTCCACGGCAACACACAGCCCTGCCACCTTCATCCCCCTCTTCCTCCACTACTACCGTTACCACCACATCTTCCTCAGCCTCTCGGAAAGCACTAGTTAAAAGAGCACGTTCTGTCACCACCACCATCACCACCTCCACATCTCGCACAAAGCACACAAAGGTGCACTAAGTTGATATTTTATTTTTATTTTGACATTCACTGGTCTTTCTGAGTCTTTTCTTTGTCCAATAAGAGCACAATTGTATTAAAGTTTATTGGGTATTGGGCTAAGGATTTCCTGGATGGAACTACCTTTGCATTTGTTATTGTTCTGTTTTTTTTTTTTTTTTGCACTAATGTGTTGGATTTAGCTAAATTCTCCCGTCCATGTTTGTTTTCTCTAGGATTTGACAGGACTACGCAAAGTGCCGCGGCCTGTGTTTGGAGAGAAGAACCTGAACAGCTGTGCTCCAGCTCCCTCCACCACAAAACAAGCTGCCATTAAGACAGAGGTAAGCAAGGTAGAACGTAAGATTTTGGAAGAATAAGAGGTTTCAGTCGTGTCCCTTTCAATATCAGGTGATGGAAGTGGAGAGATGACACCAAAGATGCCAGTACTCATTTAATTCTAACGTGCGTTTAAAAAAATAAATGTTTAAGTCATTTAGCCAAAACACATCAGTGTGATTATGTATGATTATCTGACAACAGCTTGTTTAAAGAATTTTTTCACTTACACATAACTCAAGTACTTATAGTAATGGAGTGATTTTTTTCCAAACACAGCTCGTCTCACAGCCATTGAAATTACAAATAAATGAAAGTTGTGAACCTATTGAAAAGACCTTTTTATTTGCTTTAAAGATAACCATTTAAAGGGTATTTTAAAGGGTTTTTTTTTGTTTCAGTGTCGTCATGTATTTTCATTTTATAAAATCAAAATTTTCACCTGTCTTTGTTTAGCTGGTAAAGCCCATCAAAACAGAGGACGCAGCCAGCCGGAGGTACTCTTCAGCCGGCCGGGGGGCCCTGCCTGTCAGGAGCCAGAGCAGCAGTCAGAAACCTCAGAGGACTGTACACCAGGGCCTCACCTGTAACTGCTACCTGACGGACCGCGTCTGCAATATCTGCATGTCCAGGTAACAAAAAACATCACACTGAACCAGGCTTTTTTTTTTTTTAAATAGGAACTCAAAAAGCCACACACACACACACACACACACGTTAATTGAAAAAAGGAGATAGAAATCCCTTCTACTCATATTTTAGTCATCAATTTAAATAATGTAACATCTATAGCATCTGTTTTCTCCTCAGAAATATGACCTCTACAGTTCAAGTTTTATTGACACCTGTATAGGAACCACCACGCATCTATAAGATGAAACTCTTGTCACAAGCCACTCACTTTATAACACTACAAATCTAAAAATGTTGTGTGAAGAGCTTGATATTTGATTTCTGTTTTGTGTGTTGTTGTGAACAAATGCCTCTTTAATGTCCCTGGTTTTGACTGAAGGAAGCAGCAGGTGGCACCGAGGGCTGGAACTCCAGGCTTCAGAGCACCAGAAGTCCTCACGAAGTGTCCCAACCAGGGGACAGGTAGGTGTCTCCACTGTAGAGAGGCAAAATTGACTCCTCACCATGCCTCACTATCACTGATGTTCACCGTTGCGCTGTCCCGTCTTCTCATCCTGCATTGTAGCCATAGACGTGTGGTCAGCTGGTGTGATCCTGCTCTCACTGCTCAGTGGCCGTTACCCGTTCTTCAAAGCCAGCGATGACCTGATCGCTCTCACTCAGATCATGACCATACGAGGCTCCAGAGAGACCATCCAGGCCGCTAAGTCATTTGGTGTGGATTCATATTTTTTACTTCAGAAACGGAGGCCTCCGCTTTTGTATTTTGATTATTCCATTAACACTGTTTGTCACCATGATTAAGTCAACAATGTAGTAGAACTGAATTACAGCACTGTGATGTCCTGTATGTAAGGCTGTGTGTAGATTGTAAACTTGTTTTGGATTTGAACTCAGGTAAGGCGGTGGTGTGCAGTCGGGATCTACCTCGGCAGGATCTCAGAACACTATGTGAGACGCTGAGAGGACGAAGACCATCGCCAGCTGATGAAGTCACGCCACTTCCTGAAGCCAGCAGAGACTCGACCACCACCACCCACCATCAAAAAATCCAAGATGATACACCTACACATCGTCCCACTGAAGGAACATTAAAGCAACATAAAGATGGAGCTTCTAGTCTCCCGAACCATCGGGAGCAGTCAGGCAGCAGACGAACCTCGACTTGCCTCGCTGAACAAACCTCAGGGGGAGACTGCAAGGTAGAGGACGATGAGCGGGGCTGGGACAAAGTCCCTGATGAAGCATACAACTTGCTAGACCGGCTGCTAGACCTGAACCCTGCCACCAGGATCACAGCGGCTCAGGCACTGCTGCACCCACTGTTCAAAGACCTGTGAAAGGACTGTGACTTAACCTGGAGTCTCCTGTCAACATCACAAAACTGCTTGGCTTTGGGATGTGGGGACATGGTCCACAAATAGAAAAGTGTGGTGCACAGGATTGTTTAAACAGATGGGAGTGAATTTCAGATCCTTGTGTGGCAACATTACCTGAACAAGACAACAGAGATCTGATAAATCTGTGGAAAAAAACGCCTGTTAAATGCTTCATAGACTTGAACATAAATGTTCCTGCAAGACACGTGACTTCATGGTTCACAGGTCTGCAGTTAAGAGTTAAAATGAGTTATCTTCGTGGCAGCTATGGTGTAAAGTAGAGAACTGTGAGGATAGGCATTTTAAAGGACTCTAGTATTGACTTGAGGCATTATATTAGCTGTTGTGTAAATGGATGAACAGTTTTAAATGTAGGCATATATGTAATGTTCTTCTTAGTCTGAATCTTGTCTTATAAAGAGGGAATTGTCAGTATGTTGCTACCACTGTATGAAGTGACTGTTTCTGAAGTATGAGAAGGTTTTTAATTTGAAGGTGTGTTTGAATTCCATCTGTATTTTATTAATGTGAGTGTGAATGATGCTGTATGTGAATATGTCTGTTTCAGCTGTGTTAATTTATACAACTGAAAACTGAACTTTGGATTCTCTAATAAAGGCAAAAACAAAGTAGCTGTCACTCAGTGTGTAAGGGCGCTATATATACATATAAACATATCCTTTTATGGCAGGTTTCTATATTGGGTGTATATACACACAATGCATTTGGAAAGTCTTCAGACCCCTTCAGTGTGTTTCACATTTTGCTATGTTGTGGTCTTGTGCTGCAATAAAAGATGTTTCTCCCATCTCCACTCAGGATCTTTGGAGCTCAGCCAGAGTGACCATTGGGTTCTTGGTCAACTCTCTTGCCAAGGCCCTTCTCCGCTGATTGCTCAGTTTGGCCGTGTGGTCCTTGAAGGCCCTTGAAAGAGATCTGGAAGAATTATGGAGGCCTCTGCTCTTGGGAACCTTCAGTGAGTATTTTTTTTCTTTTCTTTTTTTTTTTTTTTTATATCCTTCCCCAGATCTGTTCCATGACACAATCCTGTCTCTGAGCTCTGCAGGCAGTTCCTTCCACCTCATGGCTTTTGCTCTGATATGCATAGTCAGCTGTGAGACCTTATACAGACAGGTGTGTATCTTTCCAGGTCATGTCCAATCAGCTTAATTGAAGGTAGAAACCGCTCAAAGATGATCGAGAGAAACGGGGCACTGAGCTAAATTTCAGGTGTCATAGCAAAAGGTTTGAATACTTAATGTCAATGTGATATAAACGGGTCTGAATACTTTCTGAATTCACTCTGTGTGTGGGCTTTTCCATCAATTTCACTGTTTTTGTGGCACCCTGTGACTATTGAATTTAAGAGTTAATAAGAGTGAAATTAAATATGTAAATGTAAATAGAAATTTCCAATAGCAACACATTTCAAATTTTTATTTAACAACGCTGAAATACTTATGCATTTGATGAGATTTTTATTACTCATTTTACTTATAGCTCTTTAGTTGTTATTAGTGCTTAATAACTAAAACATCCAGAATAGAGCAAATGGCAAAGACATCAGTTAAGGACTTTATTTAAGCCCTTTGTGTGTACAAAAGTTTGTGAACGTATAACTGAAGTGATACAAACTTCCCAGCCATTATTTGGTTTGTTTTGTAGACAATGAAAGATTTTACAGTTATACTTGATTCTAAATACAGACCTGCTGACAACTTGAAACATTTGAAATATATATAAAAAAAAAACATTAACAGTTGCATGGTTTAACAATTTGAAATGATGCATCCACGACTGATTTATTTTGAACAAAATAAATCAACAGAGCAGTTGAAGGCTTTTTTTTTTTATCCATGAGATCCTGAGACAGGTGAGGGTGTCTGGCTGTTGAACTCGGTCTAAAGGTTTTCCCTCACGTCGGTGAGTTCCTCTATCCGCACCAACACGCTCTCGATCATGTCGAACGTGTGCAGGGCTGAGTGCAGAGCCTGAGAGGACACATTAAAATTCAGTCAGGTCATCGCTGTGCTCTTTCTCGTTAGTGCTGTACAATCAAATGCTGTTTGATTCTCATGAATATGAATCAGTCGCTGACCTGAATCTGTGACTGTGATGTCATGTTGGGCAGCTTCTCATCACCAACAGACACAGAAAGCATCGACTCCTCTGGAAAACACACATTTGTGCTGTCAGAACATTAGCTGTCACTTCGGCATTAGGGAAAGCCTCAGAGTATTTCACTGGAAGCTTAATTTGTGTTAGGGCTGCAGGGGAAAATTATACCAGCTTTGCTACTATAAAATATGGGGCATTAATATTTTCCTGTACTCTTGCATATGCATTCTGTTTCTTTATGAAAAAGCTGCTGAGTTGTTGAGAAAGACCTGAAATAGACAAAGGTTTGCAGGTCTGACCTTTGGCCTTGTCCTTCTTGGACTCCATGGTGTTGTGCAGCTCCCTCTCGTAGTGGGCTCTCGACATGTTCAGCCCAACACGCAGAGGCTTCATGAATGTATCCTCTATTTTATACAGCTCTGTCCAGATCCCCGTCTGAAAGATCAAAACAGCAAAAAAAAAAACACGATGAGTGCAGTTAGGATGAAGGCTGGCTGTAACTGGCTGGATCGACCTGGTATGTAACACCAAGACTCATGGATCGAAAGTGAGTCTTTGTGACGGTTGTGTGCCCAGTCGTACTTGCTTTGTGTCTCTTTGCATCCCTACATTATATTTTCCGTCTCTTTGTGGTTGCTTTGCATCTCTTTAGTTGATTTGAGTCTGTTTTCACTTGCTTTGTCTCTACGGTAGTTTTATATCTCATTGTCATGTTGTGTCATATACTCACATTTTGGTCATTTGACATCTCTCTTTGTACTTGTTTTGAGTCTCTTTTTAGTTATTTACTGTCTCGTTGTGGTAGTATTGTATCTCTTTGCAGTTGTTTTCTGTCTCTGTACTTGTTACATGCTTATTTTTACTTGTTTTCTATGTCCATGAGCTGAAGATCTTATAAAACAACCAGTAATGTTATGTTGAGTCATTGTTTGGCTCTGGTGTGAAACGGATCAGGGTTGTACTCACCTGGTTCTCTGTCACTTTGTCTCTAATGACCAGGTAGCGCAGCAGGTTCAGAGACTCCATAACTCTGAGAAAACAACACAGAAAGAATGTGGTCATGGTCCACTTACTAGCTATGTCCAGAGCTTTCAACTGGAGCTGGAGCAATATATCTGCCAACATTAGCTTATTGCAGATATACTGATATCAGCATATTTGTTGGCTAGTAAGTCATAGAAACTGAAGTACAGAGATCAGGTGTCAGACCAGGTTTCAGCTCATTTTCAACAACACATACTTTTTCCACCAGAGAAAACTGACAAGTTTATTTTTCAAATGTAAAATGCCCTGCTCAGTGTGTATCCTGTGACATCAAATTATAAAATCAGTATCAAGATTGTTTATTGTTTTAAAAAAAAAAAAAAAAAAAAAAACCTCTTCCTTCACATTTTATTCACTTGACAATAAGAAAAAAAACTATTTCAATTTCAGTTTATGGAAAAAAATATGTATGCATGGCAATCAACAGCCAATAATTAAAAATGATTTTCTTAGATGTTACAGTATGTGTGTGCTGACCTGTCCAGGTACTGCAGGAGGTCGGTCTCTGGGCCGTCTGGGAGACTGAGAACCTTACGCAGCAGAGGGAGCAGGTGAACCCCCTCAAACCAGGTGTTACTGTTACCTGGCTGAGGACAGACAGAGAGAGACAAAGACAGACTTAACACTGTCATTTAGCTCTTAGTTACTGCACCAAAACATATGAAAAACGGTAAGAAAGCTCACAGCAGCCATTAAATGTAACCTCACTCACCTGCAGTGCAAGGTCTATCTGATTCTTGATGTTTTTGATGATGTAGCCTTCGACTCCCGAGTGACCACTGGTCTTCAGCATGTACCTGAAACAATACAACAGATAAGGATCATTATATTGAAGGGTGGAACAGAGAAAGACATTTCTGATGACTTTTGAGGAGGAGAGGTGAAGGCTTACTGGAAAAAATTGTATTTGGCTTCAGTGTCAAATTTGTCAATGCTCAGCTGGAACACCTTCAAACCTTTAATTCTCTGTTGATAAAGAAGAAAAATTAAAATATGTTTTCAAAGAGAATAACAAATTCTAATGAAAAGCCACAGTTAATACAAAAGAAGAAAAAACATCAGTTAAGTCCATTATCGATAGCATTACAATTACACCCACATAAATGCATATTTTGCACAAAATAACATTTATAAATAAATGTTAAGACTTACCAAATCATGTCTCGGGCATATAGTCATAACCTTCACTAAGTTCTGCAAATAAACATTGAAATGAATAAGTGAGTGTGATGCACACAGTTCCAGTAAAACAGCGTCACACCAGAGGAATCGCAGCAGAGTAAAGGCTGAGGTTTGCATGAATAACCTGAGTGGATAACTGTGTTCACCTGAGAGACTGTGAGGAAGGTTTTGATCTCCAGCAGATCTGCAGGCAGACTGCCATCCACTACCCGCACCAGACTCTTCTCATACAGCTCCTGTGTGATGGGAAACACACATACAGACATCAAACTCAAGCTTTCAGCACTGATGAAAGTTGAGCTGAACCAGACAAACGGAGTCTGAAATGTCCTAAAAAGCCGACTGTACAGACGACAAATTCTTGTAATATAGACAACAACATGGCTGTGGCCACAGATTTTTGTTGTTCTGGTAAACTTTTAAACTTTTGACTTTACTACTTTATGTGACGTAAGGCTACAAGTATGTTTGAGAATAAACTACACAGTCTACAGAACACAACTACACAACAGATGCTTGACGTCACAAGAATTTTTTTTCTTTTGCAAACGTGTCTATCCCAACAATTTGGAAACCACAGAACCAGTCTCCAGAATGTCGTAACAACGAAAACCCTCGTCCTTGATTCAGTGTTTCAGGTTGACTCACCAGACCTTTCTGAATCCTGGTCTCCTCAGTTCTAACAAAAAAACAGAACAAAAATAGATTATATTGTATTTATCTCAAATACAAACATCAGACATTAATAAGTAGATCCAACTGTCTTTATTCAGTGTGGCAAATATACTTAGTATTGTACATATGCAAACGTGTTGTAAATGTTCCATTTAAAATCTGGGATATATGGTGTGTGAGGAGTGATTACATTTTTTTTACAAGATGTGGTTTTTATATGGAAATTTGAATGTGTAAAGGAAACTTAATTTAACACACACACACACACACACACACACACACACACACACACACACACACACACACACACACACACACACACACACACACACGTGTTTTAGCCAACATACATGAAATACATTGTATTTTTTAGATTAATTTGATTTATTCATTAATTAATTGATTTTCTAATCTTAATTTGAATTACCAAACAAACGCAGTGTTTGCTTCATTTTATGTGCTTTTGTCAAATCCAACTGCAATCAGACAGTGAAACGCTGCAACAGCACAGCACATGTCATACGTCATACAGTATATTCACCTGGACAAGAGGAGGCAGGTGTGCTCCATGTTACACCGAAGACAGAACACAGGACTGAAAAGACACAGAGGGAGTCAGGAGAATGTAAAAAAAAAAACATCCATTCAGACAGTATGAACTGTCATCAGCCCTAATTTTCAGCCAAATCTGAAGAAACTCATACCGTATATCAGCATCCCAGTGTTCTATGGTCATAGATATTTCCTCTAACTTACTTGTAAACACTGGGGAATGTATCTGCAGCCAGGTGATGGACGAACACCAGGTGAGCCAGGCTGGCCAACGACTCTTTAGGATAACGCACCTCCTCCTCCAGGAAGCCTGGAAGCTGTTTTCTCTTCAGCAGAGGCTGGTACACGAGACTGGTTAGGGACTCTCCGATAGCACTGAGGGTATTCTGCTCAAAAGAAACACACATGGCCCTTCTAATCATTTACACTAATATTACAGGACGATGTCCGCTCTCTCCAGAATATTATGGAGGATTAATTTACACTTCATGTGATGTTTAAAAGGTAACGCACCAGAATTTCTGTGGCAAAATTCCTGAGGGGAGACACAGCCAGAGTGTCAGGATCCTTGAGTTGTACCTCCAACAAAGGGTGACTCAGAGTCTTCATACAGCTGCAGAACAAAATAACACACTGGTTCAACCTGAACGCCATTGTTCCGATTCATGCAGCTCTTTACAATAATGTTATGTCACTCACAACTTCAGCAGTTCTGTCCGCAGTTCATCCTCTTTATCCTGTCCACCTGCCACGTTGTTTCTGCTCTCGCTCAGCTCTTCACTGTTCAGGAGGTCTAACCGGACCTCCTGGACAAAGGGTCTGATGAAGGCTATTAGTTCAGTGCAGCAGCGGCAAAGCGAGAACACGTCATCCTCCTCTTGGTCCTTGGTGTGAGGTAGAGGCAGCTTGGCCACCTGGTCCAGCACAGAGGACAGGGTCATGCCCAGGGACGAGGCCTTACGACTGCCCAGACAGAGCAGCACTGAGAGGAGGACACAGGTGGAACAATGAAAATGGCTTTATATGAGTTGACATTTGCTCACAAGTATATTGGAGTGCATATTTAAAGAATGTTCCCTGCCTTTCTGCAGAGGGTTTAACAGCAGATGGACGCTTTCTGCTATTGTGTCAGGGTCATCCTGCTCCAGCTGCTCCAAAAGGCCAATCAGCAGCTCCTTGGGCCTGCAAGTCTGGAAAACCAAAGCTCACCTTTAAAAGGACAATTTAGTCACAACACTCAAGACATTAAGTATCTACACACTGCTAGATTTGTGAGTGGTTTAGATTTGATTATAAACTGTATTTTGGATAGTACTAGACCACTATCTGATACTGTGAAGCATCTGTGGAGCAGATGAGCAGACCTCTAGCAGGTGGTTGAAAATAGCCAGGCATTGAGGAAGGTTCTTGTTGTCTTTCTTGAGCAAAACCTGAATCAGGGGAGGCAGCAGATTCCAACCCATAGATCTCACTATTTCCTACAGAAAGAGGGATAAAGGAGTGTCATGTTAAGCAATATGCTACACACCTATAAACAAGTGTACATGTTAAATGTACATGTTAAAACCTACCTGATTCTTTTCATCCAGGATGATACTGAGGACCTGAACGCTGTTCCCCTCCTCGATGCAGGTTCGTCCAGCAATCGTGAAGACGTCATGATCCTCAGTGGTGTAGCTGTCATCAGGGCGTGCTTGCTGTGTAAAAGAGAGATAAATTAAGGGGTCATAACAGAGAAAATATAGACATGTCAGATTAGTGATGAAAGAATTCCAACTGATTAGTTTTCCAATCAGTTGATTAGTTAGAAAAAGCCAAACATTTACACAGCATACATCAACATCACAGTAAATTAAATACCTTCAGGGTTTTGGACTGTTAATGAAACAAAAACAAGCTGTTGGAAGACATCACCTCGGCCTCTGTGCAGGCATTTTTCATTACTTTCTGATATTTTGTAATGTTTTTTTAAGAGTCAATCCATGAGGAAATAAACTACAGCCCCACAGTCAGTTAGTAATCAGTGAAATATAATTCAAGACCTCAAGGTCCTGTTCTGGAGTTGCTAGAGAAAAAAGAAAAGAATAGAAAGCTCCAGAACAACTACTAAATGGACCTTGTGGTGAGATTGTTAAGTCAACTACTGTTTCCAAGGTTGAGAATTAACTTTTAATCTAAATCATTTATTATATATCTAAGCCTCCCTTGGAGGACTTAAGAATAGACAATAGAATCAGGCTGTTCACTTATGACAGGAACATTTTATTCCTAAGGCTGTGGGTTAAAGTGCAGCTAGAACAGAGCTGTACACAGAAAATTTAACACTATTGCTTACTTTTTAAATGCATTCAGACTGCTTCTACCACTAAAAAGAAATTACTCCACTGATTGTGTTAACATGTAAAATGAGGTATTGATGGGTGGATGGTGAAGTGTCTGGTGGACTCACACATCTCTGGACCACGTCACTGAGCTGCTCCAGAGCCATCCCTGCTGTCTTCAGGTGAGGTTTATCTTTGTCACACAGCAATCCTCCAAAACAAACAGGACACTGAAAATTAAAAAAAACAACAACTGCACACCATACTACCTGATAATCAAACGGCTCCTAATTCAAGAGGGTCTACTTCCACAACTAGCTGCCTTTATGAGTTGAATCATTATTTATATGCACAGAAAGGTGGGTAATGTTAAGGTTAAGGTCAGATAAGCTTGTGTGGGCTGGACAGTCTGCTGTAAACAGAGAGCTGAATGAATGCTAGTCTCAATTATTCAGAATTAGCTTCGCCATTAGATAGAAAACAAAGCATTTTTGCTATCAGAGCTAGCCAGAGCTAGCCAAACACAGTCGCTAACAGTAAGCATTGTTGGCGGAAATAATGGTGTCAAACAGGACAATATTGAGGTAGATACCCACCAAAGCTACATGTCACAGCCCGATTAAACTACCACGCCGCCTGACAAGAGTGCTAACGGCTAATTTGTCCGTTTGGGCTTGCCGTAGAGGTAAATACGTCAACGGTCAAAGTTGACTACGTAGAAAACAGAAAACAGCATGGAGACGGCAGAGAGGAGAAGGAGCGGAACCTCCTCTAAAACATCAAAAAAAGGTTAGTTTCCACTCCCAATTTGTTCTTTCACACCAATGTAAGGCTTAACAAGCATTTTAACAGCCCAACAGTCTTCAGAAAGTAGTCAAAACACCATTCACGCTAACATTAAGTATGTTATAATGTTGTCATGGTTTATGGAGTTGCTCATTGACTGTTAAGTAAAAAGCAGTGGGAAACATTTTACAGTTCAGTTTACGGTACAGTTTTTTTTGTGTGTGGCAGGTGGAAAACGTGTCAAAGCACTGACCGCTGAAGAAGAAGCAAGAAGGTGAGAAAGAGCACGGTTACTTAATTTGCTGATGATTATTATGCTAACGTTTTATCAGTGCTGATACAAGCTAATGCACCATACACAAATGCTTTAAGATTACAGTGTGGCTGTAGAATATTCTGTCAATAATCAATTCTAGATATACAGTGGGATTGAAGTTATACTTGTCGACAAGTAAATATATTAACAACACCAACACTTCTTCAAATGTTTGTCAAATGTATGTTGTTGTCAGGAGGGAGGTGGTGAAGGAGAAGCTGAGGGAGAAGTTTGAGCTGGAGAAAAGAGCTCTGAAGGTAGTGGAGCGTCTCCTGGAAGACAGTGTGGCTGAAGACTTCCTGTCTGACTGTGTAAGTATCACCTGTGCTCACTTTTTATTTGGGAAGGAGGACTAGCATTAGCCTTATACATTTGTTATACACAGCTCAGGCTCTGAGACTGATTTCAGTCTCTATGACTCCTGAGCAGTGATGTCTCTCATTCTAATAAAAAGCTAAATTTACTTCCCATATTGTTTAGTGTTTGTAGTCCCTGTAAGTACTGAGTGACTCGCTCTGTCCCCCATTGAGAGTTTTTTAAATGTTAAAGTGATAATGTTGAGGCTTTTCCAGTGTTCCTCCCTTACCCGTACTGACCTACCTCAGGCCATATTATTACAGATTAGTCATACATTGTTAAAAACAATAGTGACATGATAACTGATTTCAATTCCTCCCACCTACTATCCATACCCACATTTAAATTTTTTCTTCCTCTTCAGTTTTTCACTCTCGAGGTTCAGCTTTGAGGTGACATAGTTGTTGTGTTCAGCCTGTTTTCAGTTTCCTTTCTTCACAGGCCAAATTCATCACTCCAGCTAATTACAAAGATGCTATAGAGGAGAGATCCATTGCTAAACTCTGTGGTTATCCCATATGCCCAAATAAACTGGGCAAGGTAAGACTGTCTATGCCAGTCTTTATAATCCTTTGTTTGAAGTAGATGTCATTATGTTTCATATTTTATTCTGTTTTATCATGGCTCAGTTCTACTGTTTACTTTATAGATCCCAACTCAACAGTATAAAATTTCAACTAAGACCAATAAAGTGTACGACATTACAGAGCGCAAGGTAAGTGCTTCTGCGTGTAATTCAAAATATATATGTACCTTAAGAATAACTCAAAATAATAAATCTTTTTCCCTTTCTCTTTTATATTTAGTGTTTTTGTAGTAACTTCTGCTACAAAGCCTCCAAAGAGTTTGAGCTACAAATATCAAAGACACCTCTTTGGCTCAGGCAGCATGAAAGGTATACTGCTCCTTGTCTGTTTCCTGAACAATAACTATGAAATGATCATTGAATATAATCATTTTCTATATACTAAGGTCATGTGTTCACTTCCCTTATCACTAACAGCCCTCCAGAAATTAAACTGATGAAAAAAGGAGATGGGTATGTATTATCTTCAGTGTTTATATCCCATAATACAAAGTGCATATTTTAAATAGCAATATTTCTTAGATTTATTGCATTTTTAGATGATCAATGTTTCATATAAACTTCATAATAAATTGCTAATTCAGCTTTACACATGTGTGTTCAGTGGGAGCTCTGGTGAGGAGGTGTTTCTGTCAGAGAGGTGTCTCCAAGAGGACGACATCGAGAACCCACTGGCCATTCAGCCCGAAGACCCTCACAACTCTCAGCAGCGTTGTCCTGCAGGTGGCCTCAGCCACAGTGACAGCAGTGACATTGAACAAGAGCAGGACTTTGTCTCCAGTGTGGTGTCCCAGAGGCAGGGACCCAGGGTGCACTGGGGTGACCTGCCTAAACGCACAGATGAAGATAAGAAAGGAACGCAAGGGAAGATACAAAGGATAAAGAAACATAATGGAGAAGGAGATGAGGAGGAGATGGAGCAAAATCAAAGTCAGGATGTGAAGAAGAGCCGAAAACTGAGAGATGATGAAAGGAAAGAGTCACATGCATGTAAAACTGAAGTTAGAACTGATGCTGAACAGCTGCACATTATAAATACTGACCTGACACCGAAGGAGAAGGAGGTCTTCCCTGAGGAATCCCGTGTGGAAGACGCTACAGCTAAGATGAATTTGTGCAGTTTGTCTCAGACTGCCACTCACGCTGTTTCCCTGCATGTTGACTCAGCACCTGCACAGGCAGAACACACTACACCACTTATTTCTCCACTTATTGACTCAAGACCCCCAGTTGAAAGCAAACATATCTCTTCTTCAACAGTAATCACCACTGATCAGAACATGACTGGGTTCAACATCACCCAAGTGGGTATGAGCAAGAAAGGAGCAGCAGGGCTACGAGATCTTCTCAAGAACCATACTGATCCACAAAAACCAGACTCCATCCGTCTGAATCTCCTTGAGTGCCTGAGAAAAACCTTGAAGGAATGGAGCACTGACGAGACCTTGAAGTTCCTGTATGGTGCTGATCATTCACTGGGCTCTCCTTTCGCTGATGTAAAAGAGGAGAGGGAGGAGGACAAAGAGGAGGAGCTGGATGAAGACGACCTCGAGGATGAGGTGGCAGTGGAGGATAGCGTAGGGGCTGATTCTGGGGTGCTGAAGAGGCAGTCTGCTGCAGCACCAGACTTTGGGACGCTGAGGAAAGAGACCCAGCAGCAGGAGCTCAGAGTGAGGGAGTTTTATAAAGGCACATGGATTCTGCCTGAGGAGCTGGAGGCGCCGAATGGAAACGAGGTGAGTGAGGGAGTGGAGGAAAAAGAAAAAAGAGAGGATGGTAATGAATGGAGCTACTTGTTGTAAGAGTCATTGACCACATGGAGGCACTATATTAAAAATATAATGTGTGAACAAATATGATTGGTGTAGTAGTAAGTGCATTAATGTACTGAAATTTGCTCCCCAACACTCACACATGTTGTTTTTTTCCCACCAGCTGACAGTCCAGGACAAGGGCACGAAGGACCCAGTTCTGCCGCTCATTGACTCTAATGCTCAGCACCTCATCCAGAAACGAATTGCAGTGGAGAAGCTCACTATTTGGTGTGTGTGTGTGTATTTTATGTGTGTCTCTTTCAGCTTTGTGCATTAATTGCATGTCTGTCCATATGTTTTGTGTGTTTTTATTTTGGTTATGCCTATGTACATGTGAATCCATGGTAGTCTATTTATGTGCTTTCTCTTTGAGATTATTTTATTTTGTCACTTCAAGAGCCATTCAAACAATGTGATGGCTTATTAAGCTTATTATTTTATCTTATTAATCCATCCAAGCCTTCTGTAAGACACAATTGTAACTAAAAATAATGAATCCAAGTTAAATAGATAATACAGAGGCAATTGGGGACCAGTAAAGTAAATCTTATGTTCTTTCTCAGCTGTGTGCCGCCATTAATTAAATAAAGTCATGTTTATATCTGGGCCGGTAATTCATTGCTTCAGATACCAGTTCAGACTTGCCACAGTTTATTTTTAAGTTAGTGCTTATTATCATGTTTGGGGGAAGTGTTAAGTTGCTGCAACTGCTATAAACACTGCACAAAGGAATTGAAATTCACATGCTCAGTATTTATTACAGCGGTTGGAACCTGTTTAGTCATTTTTGACAGTAAAAATTAAAATTTTCTTTCACATTTTTTGTTGATCAGTCTCAAAAGCATTGTGGGTCCGCTGCGTCTCACCATGAGTGACGTCTCCACTGACCTGAACAGGCTGGTCAGGACATTCAGGTCAGTACACATAAATTCCCATACACCTTCCTCTCTGCTAGTCTGCCAGCACTAGGTCACTCAGTAACTGTACTTTCTTTTTTAAGCCTTATAGTTTTTTGCTTAAAAGGCTTAAAAGGTGTTACAGAAAATTTGTAATTTTGTCATTTTCACCATCTTTAGAAGACAGAAAACAGTGTTGACAGGGAATCATGGTTCACATCAACTCACTGAAACATTCAAGAACCAATAGCTATGCATCATCCCTGCATGAAACACAATTACTGCTTATTACCTCGCTGCCGTCTATAGAGAAATTCTGCAGTTCTGCCTCGCTCTTCATTAATTAGTTAGTTGAGCTGTACCCCAACATACGACTTGTTGTGCTTTCTTAAGGAGCTATTTGGGGGTATTGTCATGTTTTTATGCTATTTAGGTTTTATTTTAGCTCTACTGAAACTCACATGTCAATGACATCTACATTTCTCCCAACTGAGTAAAGTTTTTGGGGTTTTTTTCTTGGTGTAGAACTGCATAACCATTGGTAGCTCCCTGCCAGCATCAGCTAAACATGCATCTACTCTGCTTAAGATCACTGTAATATCCTAAAAGAAATTAGAGTGATAAACTTGTAATTAACAAATACATTTTATTTAAAGATTTGATAATGTACTCTGGTGCCCCCTACAGACAGAGAGGAAACATGACAACAACAGGAATTTTGTTAAACTGTTTAATTGTCATGGCAGGAAAAGCATAGGTGTAGTTAATAACCTTAATAAAGGCTATATTCTGTTGTGCATCCTCACTTACTGGAACACTTGAATGTAACAGAGCCGTCGTTAATGTGATAAGTGACACCTGTGCAGTTTCTACTGTGACGAGTCAAAATGTCAGGTGTGAAAAAGGCTTACTGGCTCACCACATTCATTCACGCATGTTCATTTTTGACATGTCATTACACATGTATTTAGTGAGTGGTCATTTTTGGTGTGTGCATTTCTGACACATCAGCACATGTGGAGCGTATACGTGACTTTCTGTTATGACATGTTTTTGTAATTTTCCTAAAACATCAAAACAACTTCTATCCCCCTCGACACTCTACACTACATACAGTATTACATGTTTTGTTGTTTTGTCTTTTTAAAGTCTCCCAACACCTACACAGGTGTTAGTACTTGAGGCTAATTAGACCTGAGCTCAGGTTGACGCTGGGTGGAGTTATGTTGTAATTACATGAGGTCACCATACTTCACGAACCAATGACGGGCCTTTTTCACAGCAGGCATTTAGACTTGTCACAGTAGGAAAAGCACAGGTGTTGTTAATAACATTAACGGTGGCTCAGTTGTATCCATATGCCTCAGTAAACCATGACAGTGTGACGGTGAGTCAGCATACACAACACCAAGACAGTGATACAGCTAAATGGAAATTATTGATTTTATTATTTACATTTTAATTTCTAGCCCTTCATTATTGTGTGTTTTTATATGAACAGCATAGCATTTTAATGTGGCATTTGTTGCATCATGTATATGTGATGAATATTTCCTCGCCCAGTAGTACTCAGTATAGTATTTTATTAAAGATATTTTAAAGCCTGTGCCTGAATTGAACATTTCCTGCCTTAGACATATTGCGTATTCCCATCGACTGGTTAGGATGTTTTCAACAGGACTGCTATTAAATCACTGTGTCAGTGATTTAAAAGCTGAAGGGGCAGCAGAGTAACACCTCCACGGTCCTGCTTCCAGGAATTCTCTTTGTGCCGTCGAGAGGCCCCGCTGACAAGAGGCTGAAGCCAAAGAATATACACAGTGCTGTCAGAGCAGCATACATCACTGCACTATTGCAGGCAGTGTTTGTGGTGTTTGGTCCGACCTTGTGCATGTTTTGTTTTCCTAGTTTACTTAACATCAGAATTAGGTGATTTTTGACACCCACCTACAGAAGGTTGCTCAAATCGAAAGTATGTAGTAGTATGTATATTTTCATACATTTTTTGTAGTTTTTAAAAAAAAAAAAAAAAGTTATGATTGGCATGTTGCTCTGCAGTGCTGACCTGTTGCTCACTCTGTATTTTATTGATTTATTTTTGTCTCAACACCACAGGTTCACCAACACAAACATCATCCACAAAACCCCAGAGTGGACCCTCATAGCTGTGGTGCTTCTACATCTGTAAGTTTACTCTGTGTGTGTGTGTGTGTGTGTGTGTGTGTGTGTGTGTGTGGTGTGTGTGTGTGTGAACCTAAAAGACGTGTGTGTTTTACATGTAAGTTGTGACAGATAAGCTACAATTTTTATGGCTCTGCACCAGTGGAGGCATTATGTTTTCAGGTTGTCCATCCATATATCTGTACATCCGTCTGTCCCATTTTCGTGAATGTGATATCTCAGTAACACCTTTTTGGAATTTCTTCAAATTTGACACAAACATTGACTTGGACTCAAGGATGAACTGATTAGAATTTGGTGGTCAAAGGTCAAAGGTCAAGGTAATTCTGACCTCACAAATCATAACTCACAGGTACATAAGCTAACACAAGTTAACAGAAATGTGTAATAGGCTAAAATGATGAAGTGATGAATTTTATGTTTAAATGATAAAAGGTCAAGTTCACTGTGACATCATAATGTTCTGCAAAAAGCATTATTACTCAGAAAGGGAGGTTGTGACAACTTTCTGGTTGGTAGAGGCATACAACTGCAAGGTTATAATTCTAGTACTATTGTAAAAAAGATAAGTATTAGTCAATCCTCTATATAATAATTGAATACTCAAATATATGCAAGACATAATTAGGTAAAATAATCACAATGTGATCTAAAACTGTAATGTATTGGTATTATACTGTAATTTTCTGTTGTATTAACAGCATTTTTCCAGAACTGTGCTGTTCCTCAAACAACAAAGAAAGCCATAACATTAACTGACAGGGATTCACTTTTAACTTCAAAGCTTAATGGTGCATTTGACACAACACTATATGGTGTGGCATTGTTTAGCACATGCCATATGGTGTGTGTGTGTGTGTGTGTGTGTGTGTGTGTGTGTGTGTGTGTGTGCACGTACGCACGCACGCACGCACGCACGCTGATAGTTCATGGACAGTTCCGTGCTGCTCCCGTCTGAGTACACACAGACGCCTCATGGCCTTATCTCCACCTGATTGCCCCTCTCCAGATCCGTGATGCAGGACAGAAGGCACACACAAGCAGCCCTGTACACTTTCAAGTTAAATACACACATGCACACACACAATAGTTCCTCTGTATATGTTCAAGCAAAATGGGCGCGTTGAATTGCCCTGCCTGGGAAAACTTTCACCTGATGCTCGTCTGACTCTGATTTATGATTCCCTCAGTGGCCCCGGGTCCGTTTAGTTCAGTATCATAACTTACATTATGGGCTCTCTTGAACTTAACAAAAGAATACACTAAGTGCTGTGCAGCTTGATGAACAGTAAATCTATCACTCTTAAAGCAAAGGGGTCCTGTGACTGGAAACTCTTCACTGAAACTGCATCACATAAAAAGGAATAGGCTGCAAAAGTGAGATCCTGTTAATGCACTTTGGAATTATTGTCAACAAACTGGAGTCTTTTGACTAAATTTTTTTCTCTTTTTAGGGAAACAAAGAGTCTGGGTTGTATTAAACTGCTGTCAAATTATTTTGGCAAAAAACAGAGATTTGATTTGTTGTCTGCATGTTGTGGCTTTGACCTGATTGAAGGTGTTTTGTAATGTTTACTGCTGATGTTGAGAGAGATAAATATTTCAAACCACTGTTTTTAAGTTTTGATTTTGTCTAACTGATGAACCACTTAAAAACATATTTTTATTGCTTGTTTATGTATTATGGCTGGATGAGGAGCCATGTTATTAATATTATATATTATTTGTCTGAGATAATCAGCAGCTCTTTTGGAAACATTTATTCTCTTTGTCCCTACGTCTCTATGTTCCATTGGTACTCTATGATTTCATTAGTTCCTATTTAACTTCAAGCTTCTCCATCCTTCCATTCCTCCATCATGAATAATTTGGTGTGCTGTCTTATCTGTCTGCTGCATGGCAGCTGTGGAGCTAGTCTGGCCTCTATTGTTCAGGCCAGCTGAATAATGGATGTCCCCCCCTGCAACACTAGACCCTGGGGTGAACCGGAGATTAACCAGCAGCGCACCCCCACACAGGTAGACAGGGCAGGTACAGGGGGAAGGGTGGGGGAGGAAGGAGGAGGAGAGCAATGGAGAGGTTAGAGAATTGAAGGAGACAGCTAGAAGGTTGCAAACAGTGGATGTAGAGCTGGAGATAAACAGTCTTTACATAATGATGTCACTGCAGGCATATTGGCTCATAGAAACATAAACTTAGTTGCCAGTTTTTAATCAGTGATTATATTTTATTATTTCTACTCTGTAAACACCTCTCACTGTAACACATTACAGTTCAACAGCACCACACACTGCGGCCTCCACAATCAGCTCCTAGGCATTGTTCAAATGTTGTACATCATGCAGGTGAGGATTTAAAACAATATTAAAAGATTAAGAAATATATGTAATTTCTCTTAATTCGAGTCTGCAAGGTTTTTACATGAAGTGAAGATATTACTGGATGATTCAGGGCGTTCATGGAGTGTGTTTACATGCACCTGGTATGAGTTCCACATGTAAACATCATATCCTGGTTTCAGAAATCTGGATGAGGATATTCAACCTGGAGTTCTCTGAGAGAAAGTGTCACACTGTAAACACTTTATCCAGATTTCTGAACACACTCTGTTCATAGAGAAATGGGGAGCTGAGATGTTCAGGAATCAAGGCACAAGTGCTCACAGATGATTAGAAACCTGGATACTGTTAAGATCATGTACACAAGGACATGAATTTCTTTTGTTCCATGTAAATGTCATGTCCCAGATAATCATAATCAAAACACGGACACTAATGTGCATGTAAACACACTAAGCAGTGAACAGATGTTTGTTCTCCAAAGCACATTTACTGAGTTATCTGGGTAACTTTGGTGATTATAAACTAGAACCCACATGAATCTGAAAAGGTCTGATCTGTGTTTTACTAAGCAGAAGTAACCATTTGACTCAGCAAAGCTGCTTTAACAACAACATGAACCCTGGTCAGCACTCAGCGCCTGAACATGTGGCTTAAATAAGAACTAAACATCTTAGTGTAACCTTTACATTGTCGATTGAAGATACAAATTTTTACTTGTCAGTCTTTACAATCAGTGTAGAAGTGTATCCTTTGTTCATCAAAGGTCTAATGATATTTATGATCATATAAATGTTCTGGTGTCTGTAAGAACTTGTCATAGCTTCATCAGTGCGCAGTTGTGTATAATTTGTGTGTGTTTTGTGTTTCAGGTTGTCAGAGGTGTCTCCGGTGGTGCGAAAGGCCGTGGAGACGCAGGCATCAGTGGAGTACTTGAACACGCTGATGCAGGAGCTCGGCCTACAGGAGCAGGATCTACTGAACTTAGTCCGGTTGTTTAAAACCCAGACACACTGACACACAATGTCAGGCATGGACATATGAATAATAAATATCACACTCTGAATGAATAGAATAAATATATCAGACGTTTTCTGTAAATATATTTTTCATAAATAAATTTGGTAGTAATAACTGTTTAGATAAAAACTCCTTGTTTGTTTTGTGGGGTTTTTAACTAACTTGACAACGACACAAACTCAGTCACACCACTAACTGATCTAGGATGTAGGAGTGGTGACTGTTGATATTGTGGAGCAGAATTACTCTATGTACACAATCTGTGATGAGATATGTGCAAATCAGATTCTTGAAGTCCTGGAGCTGTGCATGTTTAACCTGTGCAGGGCGGAATAAATCACACCCAGCTTTTCCTAGTGAAAACGCCATGTGGACGCGCTGCTTATTACTACACTGGAAGAACTCCTGCTGTAATAAAAGTGACGCTATTTCTCCAGACTTCCTTCACATGAAGGTTTATGGCACCATAATGTCATTTGTTATACGAGTATGTTAACAATGTGTGTGTCTGAAAATATTTGGTTTTGACCAGGTGGCGCATGCAGCAAAACGTTTTTCTCTCTAATAGTGGAGATATAACTTTGACCTGTCATGCAGGTTGGGGACGTGATTGATGGCCTGCATGGCTCAACACAGCTTCTCGTTTTTCACAACGTACAATCAGTGGAGTGGGACACAGAGGGATTTCTAAATAATGTATTCAATTTTTAAATGTTATTGTGGGTTAAAACCTAAAAAAAAAATCCAAATTATGAGAAACATTTTCTTATTTAGCAAGCAAATAAATGTAGAGAGATTTAAATCATTTTAATTCTTGTATTGTCTTGTTAATTCCTAACTGGAAAAAAAACTGATACTCAGCTTCAAAGATTAATATTTAATTACTGAGCATGAATCTGACAAATTGACTAAGTCTAAAAAGCTGAATTTCCACTGTCTGTAATATAAAGAAATGTGAAGAAAACAGTGAAGGCATTTAAAAGTGATAACTCATTCATGAAATTAGGAGATTTTCAGCTTTGGAAACCAGTGTTTACATCTGATAGGGTAGATGCTTTGAAATATTAATAATTTAAAAACGTACTCGATAAATAAATGTTTATTTCCATAAAATCAACATCAGAATATCTCAGGCTAAATAATTAACTACATTTAACAGAAGGTAAAATGTGGAGAAAATACAACAAACAATAAAATAGAATAAAATAAAACATGGCCATCCATGTGCATAGTCGGTACATTAAAAGTGCAGGATTTCATTTTAAAGCATCGACGTCTGTTCATTTCAGTCCGTGCTGCGTCTCCTTGTGTCTTCTCAGGTCCACTTTCCTCTGAAAGCCTTTCCCGCAGAGGTCACAGCCGAAAGGTTTGAAGCCTGTGTGTTTCCTGCTGTGTGTGATGAGGTTGGAGCTCTGGCTGAAGGCCTTCCCGCACACCTGGCACTTGTGCGGCTTCTCACCTGTCGCGGGAACAAAAAAGGCACCGTTGGAAAAGTCAGTTTTAGACGCGTTTTTACACGTTACGCACGCGCATTTAAAAGGGAAATTTACGGCGACTGTCGGTTTGTAGTGTCTCACCTGTGTGGATGAAAGTGTGTTTTTTCATGTCTGACTTTTGATGGAACCTCTTCCCGCAGTACTGGCACGGATAAGGCCGCGTGTCCGAGTGGATGAGCAGGTGCGTGGACAGTGTGGAGGAGCGCTTGAAGCTTTTGCCGCAGATTTTACAGCTGAAGCTCCTCTCCTAAACATAGGATTTGAAGTGTCAGTGTGGAAGGCCTCAAACATTAGATAGAAACTGCAGATATACACAAGGCCTAAAATCACAGACTGATTCTGGAGCCTTTGCTCTCAGGATGTGAGGCCCAGAGGCCTTTTGTGCTCGTACTGCATCTTATGCGCCAGTCTATTTCCAGTCAGGGGCCTACCTGCGAGTGAACCGCTCTGTGCTGATCCAGGCTCACTGCGTGTCCGAAGGTTTTCCCGCAGATCCCGCACTCAAACGGCCGCGTCCCGCTGTGAGATCGCCGCACATGAACCTCCAGGCCGTGAGGTGTCGAAAACACCTTTTGGAAATGCAGAAGAATCACACTTTACTTCAAAATCAATCTCAAAACAGGGATAATTATTGATCTTGTGATACCAGATTAAGAGAGATTGTAGATATGGATATATGGATTTGATAGAGGCCTAATGGTCATAATGTTATGGTGTGATCACCGATAAAATATCGGTAAAATCATCAACATCTCAGTAAACTCAGCTGTTATGATTTGGGGCTAAGCAAACCTCGATAGGGGGAAACGAACCTTGCAACATTTAATGCATTTATAGGATCCACTTGACTCGAAGTCCGAGCAGATGAAATCATTTTCAGACTTGATTTCTGTAGCGCGAGGCTTCTGCTTTACATCCAGATACAGCTCGTCTGCGTCCTGCAACCTGCGGAGTTGGTGGGCAGCTGAAGAGTAATCCCGGTAGCATCCGGCCACTGGACCCCGCTGTGCGTAAAGAGACTCTTTGCCGCTGTCCTCTGCCCCGTAGATGCTGACGGGTGAGTTAGGCTCCCTGTGGCCCTGGAGGTGGTGGTGGTGGTGGTACGGTCCCTGAACCACATGCCTCAGCTCAGATCCAGAGTATGCTGACCAGGAGTAAGGAAAAAGGGGGATGTTGAAGTGCTGAGCGTCCTCCGCTGCTGGAGTGGAGCATTTCTCTGAATCTGGGAATGAATTTGGATGCAGTTTTAGTGGATATGGTTAGAGTGCAATCTGCATTTTATGTGTCACATGAAATAAATCATTTGATTTGAATTGCAGGGGGGCTTACTGGAAATGGAAACCTGACGTGCGTAGTACTGATTTTAGACTACTATAAACTTCTGTAACCCTCACGTCCCACCCATCAAAGTTCTGCACCTTACATATCAAAAATATTTTCCTGTGTGAAACCAGGTTACGCACAATAACTGATGATTGACAAGATATTTGGCTGTTTGGCATTTTCCCCCAATGAAATGAATCATTAAATTGAGCTAAAATAAAGTAACTATGTAAATGAATAATCGACTCCCAAACCGAGACAATTAATGCTCTTTGTTTTCCTTCACTGTAATCAAAACTATACCACAGTGAAAATGTTTAAAATAGTTTACCCACTTATAAAGCTGATATTGTTCAATGGCAAATGTTAACAATTTTAATTTATATAAGATCACGTGTCAAATAATCGAATGACACGCTCACGGTTCAAATAGGCCTTACACTAACAAAGTGGTTTTGATGCTCCTCTAAAACCTCTACAAACCAAACGTATGGCTGGAAATATATTTGAGCTGACCTGGTGAGGACGATGGAGACGGGGGACGCCAGAAATCACAGTCAGAAGATCGCTCACACACGCTGCCTCCGCAGCTGAGCGGGGAGCTGGAGGATAGTGAGCCCGGGGACAGCAGCCGGGACCCGGGGGACAGTCTGTCAGCGCCGGCGGACACTTCCTCGTGCGGCTCCAAGTTGGACTCAAACTCCCCCTGCGATTTGGTCTCTAATGACAGGAGAGGGGAACGAGTTAGCTAACTTATTCTGACTGATTGTGCAACAAGTGCAACAATCGCTTTTATTAGCATAATTCTACAAGTTCCGTGCGTAATTACGCATAAACGAACCTACCTGCGCACGCATGAGCCAGAATAGTGTCCAGTCCACTGTAGTCATCCTCTAGGTAGCGGGGCTGGTGGTAGCTGTGGGCCCGTTTACTCTTCACCAGGAAAGACCTCGGCATGATTTTTTTCTCGCTCTCCTTCAGTCTGTGCTCCTCACGTCTGAAATCGGCCACTTCACTTCTCCCCTCTCCACGCTGCTCTGACTTTATCTCTGGACAGATTGGGACACTATTGGTTGACAGGCGAGACGGTGTTGGGATTTTTGGCAGGCTATTACGCATGCGCAGAGAGGCCGTATCGTTTACCAGGTGTCGCGGTACAGGTGGTCAAAAGCAGGACCACCTTCCCCAGTGAGCGTCCCGGCAGATATAGGATTGTAGAGAAGATATTGTATGTCCTTAATGGTATATAGGCCTAGTCACAGCTGTAAATGGGACTCAGTTCACAGGATGGCTTCATAATATATAGCGTTAATGGTTGGCTCCGACTAGAATATAAATTAATAGCATATCTACATATAGTAGGTAAAGTAGTGTGGTGTTAAATTTTCTAATATTAAAATGACAAGATTAACTATTTTAGAATGAAAAAACAAAATCTGACATTGTGTTTGTTTATCAGGGTATAAAGTTTTTCTCGTAGCCTATATATTAATTTTGGCTACAGTTAGAGATGTAAACAAAGGAAGACATTCAAATAAATTAAAACCGAGATTGGATTTGCGCTCTTGACCAGTCCGTGAAAACGGTCGAGATTGACGTTACAAGCCCAAACTCAACATGGATTGAAAACACTGTAGCAACACTGAACATTTTGGCGTCTCATCAAGCCACAAGATTCAAAAACGCACTGTCAATTCTGTAATTTGACTGTGATGAGACGTAAAACGTGTGTGTTTGCGGATGGCTCGTGCAGGCAGGGCAGGCTGTGATGGATAATGACCTATTTGTTGACGCTGGTAAAGTGATCCCGTTAATGAGACGCGCACGGCCGCTCCGCACAACAGCCTGCTGGTGGGGAGCCGAAGTATCCCTTTACAGTTACACTGCTTCAGCCTTACTGTTTTACATCATTAAAACCCCCTCCCGGCCAAAGCACAGACCCAACTGGGCTGTCCAATGAAAGAAATACAGAACAAGATTCATTTAAGATATTAAAAACATAATGCATAAAATCACCATGTAAGAAAATTAAAAGTTTTGAGTTGAAATCTGTCAGGCTCGGAATACAAATCATGGCGAAGATTTGGGCTCTGTTCAAGGTCGGCCCAAAGCAGAGCGTTATCGATTTTTGTGTCCGATGTGGGAACAGAGTTTGTTTGATGCAGCTGCAGCAAGTTAGAGACCTGCAAGCAAAGCGCAGATAGCCGAGGCATGAAGCTGAAACACATGTCCCATACTCACACACAGCACAGTGACACTGCAGGAACTACATCCCAGCTCCGAGGAATCACACTGTCCAAATTCTGACTGAACGTCAAAATATCAGTCACAAGCTACAGAGAAAGAACCACAAACCCTCAACTTGACACACTGTCACACGCGCACGCACACACACACACACACACACACACTCTTTTTTCTCTCTCTTTCTTCCCCTCCCTCTCTCAGAAATTAATTTTCATGTTAGTCAGCCATGACAGGCAAACAAAAACACTGATTCATGTTGTGATAAAAAGACTGGTGCCACAATCTTTTGGACATTTGCATAATACAAAAATAAATCACTTAAACTGCTTGTTAGTATTCCTCTGGTTTCATTATTACAGGTTTTACCCACAAGCACAGACTTATCTTATTTTTATTTAATTTAAGACCACATTTCATATGATAACTCCAACCATACCAGCACTTTTACTTTTATTAGACCGCCTAATGTTGATGTATTCTACTTGCTCAAAAGGGTTAAAAAGACAAATCAGTCCATAAAATTTGGCAACACTGGAAATTCTAAAAGCAATTTATCATCTTTCCTCCTACTAATGAGCAAACAGCAATGATTTCTCACACAGTATGAGCAAAGACACAATATCAGACATAAGTTTGATGTTCCAGACTGGAGCTAAATATGTCTTAAAGTATATCTCAAATTTCTACAACATATGGTGACCTACAGTGTGGGGAGAAAACCTTATCTGTCTAGTTCTTGGTTGCTCAGTCACACCTCATGAAAAACATTCATGTAGTTAAACATGTATTTTTTTTAATCTAAATGGTCATAAATAGGACATCATTGAAATTCAGCTGCTGACTTACTGCAGTGAGAGATACAGGGACAGTGGTGATGTGACAACGTTCAAACTCAAAGTTACACACCAACTCAGAACAGGAAACCAAACGCAGAGACGAAAAGACGCTATCAGTGCTACCACAGCCTCCTCTCTTGTTTCTGTAAGCCCCCCCCCCTCCCCCTTCACTCAACTCTCACCCCACCACCTCCTCACCCACAGGCCTTGATTCTCACTCTTTTACAGAAAGTATGTGATTGAAATAGAGGCCCAATCGCAGTGATCACAGTCCAGAGGTGGGGGGTAGGGGATTGTTCTTGCATTTTGTCTTTCGTACTCTTTGCAGCAGCAGCTGTCTATCTTGTCAAAGATGCAGATCACAGTCATGGGGTTAAATAAAGGCTTGTGTTGGTGAGCCATGAGGTTATTTTCTCAAGCTCAGCTTCAAGCCCCTTTCAGACAGACAGACTGTAGGGGCTCCTCGTAGTTTTAAATATACCTGAGGTCGCAGCTTTAATACCACATGTATGTGAATGTTGATAAGTGGAGCACAGAGCACAGCAGCTTGGCAACATTTTGTCTTGATTTTGTCACACTGCAGTTCAGCCTGCTTCAGTTTATAGTGCGACTATGTAACTGTGTCGCCATTGTGACTGCATGCGGTGGCTAAGTTCATAAATGCTAAGAGTAACATGAGTAAAGAAGATCAAGAAGTCAGTGTACAATCTCACTAACTGCTATGTTGCAATATTGAGCTAAAGTTTGCTAACATAAGCTAACATTAGCCTCCCTGAGCTACTGGTCATACCAGACCAAACAAGACTGTAGCAATGAAACCCCTGATTGTATTGAACTGAACAAGGTTGTGTTTGATTGTGAATTGATTAATTTTTTTGTTTGTAAGAGAGAGACAGTGTTATTTTTTTCTTTAAAAAGTTATATAGTCTCTCTTCAAGTCAGACTATTGAAAAGTGAAACTAAGCCAGATTTTTGCTCTTGCTGATGAAAATAAAAATATTTCAAGTTCATTCAGTTGACTTTTCTGCAGCTCTAAAAACACTGTAGTACTACTTAGTCATAAAAAATAATTTTATTCAATATACTTCATGCATTGAGTTCATGCCATTATAGCTTACTGTGGCTAAACTGACTTTCCCAGGTTTTACGTCCCTGTTTAGTCCTAGATACTCAGTCTGAGCACTCACCTCTGCCCCACCACTCTGCTGTGGCATCGCAGTGAAAACCACATCATGCTATCTCATCTCCTCACAGGTTCCTCTGGCTCCAGAACTCTAACCACAGTGCAGCAACCCCCTCACTCTCTCTTTTAAACTATCTCCGTCCCTTTTCCTTTAACTACAATCTGATTTAGTCCTTTTCCTCAGGTTCAACCGCATGCAGCCCCCCTTCCACCGGGAGTGGCCGGCTGAATCTCATCGGGCTCTCAGCTGCAGCCACCAGATAGGAACCGAGCGTGAACACAATGAATGATTTACTGGATGCTGCTGACCGCAAGACAGTTCTTCTTTCACACAGGAGGTCCACAAACGTCTTGTTTTTCTCATTTAGTTCTCACTTAAAATATTCCTGTCCTTCAGCAGCAGGGGAGTTTCTGTCTGTGCTACCATAAACTGATCTGATTTATGTCATTGATTTATAGGATGATCATTCTCATTTAACTCTGACTATTGCTGTAGGATCCTGAAACTTTGGCTCAGATTTCTTGCAAAAAAAAAAACCTTGAAAATGGGAAAAACTGAGGAAACAATGAAAACAAACTCTCACGTTACACAAAAACAGATGCCAGGATTTATGCTATAAACACTCCACAAATCACCTCCCTCATCCATCACTGTGATCAGCAGCTCCACTTGTTTGCAACCAGCCCGTTTCTGGTTGTAAATTTCCCCCCAAAATACTGAGTATCTCTTCTGGGACGTTGGTGTGTGGATGTGAAGAAACCTAGCCAGCGCTTCCTGGTCATTGTGTCTCTGTGCATGTCTGGGGGTTAGACGGCTGTTTGAAAGGTCAGAGTTCAACGGGCATAGTCAAGCCTAAATAAGCCATCGTGTGTATGTCTGTGCATTTATTTATTACCTGTGTTGGACATTTTAAAATCTCTTTTGGTTATCTTTACTCTGTTTTCTCTGCTTGTGAAATGCACTTCATATATTTAATTTAATCTTGTGAAAACATTTTCTTGTCTCTATAAATGTGACACTAGATTGACCACATATTCTCCACCATTTCTGCTCTGCATCAAGTGCCTGGTCCTTATTGCTGATTCTCTGAAATCTGTGGTCTGCCACTTTGACATATTTTCACACGGAAAACATCACTCTTGTCTGTTTCTGCATGGGGTGTAAAGCACCAGTCACATGTTGGCTGGAGAAAAATGCAGCCTTTCACACAGAAACTTCATCACCATAGCATCTCTGCTGTCCCTGATATCTGGTGTTAAACTTAGCAGAACTCAATTTAGTTTCAGCAGAACTGATTTGGTTAGGCGAGTACTCATTATTTCTCATGCACTTTATTTCACACAGGACAAAGATGTGTAACTGCTATATATCAGTTTTATTCTAACTCTGAAAAATGTGCAGGGAGCTGCAAAAGTGTTAATGGCATACATGCATGTTGCAGATGTAATAACATCTCTTTCTCTTTATCTTTGAAATGAAGGGAATAAGTTGTGTTTAAAGTTGTGAATTATATTGATCTTCACAGTGTGGCTATATGTAAATGACTATAAATGCAATCAGCAGTGAGAAAAAGAGGCAGGAAAGACGAGTGTGTTACTTGTCAGCAGAGTGCAGTCTTCTTATCTGTGGTGTGCCTGTGAACACATTTGTTGACGTGTGACTTTCTGCAAGTCATCTCTGGTCCACCCAGATCTCAATGTCATCTTCTTTCAATTCTATTTTGTTACTTTTACAATGAAAACATGAGTGGGCAGCAACAAAACAGTTATTGATGAGGCTCCTTGCTGATATTACATCAGTGTGGGGGGTGAAAACCACCCCCCCCTCAAAATAAGCTCAGGAAATTACAATTCAGAGGGGACAAATGTATGACCACTATTGCCCCTTCTTCTGCCAACCACACCCTCCACTCCCAGTGTGAACCCATATTAACTGCTGAAACTGTTGCAGAGCGATGACTGGACAGTTGCTTCTCTCCATTGTGAAATCAGTTCTACAGAAACAGAGCTTGAACGGCTGCCGACAGAGCTGTCCACAAGAGTGACTTTGAATTTTCTTATCTAACACTGAGAACATCTGCACAGAGAGTGACAGTGGGGGATATTATCTGTCCTGCTTTAACAGAAAAGCAGAAGATGTTGGTTCCTTTTTTCAGAAGTTGTTGATAGAGCTTACAGATATTCTCACACTGAACTACTGGTTCATCGTTTGATAAAGTAGTCAAATCGTTAAAGGATTTTTTTTTTTTTTTCATTTGCAACAACAGCTCTTCTCATTAAAATGTAGCTTATACATTCTGTGAGCTTGTTTGTCCAACACTAACAAAAACACATCACTATCATGTTTCACAAGTCATTTTTCAAAACTTTTGAAAAACCTTTTGACTACATCCCTGTCTTCTTCAATTTTGAATTTTGAGTACATCAATTTTATGCTACTTAAAAAACTGTTCAATATTTTGGGGAATATTCATATTTGCTTTCTTGATTAGAGTCAGATGATTGATGCTACCTTCATGTTTGCACTTGAAGCTTAGCTTTGCACAAAGACTGGAATCGGGGAAACAGCTAGGATGGCTACAACCAAAGATGACAAAATCTGTCTACCGGCTCCTCTAAAGCACATCAGTTTACACATCATGTATCATGTTTGTTCAATTCATACAAAAACTGAGGCATAAAAATTACAAGTTGTGTTCTTTCTAGGAGTCTATATGTGCACCGTTATAAAGGAAAAAGGAAAAATGTCTGTACGCTAAATATGAAGCTACAGCCAGTGGCTGGTTAGCTTAGCTTAGTCACTGAGCCCGGCCAAGAACTTTCCCTGCACATAACCTTCTGTAAAACCACAACATGTCATTTTTACAGATTTGCTTTTGGACAAGACCAGGGTAGCTGTTTCCCCCATTTCCACTCTTTATGCTATGCTAAGCTAACCAGCTAATGACTGTCGCTTCATATTTAGAGTACAAACATGAGAGTTGTGTTGATGTCCTCATATAACTCTCAAGCAAATTAGTGTATTTCCCAAAATTCCCCTGCTGTATTATTGTAGCGTAGCCTATATTCGGCAATTCAACAATATTCAGTAAAATGCAATAAAAATAAATATAATAAATATCAGTATTTGGTCACTGTATTAAAATAATGAAGATAAAATCAGATTTTCTCCTTCACAGACATGAAATGAGCAGAAAATCAAGTTGCTTTCCCTGGAAAATGCTCTGACAGTCCTGTTCCTGATAATAGGGATTCTCATCTGTGCTCTCCTGTGTCTGAATACATTCCTGTCCATGTCTGTGAACTCTGGGACCTGTGGAGTAATGATGACCTCTCTGCATGACAACACCAGTGTGACGTTCACTGCTCATATTAATCACAGCAGACTTTCATGGGAGGGTTAGCGGCAGCACCACTTTGGTATCTGGGAATAGGTGGATCTACAGTTTAAGAGACAGTTACTTTTACTGTTATTGTTACTCACATCACTCTTAGTAACTGCTACTGAATGTCACATCAGATGGGTTGTGCCGACAGTGTGTGTGTCATACTGGACTATTATGGCAGCAATCCAACTTGTGTGTATACTATGATTCTGCTATAAATAGAGATGTGTAACTGAAGGTGGAAATTATATACTATATTGTCATTGATGTATCATTACACATTCCCACTTGTATATGCATTCAGATATATTTGACATTTGACATCTGCTGCTCAGGCACATCTGCTTGTCTCTTTCTTTAGTGTTTATTCACAATTTTGCTTTCCCACAGGATCATACACAAAAGACTATCTGTGAAGGAACAAAACAGTTATTGGAAAAATAATCTCACCTTAAGGTTTCAGTAGCTGCTCTGGAGCTTTCAATCACATCACAGTTATGCAGCATCAAAACGGTGTCAATCTCTGCCTTTTATTAAGACTTTATAAACATGAATTAATAGATTTATTAATGGTTTATAAACCATAAAATCGTACTCCAACACGAGACTTTGCTTTTCAGCTCTTGGAAAATGGCTGCAGGACATCTGGACCAAAATCCATTTATAAACAATTTTACAACCGCAGACTTGATGAATTGTTGAACCCAACATTCATAATTGTCGGTGACTAATTTGTGCTAATGACTCATTAACAACTGAGAAACCCATCACCTTTATTAATGTCAAACAAAACAGCTCTTACCGTCAACATTTGCCATTTACTGTATTGTTCTTTCCACATTTGCATGATTTTAAGTTTTGCATGCACATCAACAGCTAGTCATGGTAGTAGTCTATACATCTTACTGACACATGGACAAGGTTTCAATGTGAGATGAGAAAAGGACTCTTTTGCGTAGGTGGGCAGCCAGCTCACTCTCAGTTTCTGATTCAGTTGTCAAATGTTGTGACCTCTCTCTGGATTTTAAATCCACCCAAGCGTCAGAGATTTCACCATTTATACTTTCCCAGCCCAAACCATCATCATTTTGTTGAGTAGCTTGATTTCACAACATGCAAGGATGTTACATCAACAAAAACTGACTTCACAGAGACAGCGTCTGAAGCAGGCTTCATTTAATTTCATTACAACTGATAAATTGTTCCTGAGTCTCTGTTTTGGCTTTTAGTTACTGTAGTTTTAAGATGAAAGCTAAAATTCTTATATTTTAGATTCTTAATGAGCTTGTGCCAAACTAACTAGTTGATACAATGCAAATACAGTATAGTGTGTCCTCAGCAGATCCCTTGAATCAGACTGCTGATCACTCTGCTGAAATCTAAGACAGAGACCTGCAGTGAAGCCACTGTCTGTGGTTCCGGACACAAACTGTCTTTAACATTGAAACATCAGCCTGGATACAAGAACAGCAACATTATCGAGGCTTTTAAATCACTTGCTAGCCTATTTTTTATCCTTACGTTTACGTTACTATTACATTTTTGAATATGATAATGGAATTATGATTAAAGAAAAGCACTTTTAGTGTTGATATTGTTTTGTTTTTGTTTTGTTTTATTCATCTAACATCCATTTGGCTCAACAGCTAATTCCTCACCACTTTACTTTCTAATCTCATGGACATCTCACTAAGCTTCTAATAAATCACAATGTACGTGTATATTAAACAATATTGTCGTAACCTACATGAAAAACAAAATACTTTACTAAATCAGTGTTGCAGAGGTTGAGTGAACCCCTGCTGTCTGTATCGCTGCTGCCCCCTGTAGGTAATGTGTGGCGCTGTCCTCCGGTGCAGCAGGGGGCGCTGCCCGCTGCCCGCTGCCGATGGGACGTCCGGTTACCAAAAAATTGCAACGTCAGGTCAGGAAGCTATCGCAGCCCAGAAGGCAGCTTCTTGAATCCCGGAGGAAGAGGAGAAAAATCTCTGCAAAATGGTGCGTAAAACATATCGATATACATCCAGCGCACACGGTGTGAGTGAGTAGAGATGTGTCCGATGGTGGAGAAGTGTTTACAGCGGTGTGAGGGTGAGATGTTTGCGGATGTTAGGTTGTACCGGGCCGGTGAGCTGTTGTGCTCCAGCGTGGCGCTTCATGGCTGATGAAACCTCAGCTGACCGCCTGCACTGCTGGAAACACACACACACACACACACACACACACACGAGGAGTTTTTACAGACTTATTGAAGCATATTTGTATGACAGTGTCAACACCGTGAAGCGTAATAAGAAATGGCATTTTGTGTTGCTTGTGTGGCATTTTCAGTCCTCGCTTCATAGCTAGCTACTAGCTAACCTCTCGACTCCTCATTCCCCCTCAGGGTTTCGTCAAAGTGGTGAAGAGCAAGGCCTACTTCAAGAGATATGAAGTTAAATTCAGGAGAAGGAGAGGTAAATGGAAACTTTCACTGCACACCAGCTTTACAACCTTCACACTGTTAAGCCAAACTCCTGTTCAGTTTTTTTCTATTAACCACTGACTTTGGTTCTTTTTTAACTTGACAGAGGGGAAAACTGACTTCTTTGCTCGCAAGCGTCTGGTTGTGCAGGACAAGAACAAGTACAACACGCCCAAGTACCGCATGATCGTCAGGTTTTCCAACAGGGACATCTGCTGCCAGGTCAGTGACTGCAGGTCTCAGTTAAACTCATGGGATCACAGACTGAAAATGATTTGACTTAACCCCCTCTCCTCTGTCTGTCTACCTTGTCCAGATTGCTTATGCAAAAATTGAAGGGGACCAGATTGTGTGTGCTGCTTACTCTCACGAACTGCCTAAATATGGCATCTCTGTAGGCCTCACAAACTACGCTGCGGCCTACTGCACCGGGCTGCTGCTGGCTCGCCGGGTAAGAATACACATATACACACCCACACTGAAACTTGCAGATGTCAGCAGAGACAGCACATGGATGTGACACTGAGATTTGTGCTGAAGTAGCAACTCCAGAGGTTAGGTCAGATTTGTAAAATCACCGCATTTCAAGCCTAGTAAGAACTAACATAAAACACGTCATTATGCGTCATGATGCGCCCACTACCGGAACATATTTGTCAAGTGTTTTCTCACATCCTCTTTTGCACCTTCCTCCTCATTTTTAGCTGCTGCATAAGTTTGGCATGGACCAGGTGTACGAGGGTCAGGTGGAGGTGACGGGAGATGAGTTCAATGTGGAGAGTGTCGACGGGCAGCCGGGCGCCTTCACCTGTTACCTGGATGCAGGCCTGGCCAGAACCACCACAGGGAACAAGGTGTTCGGAGCACTGAAGGGGGCAGTCGACGGAGGGCTGGCCATTCCTCACAGGTCAGTATGATGTGAGAATAGCACCCGCTGCTTATGCTTGTTTTTCTTCTGCTTCTTCACTTCCTTACTATATATACATGTGGAGCAAATGAAAACAGTTCCTACACTAATAAAACTGCATTATCACACAGATGCACTACGACTGGTGTTTCATCACCTTGTGTAATTCCAGTCAGAGTGCTTATTCAACAGAAGAGCAACTGGTTTGCCAACATGATCCAGTTTATGGTTACTGGTTCTGTTCTGCTTCTTGATGATGATACAAAACACGCTGAGCAAAATGTAGTTGGTCCTTCATTTGCATTAGCTGATGTTTACTGTCGTTTTCAAGACGGGGCTGAGAGAAGCAAGATGAACCGAAGCAAACAACTTTTATTGTGTTGCAGTGTAATTAATTAGCAGAGCACTGAACAAAACCGAGCATGATTACAAGAAAACCATAAATGCTGTGAGAAAAATACATTTCGTCAACTTACCTTAATGCGATCTCTGCCCTTTGTCGTTCCCTAGTCTAAAACGCTTCCCCGGTTACGACGCAGAGAGTAAAGAGTTCAACGCAGAGGTGCACCGGAAACACATCATGGGCATGAATGTGGCCGACTACATGTCTTACCTGATGGAGGAGGACGAGGATGCCTACAAGAAACAGTTCTCTCGCTTCATCAAGAACGGAGTCACGCCAGACACGGTAAGATAAGAACTTCTCGCACGTGAAGATAGATTCTATATGAGACTTCAGTACAGCATCTGTGGCCATCGTTACAGATGCAATATTCAATCTGGTAGCCAGATTTTCTTAATCTAAATTTCCCAATTATGTTCATATATCATTCTTAAAGAGTGGTGTTGTATGAAATGACTTGTCAGCTGATTTCTTCAGACGCATTGCTATGGGCATGTACTGTATGTTGACAAATAAGTAACAAGAAATAGCAGGACAGGATTGCTAGTGAATTAGAAACGGTGACCAGAGAGCACTGACATGTTTGAGCGAACCTTACCAGAACCTCATCAGATGATGTCTTACCTTTTAACTGTCAGACATCATTGCATGTGCCATATGGTTGCAACAGTAACGGTGACATCTGGGGGAGCTGTACTGCACAGTCAACCAAAACCACACTGCAGCCCTAAAATGTAGGCAGTGCCTAAATAAATGGCACATCTGCACAGCGGCTTTTTTCATCACTGCACATTTGCTTTGGCCTTAACAACTACAAATAAAAGACAGTTTGAATGCAGTCTTCTTAAAAATAATCATTGTTTTAGATACTGCACAGATGCCAAAATCGAAAGTTATATTTACTGATCCATCAGTTGTAGACTCCACTCACACCCGGCCTGTTGCTGTGTGTAGTCATAGCCGCTTTTGCTGTCAGGAAATTATCACTGTGGTAAATAGATGAATCACTGAAAGTCTGTCGTTCCGTTGTTATATTTAGTTCAGTTAGTTAAGTCAGTTATTCTCCACTGTTTTCTGCTTCTTGATGATGATACAAAACACGCTGAGCAAAATGTAGTTGGTCCTTCATTTGCATTAGCTGATGTTTACTGTCGTTTTCAAGACGGGGCTGAGAGAAGCAAGACAAATCACCATGCGTGTCGTGAAATGCCAAAACTTGGTGTATAAATATGTATGTGTCGTTTTCTTCTTTTTAGGTAGAAGAAATGTACAGAAAAGCACACGCCGCCATCAGAGCGAACCCCGTGCACGAACAGAAACCCAAAAAAGACGTCAAGAAGAAGAGGTGGGTTCCTACTTTCCGTATCTCAGATGCCTTTGTCTGTCTCTAAGCCAGAATTGGTGATGCTGTTTCACCCAAATTGTTATGACGTAGTCCTTAAAATAATCACGTAACATTATTGGTAACTGGAGAAAAAACTGCCCTTATTTAACGCCAGCTCCCTCTTTAGGGATCGAATAATTCTGGGAAGATCCCAGTGCTGAGCGGACAAACATTTCTCTCCACAGACGTGCTGAATGTTAATGGAGCTGTTATTGTGTTTCTTTCCGGGCAGGTGGAATCGCGCCAAGTTATCTCTGGCACAGAGGAAGGATCGCGTCGCTCAGAAAAAGGCCAGCTTCTTACGAGCACAAGAACAAGAAGCAGGGGACGGTTAGGGGCTCGCCACAGGGCCCTGCTGCAAGAACACAACACACTTCACAGACAAATAAATTTATTTCAAATTCATGCTTGTGTCTGGCTCAGTCAATACTGTGTACTTTTCTTTTTCTTTTTTTGTTTTTAAAGGAACATCGTGGCCTTGTTTGCTTGTGACTAGTTATACCCATGACAAATATTTACAGTGTTAATCTTTAATCCACAATATGAGTGAGATACTGGATTGCCATATTGTGCAATATAAATCTTGACAGACCTGACAAGTAACAGTGAAGTGGTATGTAGTTTAATTGTGCAAAATCATGCTGGTTTCTTCAATAAGTAAACTTTTTTTTTTTTTACATTTTTAAAACTAACAGCAGCATTGACCACAAGCTTGACATGCTGTACAGGTCACGTCTGTCTCAAAGTGGTTTACGTTGTCAACTTGGTCACAGTTACTTCACATCGGCAATGTCTGGAAGGGTTCATGGAAAATATTCTTTTATACAGCATTCAAATGTGACCATGACACTCGATAAAGGATCTCCACCTTCACAGGTGGTAAACATTCACAAAGTGATTTCAGCATGATCTGTGGCACTGTGACGGATGAAATCCAAAAATAACATGATGCAGTACATTACCACAAACACTCTTCAGTGAGAAATAGTAGAGAACATTCACAAACCAAATTAAATACATTAATATTTTCTCTTCGTGTCATTGATGCAGCATTGATGATGTCACTTGGGTTACAGGTGGAAAACTCGCAGCATGGTCAAGTACGCTGATGCACAGTATGAACACTGTGACGTACTGTCAGACAAATACCATCACATTGTCCAATCTGAAGCTAATGAACTGCCCCATTTCAGCAAACAGATGAGTGACAGATAAAAGGAAACGCCACCATGAATCTCCAGAAAAGCTTCAGTGCTCTTTGGCACTGAGTCCTTCATAGAGGAATTATTGTTGAATTCCTCCACTAATTTGTTTATTCTGGTTTTTCCTTCGTCACTAATCTGTCTTTGTTGAAGTCTGGTGATGCTCTATAATTTCCTTATTTTCAAATAATCCCCTGAAAAGACCAAAACCTACAATCTCAGTTTGCCTGTGCCTGCAGCCAAGGCTTAAACACTTTCCTGTATAAAAACAAACATCAATGAGCTGCTCTTTTGCACCGGGTGACACATTCCCAGACCACAATGAACTGTATTTTGAATTGATCCAAATGTGTATTAATCCGCAGCTGAAAGTAGTCCCCTAACAAATGCACAAATTCCTTCTGTTTGAGTAACCGTTGCTAAAAAATTACAGTGCCCAGCTGTTTGACGACATTCTTTAACCTTTTTTTTTCTTTTCTTTTCTTTTTTTTTTTTTTAAATTGAAGTATGATTTTAAAGTAAAAAAGATAAAATACATCTTCAGCAGGCAGCGCTGATGGGCTTGGGTCTGAGTGCTAGCGAAGTAAAATATGAAATACTAACATACTGTTGGTTTTCACCTTTTCATTGGATTTGTTACAAATAACAAATGTAGAATATCGGTAACCTTAGCAACCTTAACATAAAATTAAGGAGCATATCTTATCATAGTGCAATTTCAATACACTTCAAACTGGAGCCTCTGTACAACAGTCACTCTATCCTTGTTTTCCTCAAGGGAATAAACTCTTCTTTGATGAACTGTGTTAGTCCACACACACATCAGCATGATTTTGTGGCAAAAACAGCAATTTAGTCTCTCGGCTCTTGAGACTAACAACAGTAAAACATTCAGCGGTAGAGAACAATACAATACAATAAAATGTGGCTGTATGAATTGTTTTAAGTGTGACTGATGGCAACATGCAATCATTCAGTATATATTTTTTTAGTGTTGTATTTAAACATACTCTGACATGTTTTCCAGGCCCCAGACTTCTGAAACCGGGATGGAGGAGGTAGTCCCCATCAGTCGGTTCATTCATTAGTGTTAAGAGTTGATAAAAATGACTTTGAATGAATTTGCTACTTCTAAATCACAGCATCGTTAATACTCAGCTCCATGTGAGAGTGACTGGCATCATTTCAGAGGAATTTCTTCTCCTTGTCACGAGTCCTTTGTGTGTGAGATCTGTTTCCACAGCAGAGCTTTCAGGTTGTTGAGGATAAGTGAGTGCTCCATGTTCATCTGTCCAGCATTGCCCTTGAGAGCCATACATAAGTACAACTGTCTCTCCAGTTCCTCCCTCATCACTGACGGCGCCCCGCGCAGGAGGTAGTCCTTCAGTGCACCGCATGCCTTCGCCAAGTTTGGCTGGAGCGGCTCCTCCCTGCACCGTTTCTCTGACATGTCGCATGACGTCCGGCAGTCCACCCCGTACACGCAGTCAGCGTCTGTCTCACACTTCAGTACTCGCATGGTGCGTCTGAACTCGTCTTCAGGAACAACTGCTCCGGCGTTGGTAAGACGGAGCTCGTGGCGGTCAGTGTAACCAAAGTGTGTTGCGGTGAGGTCGCAGATGAGAAAGCTGCCGTAGGTGCCGTGGAAGATGTCCTCCACCAGCTCCAGCAGACCCATGGAGATCTTGGCTTTGCGAGGCCAAGATGGGGTGAACCACTGATCAATAGTGCGCTGCACACTGCTCGGCACCCAGGACACCAGCGGCCAGGGTAGAGACAAACCGTACAGGGGCCCGTAGGGGACTCGCTCCGTCATGTAAAGGTCCCCGCAGTAGCCGAGGAGGCGAGGAGTGTGTCCACGATCCTGGAGCAGCAGGCCCAGCAGCACCTCAAAGAACAAACCCGAAATCCGTTAATCTGTGTTATATCTGTACGTTTCCCCAATGAGCGAAAAGACATCATACACCAACAACAAGCATGTTATTTTTCTAATTCACTGGCCTGATATTATACCTCGTCCATCTGCAGGAGGGCCCACGTGGAGCGGGCTTCTGGCAGTGACACCCGTCCATCTCTGTTGCCATCGGCGACAGACAAGATCTGGCTGACGAGGCTGGCGAGGTTGGCCTGCTCTCCAAGCTTGGACTGAGAGATGGAGAAAGACGAGAGACTGAAAGTTTGTTGTTTCAGGCTTCAGATCTGGTTCTATATAAACCTTTGTGACCCACGTCCACAGTCTCTTACCTTGAGATGATTAAAGACCATTTCTCTGAACTTCTCCACTGATGTGCCTCTGGTGGGCTTGTCGAACACAGCTGCCTCTCTCCGAGGCTCCGGCTCCTCCCCCAGCTCATAGTGCACAATCTCCCCCAATTTACAACGGATGATCCCATCGTAGTCTCCCCAGCTTCCTGTGTAAACCTGATCAACAGCGGAGAGCCAAGGAAACGCTTAACATGCTGAACATAATGAATAATCAGATTAGAGCCACTCGGCCATGCCTTAATCGTTGGTCAGGGTCATTGTTACACATGTAACAACGTTAATACCACATTATCCTTTACAGAAGACTAAAGGTTTTACAGAAAGTACAATTTCCTACCTGGTTGTTTGGCAGTACTGACAGACACCTGCCCATATAGAGTGTCTCTTTGTCACACAGACTGCTGCAGGCGGAGCCATCGATGATTCCCCTCCTGTATTTATCGCACTTGGAGAAAGAGAAAACGCAGATAAGTGTTTGTAATTCTATTATCAAGTATATTCACATCACGTTTTAATTGCCACACAGACATGAGATCACATCAAACCAAAACCACTTCTAAATTCCTGAGGTTGCCTTGATCGTGTAACAACCTGTAGCCCACGTAGCACCCTTTGAATGATTGCTGTATTCAGAGTAACAAGGTCTGAACAAATGAAGAGATGAGAGAGAATCGTGCCAATACTCACGATGGCGTTCTTGCACTCGTGTCCTCTGCACAGCTCTGTGTAGGCGGAGTACTGCACATAGAGCACCCAGCTCCCCACCAGCACAGTCAGCCATGTAAGGAACAGGTACTTCACCCGGACAAAGGAGATCCGAGCCTGCAAAGAGCGAGCAGAAACAGAGACACAAAAGTTTGTTCACCCTGTTGTGAAATCCTGGCAACGTTATGTCATTACTCAATCTTCAATATTTTATATGTTATGAAATTATTGTATTAATCTATGTATCCAGACTACATATACTGCCTGTATTAACACAGAATACAGACACAGTGCACCGAAAGAGTCGCGGTCCAAACTATTCTAATCAAGCCTGCTCGCATAATAGGTTGCCACGGTGACCTATTATGTTATGGGGTGTCCCATAACAAGGTACTGGTTGGCTGATTAGTCGCTATGTGCAACAATAGCTCATTAAGCTGGAAAATGTTTTTGGAGGTGCAGCATGACAGGCCATTCTGTTTATGGCTTGTGTGTCACAGGATGCACACGTCACGTCTCACAATGCCCCTTTGGATATTGTGCAAGTTAATGCCGTCAGTGCCTTATTTTCCACACGGATAAAACACAGAAATGTGGTGATACAGATACACAATTCTTCGCTCGTTCAAGAAAAAAAAGTTGTAAAGGTGACATTACAAATCCTGAGATTTAGAGATCTTAGATCTTAACTCAAAAGAAAAACTAACTGTACACAATCTAAAGGCAAAACAACACGGCAGAAAAGAACAGCACAGGATACAGTGCACAGGGGGTTTACAGTACTAGAGCTCCAACTAATGATTAATAATAATAAATCATAATATCTAATATCTAATTTATCTGTACACTACATTTACTCTAAATTGCTTTTGAACAACAGATGAAGATTTCACTTCCATTTATGATATAAAACAGAAAAGCAATTGCCTCTGAATAGAGCAAATGTTTACTGTTATCAAAACTGGAATCAATTGGAAAGTGATGAGAAATGACTAATCAGTTGTTATATCAATCATTTCAGCTGCACATACAGTCAGTAATGATCAAAATACAATCTAATGTCAACAGCCATGCTAACAGCTCTCTGTGGCTGTACTTCAGCACAGTGTTATTTTGAGCAAAATGCTATTGTCAGCATGCTAACATGACAACAATGCTAACTAGCAGGCATAATATTTATAGTATGTTATCCTGTGAACATTTGCTAATTGGTCTTAACACAAAGTGAATCTGAGGCTGATAAAAATGTCATTAGTATTGGAGAGAATGAGGCACTAAAGCAAAGTACTGAGCTGAACATTTGACCTGATGGTGGCATTACAGACACAGGGGAGTCTCTAGTCTCTAGGATTCATCGTCTGGGGAATGTGAATGTCAGTACAACACTTCATTGTAATCATTGAGATATTTCCACCTGGGCCAAAGTGGTGAATCAATCACCTGACAGATGTTGTATGGCTGAAAACCAACCATCAGAAGCTACCACTGTGTCCACTGTGTTATCTTAAGACTGCTTCTGACCAACAGCTGAAGATTTAACTCCCAACAAATGTGTCTATTTTTGTTGGAATAGATATTCAGTCAGTTGACAAATCAGCTACAAAAATGATCATTTCAGCAGTACATATATTAGGTGCCTACTGCAATGCAATCCAGTAAAAAACATAATGAAGTAAGTTGCTGGAAGGGGAAGTGGAGCAGTGAAATGGAATTTAGGTCAAACTTGCTGTTTTAGCCCCAGTATGTGACTTGTACTAAAGCAAAACTGCAATTAGTTTTTCTTCAGGGACTGTAACGGCACTTGGGAGGATCAAGTGATTTTGACTCTCACTCTGATCACATGGCAGGAACAGCTTATGTTGTGTGTATTTTGGCAGCGTGCTGTGCTCCTCCGTTCGGCTTCAGCACGGTTTCCAAATCCCAACAAAAATATGCACCCAGCGAGGTAGGGACCAAGTCAAAAGCCTTTTAATGTTTGATGTGCTGTAATTACTGTAAACAGGAATGAAGATCTGTCTGTTTTGAGTCCATACAAGCTGCAGCAGAACACACACAGATGGTTGATTTACAGTCATTAATTCAGATTCTTTATACATTTTTGGGGCATATGACTTGTTTGTGGGTTTTGAACATGATAAACAAAACGCTAATGAGGTCCAGGGCTTTTTCCTAGAGTTTGTTCACATGAAATATGTAAAACATCCCCACTGTGAACTACGGACTTCACAGAAAAGCAAAGGCTGCATACACGAAAACCATAATTTTCCTGCCTCCCATTCATTTTGGTGCATTTCACCAAAACGTCTCTTGGCAGAAGGAGGCTGTCAGAGCTTTAACAGCGGCTTAGAGCTGGAGAGATTTCTCCTCTGCAGAGCTGCCTTGTTTTTAAACGCTCTGTGTCCCGAAGAGATGAACAAACAGATAGTGGGGCCTCCAGGGAGGGAACAGGAGGTATCAAGGGAGTATAAAGCAACCACAGTCGACTATCAGATCTGACTCCTTTGGCTTGTACAAAGGTGTGTGGAAACGCGCACAGACAAAACGGTGGAATAAAAAGCTGTTTGTTAACAGGCGGGTGACACTGAGTCATGTGTGCACGTCGTCTGTCTGATGGTGTGTCTCAGCGTGTCTCTGTGAACACATGATAAGCCTGCAATGTAAAGAAGTGAAACCTGAGTCTAATTGTTCATTTACTCCTTGTGGCCCTTCACAGTGTCTCCACTTCCTTGGAACCTATTATGTAGTGATTGTCTCAGCTAAGATTACATTTGGTAAACTTAATTGATCCCATGTAAGAATCCAAGTGCCTAAAAAAATACAACCATTTGATGTAAATGTAGGAAATGCAAAGTGTGTACTGTAAAACTGTTTCACAACTGTATTATGACCCATGAGATGAGAGTTAAGATGAGCAAAAAGAAACAAAACAGAAATACATAATAAATGTATACTTAAATGTGAGTAAAATACAGTAAAATAAAAAATATTGTAAATAAATGAGAAAGGCATACAATGTCATTAAAACGTAAAGTGGTATGACACAGTTGAGGTGGTAGCAGATTGAGCAAGATGCTGATGTTAAAATTGATGACAATAGGAGCTGTGCTGAGTTGTGCAGGAAGGAAAACTTTTACAGCTGGATGAAATATGCAAAGTCACATAGCGCAAAACCCACAGTGCAAACTACAGGGTTACCAAGCTGTCAACAATTAGATTCAGTTACTCGGCATTAACCCTCACCGAGTATCGACTGTCGTAAGGTACAGTCACTGCAGCGGACACAAAAGACCTGCACTATCAGATCTTCACATACTGCGGGTGGAACAACTTGTCACTAGGAGCTGCACACACAGTTTCAGGTAGCAACTGGAGGGCGTTTGGTCGGTAGTTTGTCCGTCGTCCTGTTCTCTTCCCCCTCCTCCCCGGAGTCCACAGAGCTCCTCAGGACAGAGCTGGCTTCTTCAGTTTGTGTCTCCCTGTCTGCAGCGGAGATGTCACTGAACCAACAAACTGCACAGGAGATGGTTGATACCATCTCAGGGTGAAAAAATGGTCTTAACACCAATCCTCCCCATTACAGGGCAAGGGTTACAGTACATAAGAACTGCAATGCTGCTTTCAAAGTTCAAAGACCAAACAGGAAAGACTGAAATTCAGGAAATACAAAACTGGCTTTCATGTCACTTTTTAAACTCCTGACCTTAGAATTTCAAAAGCCATTTGTTCTACTTGAGTTAGGAAGATGATCAGAGGTTACCCGACTTCTGTGCGCCCTTTACAACCCTGTAATTCTTCTACTAAAAACCACCCTGTGGACCTTTGTACAAACAACACACCATGTCCTGTAACATACCTGCACACCCCACCATCGCAACACATTCTGGTGTGCTGCTACAAACCAACTGGCTCCCTAACAAGACTTCTTTTTACATTTGTTACCAGCCAGAGTTTGCATTGTGCATTGTGTAGGTGTGATGACCTAAAAATAAAAAGGTACCAACTGCTTTGAAAACACAGTCAGCTACAAAAAGCACAAAAATGTACTTAGCCTAATTTGTCTCTCCTTTTACCCACAGACTGCCAAAATAGGAACAGAAACAACCCTGACAAGTGACTCAAAGCTTTACACAACGCAGTGTTGTCTGAATGTGAGTGTGTGTGTGTCTAGGTATGTGTGATAGGAACTTATCTTATTTTAGTACAGGATGAAATACAGCCTTATCATGACTGATCTTGTTGAATTAACCAGCCTATGAGGACACAGGAAAGTGCAGGCAGGTGTTGGCTGAAGCCAGATGAAATCAGCTCTGCCAACATGTCTCACCTTTCAGAGGATTTCAGCCACCAGTAGTCCATGTTCAAAGTTGTGATAAACTGACTGTAACCATGTGGTAATGAAACACTCCTCTCTAGAGCAGATGCAAGCATGCATTCTCTTGCTCTTGCATAAACCCCTGGCTGCACTGTACTTGCTGGCAGCGGGCCACTGGTACCCAAATCAGAAGGTTCAACTCTTATCATCCAAACCAAAGGATTACTGAAACAACTGTGGGCTGAGAGTGAAAGTCCTGGCAGCTGCTCAGTAATGTGAGGAGGAGATAACTTCAAATGAAGTGATATGAAATGAGAGATTCCTCTCTGGCCTGTGTTATAAGTCCTGGCATCATTTACCACAATTCCCCAGTATACACACACTCATTGGTAGGCCTGAACTCTGCTCTGTAGAAATTATGGTGGTTCAGCAAGAAAACTGTCAAGATAATATTTTATTAACAGTGACATTCCTCAGGTGTTTTGCAACAGCCCACAATTCCCATCTGAGCAGCCAGAGGTGGTAGATATTTACTGCAAGCTGTCAGTCTAACGTGACACTACGACGACCTCATTACACACAGGCTCACAATCACAACCCGCAGAATATAAACGATAATCCGTTTACAGAGCAATTATCGACCGGTGATATTACCTGGAAATAGAAAGACTTTTTCACCCAGGCCCGTGGAAACAGACCCTTCGCCATCACAAAAATAGATCATCTCAATACGTGGACCTGGCTGTGGGAGATCATCCAAAATACATGGGAGAAAGCGCCTTCCACACAAAACCAAAACCACTCGTCTGGTTCACGGAACGGGCAGAAATGACTGCATATCAGCCGGTTTCAGCCCCAGAATGATCCACAACCCCGGACTGTCGGGTTGTCTTGTCCGTGTGAACGCTTTGATATTCTACTTTGCCTGCGCCTCTGCTGTTTGCAGCAGCTGCTGATTTTCAAGCAAAGCAACATACCTCACGCTGAAAAAAACGTAGGTTCAGGGCGCAGGCGCGACTTCCTCTGCCTATAATACGTTTTAAAGTTTTCTGGTCGTCAACCAAAATTACGAAAATGTGTGTCAAAGTGCGACCATTGGTGCAGCATAGCCCTTGCTGATATCATTGAATCACTATCTGAGTGGTTGCTAAACTCTAAAGATGTGACCGGGTCATGCTACCAAGCGTGAGCGCACACTTCCGCTATGTCTTTCGCAATAAAATCCTTGATGTTAAACTGATAACCTAGTGCCAAACACAACTTCCGGTCATCGTATGCAAAATAAAAAATAACCTGTCAATACACATTTTGTTGTTGCGCGATTAAGTGGCCAAAATCTACACAAGTTTATCAAACCCAGTGTCGTTGAAATTATGAGCATTGTCAGTGAACATTTGTTTTATCTGTGAAATTGTCTGACCGTTAATTAATAATGCTGAAAACGTTAGTTGGTATTTCTATCCACATCCGCAAAAGAAACAACACCGAGAAGTTACTGTGTTTGAGCAAAAATAAATGCACTTATGCTTCTTTAAGGGGCGGATGTGCTGTGCTTAGCAGCTAAACGCCCTGCCTACAATTTCAAATGTTTGAAAAAAGGTGAACCGACAACCAGCAGCAGCGCTTCCCATAATGCACTCCCCGATCATCAGCGGGAAACCAAAATGGCGAACGTGCTGGGGGAAAATGAACCGTTTGTTATTTTCTGATGAAGACACAAGCCCCGCAAGTTTTCGCGATGTACTTTTGATATAGATTCAACTGCAGACGGAGCGGGATAATAGCGGTCATTTCTCTTGAGTTATTTTGTCGTACAAGTTTTTGTTTGAAGCGGAGGTGACCGAATGAGGTATTGTTGTCATCATGTTTTCCTCCTGTTGGGGGGTGTGGGTCCGACGGTCAGCGACCTGGCTAGGGTTACGGCTTTGCATGTGGATTATTCATGCTAGCAATCAGGCCTGTTGCTAACTGTTTCATGTACAAAACATTTTTTTAATACACGAGGTTATCTCAGACTGTCCTTTTATCCTCTCTTGTGCCTGGTATTGATCATGTTCACCCAGTACTCGAACAAAGGGAATCTCGGACTGACGGACAGAGGCTTAAAGGAGGCAGAAAATTAAAATCTTCAATTTCTAACATAATCTTATGAATTCGGTTGTACAACAGAAGATAAAAAACATTAATTGATACATTTGTAGAATTACATCAGACAACTGTCACCGACAATCAAATGCCAGATTAACTTGTGGTCTCTGTAAATGTTCGGGAAATGGTTGTAAAAACCTCGGCCTTTTATTTTTTGTTTTTTTGATGAGGGATAGATTATAGAAATACCCAGCACTGCCCTGCAGCCATCTTACTGACTGCTCGGTTGTAGTTACTTGCCAATTAGCACTAATTATGAGTATAATCACCTGTTGTTTGTACCCACTGGAGGGGAAATATCATGTGTTTCAGCATGAGGCATTGTTTTGTAATCTCCTCTGTAACGACATAATCTATCCTTGTGTTTTCTATTACCGTTACACGTGCAGGACAGTATTTTATATAAATATATGTATATATACACATATGTAAAAGAGCAGGCTGTTGCGTGTGACTTGTAGTTATTGGTTGTAAAATGAAACATCAAGCACACTGAGGTGCACACAGACTGTAAATTGTGCAGAGAATGAAATACCTGGAAAAAAATGTAAAATATAATTCACTGCTTTCCTTGTTTTAAATGCATGTCCCCCTGTTTTTCAGAGACTCAGGGGTTGTGGACCACCTGTCTGTCCATCTCAGAGCCCACCCCCAGCGGCAGCAGCAGGCTGTGTCCTTGTCCCCCACAAGCCTTTCTGCTAGAGGGGAGTATGGAGAAGACGGCATGTCTGGCAGGTTTACAGAGGGACAGGACGTCTTGGCCCGGTGGTCAGATGGCTTGTTCTACTTGGGGACAATCACAAAGGTTAGTGTGAGGAATCATTCATTCTGGCTCTGTAATTAGTTTTCTATCACATGTACCATCAGATTCCTTTACTCAAACTGATGAGGTATGGCATTCTTGGTAGGATTCCTGATTTGTTTTCTTGTTTGTGTAGATGTGTGATTCCTGTGCAGTGTGTTCATGCTTTCAGAACAGTGTTTTGCAGATTTAGGAACACATCTGTATTTCTTGTCTTTTTCAGATAGATCAGGACAAACAGCGATGCTTTGTTGTCTTTGAGGATCGTTCAAAGTCATGGGTTCTTTGGAAGGATATTCAGACAGGTAAGATCTTTCTACTTCTAGATTAACATGTTGGTGAAATATTTGGATCTTACTATTGAATAAAAATGCACTCCTCTATCAATTGCTGGAAATCTAAAAGGATATTGTGCTATTTTATTGCCTGGCTCTATTTGCACTTAGAATTGTGTGTTTGAAGTTATTTAGCTTGAAATTCTGGATTTGTATTGTGCTGTCCACACCCCTCTGCCTTCTTCTGCCTTACTTATCTCCCTACTTTTGTTACTGACAGTTAACTGTCTACAGTGTCTGCCATCAGTACAGCAGCAGTGCAATGACCACATGTGAAAATAAGGAAAGGGGAGATACACAGAGAGGCTTTGGTCTCTCCACCTACAGATCATTAAGTTAAAATGCAAATATGAAGCAGATTTCCTTTTATAGTAAAGCTTAACATGATTTGTGACGGATGGAAAATAATTGTAATAATTCTCTTTTTTTTTTTTTTAATTTTTTTTTAATTTTATTAACTAATTCTAAATAAAGATCCACATGTTGCTTCACAGCTGTATGTTCACAGTGTGGTATTATTGATTTCAAAAGTTAACAGCAGCTTGTTTTCTGCTGACCTCCAGTGGTTGAAGTTCTCACTTTGCGGCAGTGATGGTAGAAGTCCATTTGTGGTGTTTCACTACACCCCGACAGCACCTTTGGGTGTGGTAACAGGAGCAACAGACCAACAGCCTGGTATTAGGTTACTCTTTAAATGGTCACTTCATCCACATGAGTGATGTGCGGATTGGGTGGGCCCAGTCATAAAAATGAATTCTGGGCAACAGATGGGTTGTGGATGGGTGAAATAATATATAATGTATGGGAAAAATATTAATTACATTCGCTACAATGTGAACATATTTTAAGCTTCTGTTTGGAATGCTGATCTTGTCATGTTTTATTATTTATTTTGGGCAGCGGCCAAACATTATTATGAATTTTTGGATTTGGATTGAATTTGGATGACGCCAGAGCAAAGAAATAGTCCTTATAGTCGCCTCTTTCCTGTAGAACTCAGTTGGATGTTCTTACTAGCCCGCATAACGGCTAGTTGTAAAGGAGTTGTGAGTCTTTGCCCTGACGTTTTCTGTCTCTTTCAGGGGATGAAGATGATGAGGATGATGAGGACGATGACATTGTGTGCTCCATTTGCCAAGATGAAACTTCAGAGGAACCCAATGAGATTGTCATTTGTGACAAGTGTGGACATGGTACTGTTCATTGTCTCTGATGCTCTTAAAACTTGAACATCTGTAATCATCTAAGTATTGCGTTCTAATCTCTGGCCATTAGGGTCTTTGTAATTCTTGAAAGAAGGACCCAGTAGATGGCAGCTGGATCTAAATATGTTTGTTGTCTTTAAGGTTACCATCAGGTGTGCCACTCCCCCATCATTGATGCCTCTGTCATTGACTCAGATGACAAGTGGCTCTGCTCAGAGTGTGAGCTTACTTCTATACCCAAGGTACAGCTTTCTCTTTGAGTATAAACACATACAATCTTTAGTTGAATGTATAAGTTGTTTGATTAAATGAGTGTGTATTTACCTGATAAATAGCTATTCTGTAACTTTAACTGTAAAGCATAATGGAGAAAAGAGACTGCAAGATAAGAGTAAATAGCGTATATGTGTGTACATAGTATATGTTGGGGTAAACATGCTTTTTGTCCAATTGGTGTATAGAGGGGGAGTGGTCACAGGAGGGGAGCGTCTGCTAAAGGTTTTCCGCAGCAGGAACAACAGCAGCAGCAAATGGAGCTGCACCTGTCCTTCCCCTACGCCCTACAGGAACTGGTGTGGGACCAAGGCCACAAGACTAACATCCAGAAGTGTTACTGCTACTGTGGAGGCCCAGGAGAGTGAGTAACACATTACATACTTGAAAGCACATATACACGAATCTGAATGCAGAATTTCCTACATGTACATGTTTTTAAGAATCTTAATATCATGTATGCCAGTGCAGTTAACCACTCTCTCTGTGTCTTTCCTTCTAGTTGGTACCTGAAGATGTTGCAGTGTAACAGGTGTCAGCAGTGGTTCCACGAGGCCTGTCTCCATTGCTTACAGATGCCCATGCTCTACGGAGATAGGTGCAAATACCAATATCCTAAACTATACGTTCCACAGTTGAGAATATTTATACCATGTTTGTTGAAAAGGCTCTAGTTTGGCTAGCTAGTACATCGGCTTCATGTTAAATGTCACTGATTAATTCTCACCAGAGCAACCAAGAAAAAAATTAACCCAAAATTAAGATAACTGAAACCAACACTTAAAAAATAGTCAATGCTCTTTTTTTATTTGTTTCCGTGGACCACTCCAAGTTGTCCTGCTAGAGAAATACTGGAAATTGAGTAAAGGAAATGATACCAAACATTGCCCTTTCCTTTGGAATCAAATTATTTTGAGGTGAAATAAAGCCAGCTAATGAGGTAATGTGTTTTTTCTTCAGGTTTTATCTGTTTATTTGTTCTGTTTGCAATGGTGGACCAGAGTACCTTAGCCGACTGCCTCTCAGATGGTAAGTGTGAATCCCAAGATGTATGTTCAGCTTTGTCACAGGCATGTGACTGCACTTCTTTCCAGAGTAGTCCGTTTTTAGATATAATGCCCTATCTTACCACTTATAATACAGTTACAGTCTTTTAAGTATCTTAGTTTGTTTTGTTTTTTGCGCACATTAGCAGTGCCACTGTGCATTACCCGCTCCCACAATTCCTGCATTTTCTACACATATTTGGTCTTTTTATGATATTCTTTTTGAACCAGACTAAGTCAAGAAAACACTGCTTTTACAAAAATGTTTCAGGGAGGATGTCACACACTTGAGCCTGTACAACTTGAGTGTGATCCACAAGAAGAAGTACTTTGACTCTGAGATGGACCTGATGGCTTACATCAATGACAACTGGGAGCTGCTGCAGCTTGGGGAGGTAAGTTTTTACTTGTAATGCTCAGATGGCCAATTGTGTACACAGTTTTGTTTTTATAGAAAGATTTTATTTTTATTCAAACAAAACATAGCTTAAATGTGCTATGTGTAAGAATGTGAAGTAATTGACATGTATTAATCGCTTTACTATTGTCAATGTGTGAACAGATTGTAATGTAACTAAAAAAAAATGAGACCTTCCCTGATTTTTTTTCGATTGCATGTAACAACCTTTGGACCTTCTTCGATGTAAAGGCAAATCCGATCTGATACCATATATATTAATACACTTAATAGTTTCATCACAAAAATAAAACAGCAGTTTTCCTGAAAATCAATTCTTCTTTGCTGCTCCAAAACAGTAGCCTACACAGCATGTTGCGCCGTGCAGCCAGATTTCCGGTAAATAGTGTTAATGTTGGCCGAGGTCACTAATAGGCGGACCATGGTCTCGGTCCAGACCCAGATGGTGGCGTATTTAGGTCCGACCTTATAACCTATGAGTTATTGAGAATCATACACTTTAGTGGAGCGTTTCTATTTTAACCGGTGCAGCTTTTCAAGCCTTTACAGCACTGGTCACATGATGCTGTTGAACCAATCATTAAAACTCAAGCCAGTGAGCGAGATACACACACACGATTAGATGAGAGACAGTTTGACAAATAAGTGATGTAACGGGCGGAGTGGGATATAAGGGTGAAAGAAAGAGAAAAGAGCGAAAGATAAAAAGAGACCTTATATTGTTTAGGATAAAAATGGATGAGACTGTTAAGATGTGAAATAAACTCGAAGCCGGTACTATTTTTCTAAAATTAAGCAGGTATTTTCCTTGAAATGAGTGTATTAGAACAACTAGTGTAGGAATACCCTGGCTGCAAGAGTGGGTTTTGAAACAGCATGTTGTTGATTTGTGTTTGCTCATTTTCCTCCTTGCACCCTGACTTTCCTGTTTGGTAACCTCCCCTTCCCTGTGTCTGCAGCTCGCAGACACTCCAAGATCAGAGCGATATGAAAGTGTTCTGGAGGCATTAAACAACAACAGCAGCATGTAAGTTATTTCCTTCCCCATTTATTTGTTTATGATGTTCATGATAGTCTGAAAGTGGTCAACTAACTCTTTCTTGTGTGTTCCTACCCATCATTACTCTCTCTCCTTTTTCTCTCTCTGCCAGGTTCATGTCAGGGAAGGAGGTAAAGAAGAAGAAGCACCTATTTGGCCTGAGGATCCGTTTCCCTCCTGCTCCCCCCAACTCTGATGAGGCGACCAGCAGAGTGATGGAGAGGGCTTCACATGAAATCACCATTAAGGGATGCAAGTCCACCAAAGCACTGTCTGGCATGAGGTAAGATGTGAAACTTATACTTGATGCTACTTGAAGTTTTGAAATTTTGGGTTGGACATCACCCAGAAAAAAGCCCCAGCCCCCTGACTTTAAGTCATAATATGAGCTGAGTTTTTGTTAATGACACAGAATAAATCCCTTAACATTCATCATTGAAAGCTATAAAGTGCTGACCTGATGCCTAAAAGTCAAAAGTGAGAAAAAGTGAGAAAAATCTGCAACAAAGCAGTGTTTATATTTTCCTGCACTTAGTAAATTGTTTCATAATATGTGACTCCTTTACAGTTTGTGTTTTTAATGCATAACTGTCATTACTTGTGAAACTACTGAAAAATGATGTTCCTGTGCTCTAGGACTTGCAGTACTTTAACCAATGGCACAGAGAAAAAGAAGAAAAAGAAGAAAAAGAGGAAGCAAGGAGCTCGTTCTCTGGAAACTCTGGCTAAACCACAACGCTCCAGTGAACTCTTGTCCCAGGTGTGTGTTCGTGTGTGTACATTTGCATGTATGTCTTTATGGGCGTTAGCTGGGTGTGTACATAACTTTAGTTAGGGGTGGGTATTTTGACGTTATTCTGCATACATCTTGGCTCACGCAGCCATTCTTGTGAGAAAACTGTAGCCTCTAATGGACACGTTGAGAAAGTGTTAGATTAGAAGAAAAACCCACTGAGAAATGCTAACAGTTTTTACTTTGCTTTGACAGCAAATGAGAAAGCCTCTACCACTTGAGCCCCATGCATTGGATCACTTAACTTCTATCAAGTAAGTAAGCAAATGTGGTGCAAAATGAAGTCCTAAACAAGGTTAGAGATGAGATAGATTCTGTTTTGATTAATTGATGACTTGGTGTAGAAAACACCAGAAAGTGGTCAAAAATACCTGTCACAACCACCATGACTTCCTCAAATTGCTTAATTTTCTTAACAATTCCTGATCAATTTTCTGTGTGACCAAAATAACATTAACTAATTAATATCATTAGCCTGCAAATGTTGTTATTTCATATGATATTTACCCTTGGTAAGGGACGTGCTGCTCAGATGGGAAGCAGTGGCAACTGTGGTTAGTGTCAAATATATGGCACTCCTGGAATTAATTTTCTTGGAGTTTCTTTCCAACAGCATAGGTGCATGAGTTTGTCATCATTGTTTTGCAATGTGCAACTGTCAGAAAAATCATGCCAGCATCGATAAAAGGAATTTATTAGCTCAGACGCATACAAATCCAATGTAGTGACAGTAAATTTCAGCAGCAGTTTTCTTTTTCCGTCTCTAAGGATTTTTATCGAACTGTTTCTCTCTCTCTCTTTCATTTTAATGTCGCCACCACACCAGGAGTGACAGGTCTCTGCTGTCTTCACAAACTTCAGATGTGGAATCCATAGGAGCCCTGAGCACCTCAGAAACTACCTCAACTAGCATTTCAAGACAGTCAAGGTATGCCTGCTGTGCAACTGCAACATTTACCCTTTTCTCACATTGACATTTGTGGCTCTATAGATGGCGACGCTGGTGTGTCAGTTGCTCCATCACTTCAATCCAACATCTCAACAACTATTGGATGGATTGTCATGAAATTCTGTGACATTCATGATCACCAGAGGATGACTCCTAACATCTTTATGGATCGTTTGACATTTCGTGTAGTTCCACCTTGAGGTTGATATTTGTGGATTTGAGTCAAATGTCTAAAACTATTGGATGGATTGCCATAAAATTGGTACAGACATGCAGGACATGGGGAATATGAATCTTATTTTGAAAATACATATGTTTTGAAAAACATTATACCTCCTCGACATCTGCATGCTGTCATTGCCACTGTGAGTATGTTAGCATGCTGACATTAACATCTACCTCAAAGCATCACTGTGCCCAAGTGCAGCCTCATAGAGCCACTAGCATATTTAAAGATTCTTAATTTAGTTCTGTATAGCTTGTTTTCTTAATTCCCTCAGAATTAAAATCAGTTTTTAACTTCCTCTTTTCCCATCATCAAACACCCCTCCAGCCTCTGTAGCTCCAGCAAGACGCGCACGACAGCGTGCATCATGCCTGTTTCCTCTCCACCCTTAAAGAGGAAACGTGGGCGGCCACGGCGGGCCCTGCAGCCCCCTAACCCGGAGATCCCCCCTCCCAGCCATGCAGACCCAAACCCCTCAGCGACAGAGATGCTGAGCAGCCTTCCAGGGCTTCACTCAACAGACATAGTTCATGGCATGGACCCCAACAGCCAGCTCTCCCACCTCAAGAGCTCCATCAGCAGCTATTTCGGAGCAGCAGGGCGGCTGGCTTGTGGGGAAAAGTACAAAGTCCTGGCCCGACGGGTCACCCTTGATGGCAAGGTGCAGTATCTGGTGGAGTGGGAAGGAGTCACTGCCTCCTAGGCTCGCCACTGTCATCATCATTTCTAACTTTTAACCAGCACCTACAAGAGGTTTATGGCTGTGGTGAGGACGCTTACACAGCCTGTATTTGGAGCATTAATTGATATATGCCTTTGTTTAGTTTAGACAGGAGCAAGTGTTGCCTGATAAGCTTACTGTAAAGCCTACTGGTTCTGTGCAGTCCATTGTGATCATAGCACATTCAAACATATGAATTTTCTTCAGGTGTTTAAGGATTATAGTTCATTGATAAAGACGAGGCATAGTCGTTATACCACACCATATTTATGTTATTTTGCTTTTAACTTTCATCTTCTGCATTGAATGTTTACAGGAACCCCCATTTATTCAGGGGTAAATAATTGATCAGTGCACTGCACCTGTAGGCTTTCAGATAACCATTATTGTGCTTGTTTTTGATCCAGTGATATGCTTTTCATTTCCAGACTCATTAAGAATGAAACTGTACACAATGAACAAAATGTAGTTGTCCAGGCATTTAAATGGTGAATCATGGGGGATAAGAGAAAGAGGGGAAGTTTTGTTCAAACCTATTATTTTGACAAACTGCAATCATGCAGTGAAGAATTACATACGTTTGATTAACACTTATTTTCTTAACGTATTTGGTAAATAAAAACATGTCCCTTTCCATCAGTGACCCCTCCTTCTCTAGTCCTAGCTGCAAGTACCTCTTGTTGCCTTGGGCAGATGTATCCTTCAGTTCTGTTTGGAGAGAGTGCTCACTTGTGAGCAGTTCAGGAGGAAATCAAAACAAAAGAGATGTGCTGCTGCAAATGTTTATTATTTTATATAGAATTATACTACATTTATTATTACCTTTTCTACTTGTACTTTCTTGAATGCCTTTTTCTGTTCAAAATGGCAGATTTTTCTGATTTCTGATTATTATTTTTTTTTAAATTATGGATTGCACATATCAAATTCTATCTGTTAGGCCATCATGTCATTTGAACAGATAAATTGAGCTTTTTCAAACCCTACAAGGCAGCATTTAGCATGTATGTCATAACTCCCAACAGTTTGAATTTAAGTGCGTCTTAAAAATAACATCCCTAAATGAATTATAATTTCAGTGTGTAAATGTTCAGAATCCCATACACAAGAGGATACCTATTAAACTGTGTGCATTCTGAACAAACTCATTTTTTTTCATAGTTAAGATTTTGTTAAGAATCTTCTGTCTTTGTCTAAATATATATCATTTTAAAGCATTTTGATTTGAAATTGATGACTGTTAACTTTGAAGTCTTTAAGGACCTATTTAGTTTTTACTTTCTCATAGTTACTCAAAAAAAAAGAAATAAAGTGCTGAGTAAGATGAATGTTGTATACCCGGTTCCCAGTTCAGAATTGTTTTGGGGTTTTTTTTTTGTGCTGCCTATGCAAGTTAGTCCTGGAAAAATGTATTGTTTCATACAGCTTGACCACGGGGAGCTTCAGCATTACTATTTCGACGATTTGACTCAGGTGTTTCAATTTTGTCATGTGATGGGTGCAACAAAAAAATAATTTAAAAATGCACTTAGATTTTTCTTTTACATTCAAGTCACCTTGTAGTCTACACACTCAGGATATGCCCAGAAACTTCACTGTATTGCATAGGCCAGCATTTGCAGCTTGACAGGAGGTTTTGATATAAGTTATTTACTCAGTGTTCTTGGTCAGTATTTTTATATTGGGTCCTCCATTTGTTGCATTTCTTCGGACCGTTATGTAATTATGCTTTTTTTTTTTTTTTTTTTTTTTTTTTCTTATGAGCAAAATAATTTGTAGTCCCTTTTTACTGCTACTTTTGCTTGTTTAAACTGAGTCAGAAAACAATCACTGGAAAACTAATATGCTGTATGTCATTGCAAGAGGTAAATATTCAGTTAGTATGGCTATCTCCTTTTGGAGATGTTTTTGTTTGACATTGATACCTCTTCATTGTAGGGATGTAGTCAGTGCATTTAAAGCTTCTCTCCTCTGTTCAGTCAGTGTCTCGGCCCACATGCTGCCATCACTGACTTCCAGCAGGCTTCTGCAGCCAAAGAACGTACGTCTGCTTTGTCTCTTGAGATTCTTCTTATTACATTTTTACACATCATTATATAGGTTGACGTGTTACTTCTGAACCTGTTTTGTTAAAGGATTAAATAAAAGCAGATATTTTTAACTTTTGTGTCACGTGGTGTGTGTTTTTTTGCCTGTAGCTAATATTAAACTCCAGTCTCAGAAAAACCCACCGTTGGAAATCTGACGGTTCTAGTGCACACGCGCCGTTCTTCGCGGCTACTGTCAATGACGACCCTCTCCACCAATCATTTCACAGACGGCGTCTAGTTATCCAATCACAAAACGCGTTGTTTAAGAGTGGGCGGAGACTTCAAATACAAATCGTTCTAGTAACAGTGCCTTTAGCTGTATATATACTCATGTAACATGGAAAGCTTTGTTCAGACAGAAGTTAAAATTACATATTTTATGCGTACATAGCGCCAGGACGACAAAATCCATATTTTATTCAAAACAAAAACGTCGTTGTCCGGTTGGTGGTAGCGTTTACTCTAAAACAACTATAACGTTAACTAGCTAGCCACCTGTTGATGCGACGAGCATCTGTTTACATTTAGCGAGCGTAGCTATGCTAGCTAGTTTGCTATTCTCTGTTGTAGCCACAGATGTTTAAAATGTAGCGCTTAATGTGTAGTCGGTTTCCTGTACCTTTCCAACGAGTCACACAAGTTGGGAATGTTGTTTGAGCACCTAAAAGCTAAACTCAGCAAGTCAAGACATTTTTGATTAACAAGAGGTCGACATGTTCTCATCATTAGTCCAATGTTTGAGTACGAGGAGAGTTTAACCCAAGATGTGGTCAATCTGAGGAATCTGCTTCGACTGACGGACCACAACCTGCGAAGTGTCGGACAGAAACTGAGGTTTGCTATCTGCATGACATGAGCACACAGTATAAACCAGCTGTTGAGATCTTCGACGCCACTTATCGTACTACAGCGTAAACCTGCAACCATCATTTGAGGACACTGCAAAGGTTTGGGAATGCTGCATTTGACTCCTCTATCTTCTGTCCCCTCTCTTGATTTCCTACTCGCTAGTCCATTTTGCAGTCATGCAGAGGGTCATGATGGTGATTGTGAGCAGCAGAGTCCTCATCGGCTGACCTTACGAGACCTGCAGACCCCTGATGTTCCTCTGTCCCAGTCAGGCTGTGTTTGGCAGGAGGGGGCTCTCAGTGGGACGGCTGAGAGACCTGCCTTTGTTCGTAGTCTTAGCCCACCTTTCTCCAACTCTACGGTAAGAGAAAAGACGTGTGTCTTATTGAGTGAAAAACTGAACAGACAACCAATCAGTTACTGTACATCATCTATCATCTTGTCTCATGCTACATACTGTATATGTGCATGTGTAGGGAAGTGGTACTTGTCACATCTCCCAAAACATAGATGAATTAAAGATGTGTCCACTTAAAACCACCTTTTATAAATTTGCAGATTTACATTGTTATTTACATCAATAGCCATAAATGAGATGATATTGTTACAGTTAGTTTTAAACAATGTAAATATGGTCTGTGCAACAACTTGTGTTTGTGAGGCAGAGGGAAATCAGTTTCCACCTCTAGTCCATTTCTTAGTAAGCTCTACATTTAAAACAAATAACCTATATGAAAGATACTTGGTAATAAACATTACCTGTGGAACGTCATATCTAAAAGGCAAATAAAAAACTGTACACTCCTCACTACAAACACACAACTCTCATCCACATCTATGTTCTTCCTTCTTTCAGTCTGCTTCAGTCAAAATCAGGTCAGTAGACATGGAGACCATTTCTTTGAGGAAGAAGTTGGGCTGTGCGCTGCGTCAGGAAAACGCCTGCCTGGCCATGCAGGATGAGCAGCTCATCAGTGACATTGATGCGATGCAGTATGAATTGGCCACCTCAAAGTCTCAGGTATGACAATCACCCCTACATATTTGATTTGTGTGCATAAAGGTGCTGTATTCTTAAAACACTGTATCTTGTGCTTCAAATTTGTCTGTGCTGCCAGTGAATAAAGTGTGAGTTCTTAGATGTGTTCATGTGTGACATTGACAAAAGAGATTGTTGTGGTCTATTGCTTATTGAAAGTCACTTTAAAAATCACATCAGTGAAATAACTCTAAACATTTAAAATTGTGCTATAAACAGAAACCACAATGGAAAATGACAATAAAAATTGTATATGTTTTCTTTTTTTAGCTCCACCTCAGAGGCCCTAGGGTTGGGGTTAAAAACAATGTGGCAGTCATGAGTGAGCAGATTCGTCAGCTTCAAGCAGAGCTGGAGGCTCAAGCAAAAGAACTAAAGTAACCGCATGTCCTTAACATATACAGATGTTGCTATTTATGTAAATCTTATTTGACAGTTCTATGCCTGTTGATAGACTTTGGATACTAGATTGGTGTTGTGTTATGGGGTACAGGCAGTTATTGATTATATTGTCTATAGACAATCATTCTAATAGAAACTATTGTTTTCAGGACTCCTACTGGGGTAGGCTTGATTATGGCTTTTAATGATTTACATTTTACCATTACATTTCTTTCATTCTTCAAAATATTACACTAACCTCTAGCTGGCATTAATGTCCTAACAACCTACCATTGTCTGTGTTTCCCAGGGCAGCAGAGCTGAGGGCTGAGTGTAGCCAGGAAGCAGCAGCCCACAATGACATTGTGGTGGCGAGTGTCACTGAAGAGCTGGGTGCTCTGAGAGACGAACTGGATAACAAGACAGCACTAGGAAAACGGTGATGTATTAATCTGGGCTTAACTTCCCCACATTCATGTAACTGCAGTATGCAGTATAGTTTACAGTTCCTCCAACTTGGGTAACAGCATGATCATATGAAACTGATCTGCTATAATGACAGTTGGACTTGGGCCTTACGCTGAAATGTAACCAGATATCCCACGTCTAATTTACTTTCACAACATGATGAACTTACTGTTTTAGTACTTACTGTGTGTTCTACATCATTCCTTACAGGGCTGAGCAACAAAGGAACCAAGCACTTGAAAATGCAGAGAAACTCAAAGAAGCTTTCAAAGATTACAAGGCCACAATTTCCATTAAACTTAGGAGGGTAAATTTAATTAATATGAATAATTTAATTATTCAAATATTGAAGTATTTTTTAAACTATTTTTTTGCTGCATGTTGATGACAAAAATGTGTTTTTAAGGTGATGGAGAGTGAGAGCAATCTAAAAGAGAGTCTCATTGAGTGTGACAGAGAAAAAGAGGAGCTGGAGATGAAGTGCACCGTGTTGCAGAGAGAAAAGGCAGAACAGAGCCGAATAGTCAGGTACCTGAGAGACTGATTGTTTCATATAATTGTTTCTGTATTATTGTTTTCTTAAATATTTGCATGTGTAAACTAAAACAATGTGGACGGGTTTTGATTTATCATCATCAATCAAATCTTCAAGAAGCATTTGCTTTATGCCGGTTGTCATGTTTAATCCTCTTTATTCTGCCTCTCAGCCAGCTGAAGGAGGAGGTGAAGCAGGCCAAGTGTTCGGCTGCTGAGAGCTCAGACCTCCAGGCTCAGCTGGAGGAGGCCAGACAACGGGCCTCTCTTCTGGAACGGCAGCTTGTGGAGCGGGGAGCGGAGTGCAGGGAGCTGGCCTCTCTGCGCAGGGAGCTGGAAGACCTGCGGACTGTGACCCAGAGCCAGGAGCAGAAGGTGGCCCAGAGCCACAGAGAGGCTCAGCAGAGCCAAGCAGAGCTGTCCAGCCTGGAGAACATACTGGCCCTGCTGCATCTACAAGAGGTGGATAAACGTAATACACACATTAACATTGTCTTTTGTGTTCCCATGTCACATGTTTTTGTCAAGTAGCTCACAACGTTTGACCCAAGGGATTGTTACATCATTAGCTTATTTGTTTTCCCAAACCTGGTTTTGGTACCACGGCAACTACCCCAAACATGTTCTCATATTTATCTCTTCATCTCCTCCTGTGCAGGAGATGATGTGTTTATTGTTGTCATATGGTATTTTTTAACTTCAGGGTGCTGTGTGGCCACTTTGTGCCAGGCCATGCATGCTGCCGCCAGTGGACTATTCAGGAACTGCACACCTGCTGAAGCTAAAGCCAGGTAACACTGATTATGTATTACAGAGGGGTGACAAATTAAAGGTGTTGGGCCGCCACGTGCCACCAGAACACCTTCAATGCTCCTTATCATTAATTCTTCAAGTCTCTGAACTCTACTGGAGGGATTAATACCTTTCTTCCAAAGGATATTCCCTCATTTAGTGTTTTGATGATGGTGGTGGAGAGCGCTGTCTTACACGTCAGTCCAGAATCTCCCTTAGATGTTCAACTGGGTTGAGATTTGGTGACTGTGAAGGCCATAGCATATGATTCACATCATTTTTATACTCATCAAACCGCTATCAGTGACCCCTTGTGCTCTATGGGTGGGCAACTTGTCATCCTGTTTCTTTCCTTTTAATTTGTCACCTGTCTGTATATATCCCTGTTAATGGAAATTCTAAGTCTCCTTTTGCTTTTCATTATTTTCTATATTTTTTCTCTACAAATTTTTCTTTTTTTTCTTAGTGAAATTATTTTTGGATTCTTGAAACTGTAGTTAGAATGAGAGACTCATTGTGCATCCTTTTTGTGCTTGAGCCGTATGCACAGGTGTCTCACGTCAGTTGGCAAAAGTAAGTTTGGGAACTGCCTTCAAAGATATTATTTACATTTACATTCCAAGTTTATGCTGCTTGGAAATACAGTTAATAAAATGGCATTAGATGACAGGTACCTTTCACTAATACATGAGATTAAAAAAAATAGAAGCACTCCAGTCCTTTCTCTCACTCTCTCATTTCTTGCAGGTGAAGGTTACCAGCAGCTGCTGCGGGTGCTGCAGTCGACAGAGGCTGAGCGGACTAAACAAAGCAGCGTGGTCGAGCGGCTTCAGGAGCGTCTGAGGAGAGCCCAGGAGGAGATCTCTTCCCTGCAGAGCTCCATGGCCCAAAGAGCCTCCCACTACCAAAGCCTCCACACAGAGCTGCTGGACAAAGTCAGCCAAGCCACTGACACAGAGAAAGAGGTAACTTTTTCTCTTTGTCCAAACTTGAGGCATGATTATTGGTTATTACAGGTTGTTGAGCTTTGCTTTTTATTTTTCTGTCTCTGTTTCACCTCAGTTGAAGAGAAAAAGTGCTCGTGTGTCTGCGCTGGAGAAACAGTTACAGGAGAAGACTTCAGCCTACAGTCAGGCTGCACTGAAAAACACTGAGCTGGAGAATCAGCTACTGGTACAACACACACACTTACACACACGTTTTTGTCAGATATGATGAGGAAAGTTCTGGTCTTTTTATCTATGAATATAGCTGGACACCTGCCAAAAGCTACGAGCTTTAGGCCCTGTTCAGAGCGGGCATTAACATCCATCTCGGGCGATCTGATCACATGTGGCCGCATTCTTTGAGCAGTGGGAACGCAAATGCGTCGTGGGTGAAGGACCGCCTACATCCCGCCAAAGTTTCATAATGAACTCAAAATAGTTTACTATTTCAAATGGCTAAAACCTTATTTCATTGTAGAGATGTGTACAGCGCATTGATTCGCTCAGCTCCTCTTTGTCTCCTTCTCTCTCTCTCTCTCACACAAACATATTGACAATGGACATGTCTGTCGGACTGGCTAAAAACAACAATGCATATCTGTTCATTTGCATATAAGCGTGGGGAAGTGAGATCTGATCCCAACTGGTCATTCAAGTCGTATGTGGAGTATTTTAATACCAGGTGTGAACTGATGTGCTTCGAGCTGTCCACTCGTGATCGGATGTTAGTGCCTGTTAACATCATGTTGATGTCCGGTCTGAACAGGGGCTTAGTCACAATTCACAACCTCTTACGGTAGCATTTTTTTTTTTTTTTTTTTACACTTTCCTTTATCTAATTACAGGAGAAGACCAGCACTCTTCAACATTATCAGTCACTGATGACCAAAAAGCAAAGAGAGTATCAACAGTCTTTGGACAAGTGTAAAAAATCACAGTCTCAACAATGCATGGAGCAACAACACAGAATAGAAATGGTAATCTACAATTGTTTCAGACTTACTTTCTCTCCTTTGATCCTTCAACGTGTAAATCTGCCACAGCAGCATGTTAGTTTTCAGTTCATCAGCGACAGTCATTCAAGTATGATTTTAATTTAATCGGCACTTAGAACAGACCCTGCTTTTAATACAGCAAAGATTTTTCTAAACTGTCATTCCTTGTAGCAAGTGACAGTATTTTCTCTCCTCTGCAGTTGCAGTTGTCTGTAGAAGAGGCTCAGTCTCGGGTGTTAGAGATGGAGCAGGAGCTGTGTTTACTCCAGAGGGCGCGAGACGAGGCTCAAAAAGCAGCTCTTGTGCTGCAGACCACCGTGGAACAGCTGACACAAGTAAGGACACTCACTGGGTAAAGCAGAGGAGCCATTTCAGACTTATGTCAAAGGTACAACAACTATAATTTAACCCAGGTATATACTGTGTTGTTACATATGGACAATTTTGATCTTGACATGATTTCAGGAGAAGCAGGTTGAAGTCAGACACCATGAAGAGTTGCTGCAGAGTTTCAAAGAGCAGGCAGCTCAGTCTGCCACCAAGGTTTGTAGACAAACACAAATAACCTTTTTAACTGTACAAAAACTAATTCCACCACAACCGCTGGTTCATACCATCCATGGCCGCTGTTTGTACATCAGGTGTGTGAGCTACAGTCGTCTCTGTCAGCGTGTAGAGAAGAACTGGCCTCATACCTGCAGCAGATGGAGGAGGTAAAGTCGAACTATGAGAGTGAGCTGCAAAAGAGCAATCACAAGGTACAGTGTTACGTATGATCAGAGCTCGTCTTTCAAACTTTAAGACTTTTATAAAGGAAATAAAAATATGCATCTCTGTGTTTGTTCTCCCCTGTTCTTCTATGTTTAAGCAAAGATCACTCGTCAGGCTTATATCTTCTCCCCCGCTCCTCCCTCTTCAGGTGTCCTCGCTGCAGGAGAAGCTCCACAGCACCAGCTTGGTTTGTCAGAGCTCCAGTGAACAGAACCTGCAGCTGCAGCTTTCTCTCCAGCAGCAGCAGACCATGCTGACTGAGAGCACCGCCCACATCTCTGAACTGGAGGAGGGCCAGAGCCAGCTGCAGAGACAGGTAGGATGGAGAGACTTAAACACACAGTGTGTAACTTCTGCTGCTTGGTGCCTCTCAATCAAAACAATAACTAAAGATGGCGTTGGTGACATCATGAAGTAGTGTGGGATCATGGGAGTAGTTGTCTTCACCACCATTGCCGAGAGAAAGAGGCTGAGAAAAGTCAGAAAAAGCAACATATTGTGTGTATCAGAAAAAATATATTTTCTTCTTTATCCCTATATCAGTAATAACAATTTAATAATGTCATACAGTGTCATAGATCAGTCACAGGGGACATTTACTGCAGAACCAGTTGCTTTCCTGCTCATATTATAACTCCATGAAGCCTATAATATTTGTGTACCACAGCCGCGAGTGAACTGATCTCAGCTTGTTAAATACAGAGGGTCACACTTCAGCTTTTTATGCATCAAATCCATATTTGAAGCTCATTAAACTCAGAGTATTTGGATAAAACAGTATGAGGAAAAATTAGGTGTATGAGCCAGTTTGTTCCAGCTGTTATTTCACTGTGTTGCAACAATAAATGTCAATCGATAATCAATATTTCAGATGTTCTGTTGCTCAGATAGATAGATAGATAGATAGATAGATAGATATGTTTATGTGTCCTCAAGGAGGAAAATCTTTTCCACAGTAGGTGCATGACACAGACAATTAGGACATATATAGAGACTTATATAAAGTTATACAAAAAATACAAAACACAAAGTGGGACATACGGAGGACGTACAGATTGTACAAAATACAGGATTTATGGGATGCTTAATTACATGGTTCACACAGACACAAGACATGGATTGACACTGTACATACCGCAGGCATGATTTTGTTTTGTATCTAAGGAGGGAATTATAAAGTGGAGAAAATTATTGTCACACCATGTGCTAGAATTACTGAGCAGTGCGAGGATGACCGTGTCCTCTGCATGTCTAAGGTAGTGGGTAATGATGGATGGACTGTGACAGTAGTTTGTATAGAGGGTGTCAGCTCACTTATAGGTTGGAGCTACAGATTGTTTACTTTAAGTGTTCTAGTTTCATCAATGTTAATGTTGATTCATTTGATAAAAACGGTAGGATTTCTGGCCTCTGGCCTAACAACAGCTGATCACAGATCTGACCTGAGTCTGTGACCTGGAGTCGTTAATATCTAACAATTGATGAAAGATAAACTTCATGAGATAAGTAGATTGACATTTTTAGGCATTCATTCCCCTTTTTAGTGGATGTTGATTGCTTTCTCGTGCATCAAAAGCACCTATTTTGGTCACATCATTGTCTGATCTGAGAAGCACTTCCTCATTTGTGTCATTTATCAAGTCAAATTAGTTTTATTGGCATGAAATGAAACCATTTTTGTTGCCAAAACAAAATAGAAGAATAGATAAAGATACATATGGCCATGTGACATGTGCTTCCAAGTCATTTGATTTGGATTTACCAGGGAAAATGAAGCTGATTTTTCGTTTGTGTTCATGGCACCAATTATGCTCTCTGTCTCTGCTGATCACATAATTTTACATGTTGAGCAGCTGTGCAGAGCACTCCCTTTAATAATCCCCCTTTAATAAGTTATGTATTGTCAGACTGGTTTTCAGGTTTGCAATAGGACTGATTATGAGTTCTTGGAAATTACACTCACTGAGCACTTTATTAGGAACACCATAGTAATACTGGGTAGGTCCTCCCTTTGCTCTTAAACAGCCTCAATTCTTCATGGCATGGATTCCACTAGATGCTGGAAACTTCTTTGAGATCCTGCTCCGTGTTGACATGACTGCATCACATCATTTCTGCAGATTTCTCAGCTGCACATTCATTCTGCCAATCTGCTGTTCGACCACATCCCAAAGGTGCATGACCTCACTGTCATGTTCATGAAACCAGTTTGAGACAACTTTTGCTTTGTGACATGGTGCATTATCATGCCGGAAGTTGCCATTAGGAGATGGTAACTTGTGGCCATAAAGGGATGAACATTGACAGCAACAATACTCTGATACTCTGATTGGTATTAAGGTGCTCAAAGAGTGGCAAGAAACCATTCCTCACACCACTACACCACCACTAGCAGCCTGGATCGTTGACAGAAGGCAGGTTGGGTCCATGGATTAATGCTGTTGACACCAAATTCTGACCCCACAGCAGATCCACATTCATCAGACCAGGCTACATTTTTCCATTCTTCAACTGTTCAGTTTTGATGAGCCTGTTTCCACTGCAGACTCAGATTTCCCTTCTTGGCTGACAGGAGTGGAACCCAATGTGGTCTTCTGTCGCTGTAGCCCAGCCACCTCAGGGTTTGATGTGTTTTTCATTCTGAGATGAACAGAGGAGACATCTGAGTGACTTCAGTTTAACATGCAGATTTGCAAAACTACTGCTACACCCTGCACATATCACAAACCTGTGGTAAATCTGCATCACTGCCTGAGGGAAGTAGCTATTTGAGCTTGTGATTTCTTTTATAGCTCACAACAAACAGAGCACAATGGTCTGCATTCACTGAGTAGAGTTGTACAAGGACAGGAACATGGAGCTGCTCTGTACATGACTGTCTGGTCTAGGTAACTGACAAGAAAATCAAATGTCTTGTAGGCATCAGGATAGTCATTGTTTTGAGTAGTAGGTCAGATCCACTCTACAAGACGAGGTTTGCTCCTCACTAAAAATTAATATCTTGGCCAGTTTCTTTAGTTTCTTCCTTATTTTTTGTCCCTCTGATATCTCCAGTTTTTATCCTGTAGAATTGAAACATGTGCATGAAATGGATGGCCTGTTTTCATGTATGGAGAAAGTAGAGATGAATCCTGATGTTTGTGTCTGTGCGTAGGTGTCCAGTCTGGAGCAGCAGCTGGAACGAGCGAGGGCCTCTCTGCAGGACGAGGTCAGGAACAGAGAGCAGGATGCCCGGGAGAAAGACAAGAACCTGCAGGAGATGAACCAGCAGAACACCCAACTGTCCGAGTCTGTCACGTAAGAACACCTGCACACTCACACCGGAGAACAGAGGAGACAGAAAATCTGAACTCAGAGCCCATAAAAGTGGGAACTCAAAAAACGTGTCACAGAATGATTTCAATCAGTTGATTTTGTGGCCTTTAAGGGTGTCATCGGTATTAGAATGACATTGTTCAAACTCCTATAAACATCACCAAGCATTTTGAAATTACATTTGTTCTCACTTTTTTAGTAGGTTTTTTGTTGGTGGCACTTAAATGCGTTTTCCAAGCTTGTAGTAATAAGTATAATTCCTGAACTTACAATGTTGTAGCTATTTTATGCTGCTTGTATGAGGCTTTTGTTAATGACTATTTCCGGACTGTTCACTTGTCCTGCAGCAAAGATAATCAAACACCCCCACAGTCTGTGAGACAGTCTTATGATTACACCACATTACATTTGTCTGTAGGCATGAAGCAGCCCTCCCATTCTCCATGATTACGTGTATATAAATGGGGAGCTCACTTCTGGGAAACTGGGAGATTGAAGCCTGATGTGTTTGGAGTAATTTCAGTCTGCAGGGTTGCTGGTTGCCTTCGCTCTTGTGAAGTTGTTGTAGGCTCCATGGGAATAAATGTGCTGTGAAAAGGCATGTTTGTTAAGCTTCATTTAGCTTCTCTGATAGTTTTGGAGGCTCTTGCTTCTCTTGAAGCCGTTGTAAGACTACGATGGGAGCCGTGCTCACATTAAGGTGGGAAACTGGAATGAAATGCATGTGTGTGCATGTTGCACGTTCCCAGCTCGACCCCAGAATGCAGTGTCTGTACCCTGGATCCGTGTGTGCGTGTGTGTGTGTGTGTGTTTTTGTCTGCAGCTAAAACTCCCTTTATATACAAACATGGTTTCTTTGACTGCACTGAATATGGTTGCATGTGATTTTCTCTTTGCAGCCATCTGACATCAGAGATGACAAAGTCTCGAGGGGAGCTGCACCGTCTGAGGAAGGATGTCTCTGTCAGGACGTCTCAGATCACCTGCATGGAGGAGAGCCTGCAACACACGAAGAACCAGCTCGACAGAAAGACTGACATGGGTATGACTTGTTATTTTGTAATCTGCATGAAGCAGGAGGTTTTAATGTCAGTTATTCTCACTTAGATTTATTTTTTTGCAGAGAAGAGACAATTGATACCAGAACGGAACACACTTCGTATTGAATTTCATACTTGCAACTCTTCCCTTGTTTTTGGTCTTATTTATTTTTCGTGTCCTCCTCACCCCTCGCAGTTGTGGATCTGGAGGAGAAGCTCCATCGCTGTGAGGCAGACCAGCTCAACTGTGTCCAGCAGGTGCAGATGCTGGAGGGACAGCTGCAGGTGGTGCGGGAAGAGCTGGCTGATACTCTAGAGCAGCTACAGAAACTCAAGGACATTCTGCAGAGAACACAAACCATCGCAGATGAGCGGCAGGCCTCCGTGGAGAAACTGACTGTCCAACTTAGGTGAGGATACACCCTCGTGTGAAATATTCTTCTGCACACAGAAACAAGGGGACACACCTGAAGAATGGAGAAAATATCCACGTACTCTTGCTCAGATAAGATCCTGTGCTGTATCTGAGTCATCTGTGCTCCAAACAATATCCATATTGTTCATGTGTCTCACAAACACACAACAAAAGACACAAGCAGAGTCTTTGAGCCTGTTATTGTCCCAGTGTCCCTCTTAAAGTCTCACACTTTGGTGACTGTATGACATCCAGATAATGAACTGACAAATCTTTGTCAGATGATATAGTGACATTTGTGTACTTTTTACTGAGGAAATACTTGCTGTTGAAGATGTGATAAAAGAAATTTTGGTTTTCTAATTATTTTTTAAGTTATTTTCCTTATTATCTAAGGTGGAGCCTGTGTAACGTGTCATGTAATTTGTTGTGACTGATTTTTCACATATGCTGTGGTTTTTGTGATGTAATATTTTCTATTTAAAACCGACACTGACAACAAATGACAACTGTGTGCATTTCAATCACATACATTGTGCAGCACGTTGTGTGCACCTATTGTACATCAAAGCACTCAACTGGGCGTACACGTCACGGAATAATTTTCTTGTGTAAAAGAGTAAAGCAAGATTGCTGCATGTTTCAGTTCATTAATCATTAGTCACTCCATCTGTTACTGTTAGATTCTTTTTAGGGTCATTATCCTCCACAGCACAATGAGCATCGTGGGGTTCAGTAATAAGAACATGCAGATGGTTGTTTTGGGAAATGCCCTTTAAAAAAAGGGCAGTTTTAATAACAGCTATCGTGATCTAGGTTGTAGTCATGAGCTGCTTTACACACAAAAGAGTCACTGAGATGAGTTTAAGTCCTCCCATCCACTCATGGATCAGTCTAAAAATGTTCAACAACAAACTCCCGCAGAAAGTCGTCTTCAAACCACATTCCCTGTATTTGGCCCTGCGGGAATAAGACACAGTTACTTCTGCTGTTCAGAAGATACTCGTGTTATTCAGTGTGTTTTTTTTACAAATATCACTGAGACAGATATCTGGTGATTTGTTCATTAAAAGTCAGGAAGGTAGGACATGCAATACGTAGGAGTACAGCCAAAAAGACTGACCTGAACATCCTGCTCTTTGTTGCAAGGCAGGCTCCTGATACTAATTGTGTGTCTCTGTGTGTATGTGTGTGTGTGTCTCTGTGTGTGTCTGTGTATGTGTGTCTGTGTGTGGCTTCACAGTGAGACCCAGAGGGAGCTGGAAGAGAGAACTCACGAGGTCTTAGACATGGACAATGCACTAAAGGAGAGACAAGGGGAGCTCCAACAGAGAGCACAGCTGGTACAACTCACACATAAAACAAACATTTTATATGTATTCCATTTAATTTGAAGATAGTATTTTGTTGCTGTCAATTTTGACTGTTTTTTTGGTTTTCTTGTTCTTTACCTGTTCATCCTGTTGTTCTCAGCTTGGCCAGCTGGACGTGGCGATCAGAGAGCACAAACAGGAGATGGAGAGGAAGGTGGAGTCTCTGCAGCAGAGCCTTGAAACCAGAGAGAGGGAGCTGAGAGACGCACAGAGGGAGCTCACAGACAGAAATATAAAGGTCAGGAGCAGTCACAGAAAAGGAGGGCAAAACATGAGGAAGTGTTTAAATGTCACCAAGACCTTGAATATATATTATTATAGATATTTGTTTGGACTTTTCACTGAATGTTTAGAGAACAGGTAAAAGGAATGGACATGAATGACTGACTGCCTGCAGCAAGATGCACTCAAGATATTGATGTCAGTGATAAGTGTTGTCTGCACTGTACTATGTGTGCAGCTGTAAACTCTACAGTCGAGACGAACCAATGAGGGAAAACATAACAACCAACAAGATAAAATTCTATCATATGTGTTTACACTCTTACAGTTATTATTGCAGTGTGTTATGCTCCAAAATGGCGTATAAAGATTTCTGCTGATAAGGGATAAATAATAACAAAAATGTATTCTATAAAGTTAGAAATTTAAAGAAATGAAAAGTAAAAGTTAAACAACTTTTAATGGCAAAGTCATTCATAAATGCACATGCATTGTAAATTTAAAACCATCTTGTTGCCTTATATCCATTAAAAACCATCTTTCCACAAATGTGCTCACTGCCAACACTCGTCCCGACCACATTGTCTGGGGCCATATTGATAAACTGTCTTGTCTTACCATTAGGAGTCCATTAGGAGTGCTACTCGCAAAGAGTTTTTTTCTTCCCACAACGCTGCTGAGAGCAACGTTTATTGAGGAAGTGAGAGAGCTCCTCAGTAAGGGTGGGGTTGACTCTGCTGCTGTGAATATGTTTCTGATTCTCAATTTAATGTCCACAGTGGATGGTGGACAGATGAGTGGACCAGAGAATGTAATATTAAATACATTTAATTAAAATGAAATTAGTTAAATTTAATTTAGAATAAAATTATTTTAAAAAATAAAATGAATTAATTTAGAAATTAAATTAACGATTTTGCAATTAACATAAACTACTGTAGATTATAAAAAAAATTGAATAAAATTAAATAAAATAATTTAATTAATTATTTTTAAAATTGAATAAAAAAAAGAATAAAGTCCGATTATAAAAGTAATTTTAAATTAATTTGAACTGTCAGAAGTTAAAATATAATAATATATATATATATATCCTGTATATAACCCGTAATCTTAAGTTTTCCTCACTGCCAGTTAGGAGCTACTTGTAGCCGTATAATGTGTTGTCAGTCAGGCCCCTGGTTACTATCAGCTTTAATAACTGAGGAGTAGACAATGAGAAACATTGATCAAACATTGTCAGTTAATCCTTGATGATACAAGGCGTGCACAAATATTTACACATCTTATGTTTGCATTTATTTTGTGATCTATCTTCATAATAACGCATATAATCATCTGGTGTCATGTAATGAGTTAAAAAAAAAAACATTGTGAGGCAACTCGAGATTTTGTTCAGCGTAGATTATAGAATTAATAAATTAATTCAGACACTTAGCTGAAATGAGTTATGTTATAATCATCAAACATTAAGTTGTGTTTGTCGGGGTGTGTGTATATGGGGTTAGGAGTCACAGCAGCTCCACCAACAGCTGCGTGTGTGTCAGCAGAGACTTCAGACTGTGCTACAAGAGCTTGAAGAAACGCAACATCACTGCGAGGCTTTGACCAGAGAGATTGACACCGCCAAGCTGCAGACCAAGGAGACGGTAAAACTGACATACAATTTATTATTATTTAATTACTCATATTGAAACTGTTCAGTGCATAACGTGGTAACGGAAATGAAACTTTGATGATTGTTCGTTCACTTGGTTAGGAATACAGAGGTTGTATCCTGTGCACTCTTCTGAGCAGGGCTGCACAATAATCAAAATATAATTGATATCGCAACATGGCCAAGTGCAATATCCAAATAGCAGGAGCTGCAATTTTTTTGATAAAGTTAAAATGCCTCACAACATTGTTGTGCATTGTTAGCACCATAAGGGTTGTGGTACTATAGCGACGCCCCTGTCCTACAAAACATATTCTCTGTAGGGGAACCTGCTTGTTTGGTACAAGCCCCCCAAAAAAATCACATCATCGTGATTTCTGAAAATATTCAGTGAAAATGAAATACAAAAACGATCGTTCCAACTGAAATCGTGACTCATATCGTGTGTGTGTGTGTGTGTGTGTGTGTGTGTGTGTGTGTGTGTGTGTGTGTGTGTGTGTGTGTGTGTGTGTGTGTGTGTGTGTGTGTGTGTGTGTGTGTGTGTGTGCGCCTCTCCCTCTGCAGGAGGTCCGGCTGTGTGGTGTGGAGGAGGAGCTGGTGCTGAAGGAGGCACACTGGCTGCAGTCGGAGGCCAGGCTGAAGGGCATGGTCACCTCTTTAGAGCAGGAGCTGGAGCTGGAGAAGGAGCAGCACAGCAGGGAGGTACAGTAGTATCAGCTTCCTCTGTTAAATTTAACTGTTATAACATGGACACCTTAACAGTCAAGTTTCAGTTTGGAACAACTGTTAAGATTAGACTTTAAACTCAGTGTTAATTTCGTTGAGGAAAACTAAAACTATGACTAAATATGTTCATCAACAACTTTTATTTTCTATGACTAATACAAGACGATGCTGAGCCGGCACCGATGTCATTAAACACTACCTGTAGCTACATCAACATGCAGTATCATTGACAAAAAAGACGAGACTATAATGTAGTTCAAAAAAATACAAACTTCAGCAAAATTTTTTCTTTTGTCAGCTTTCTGTTTGTCTTTTGATGTAATAAAGGTTTTGTGGGTTTTGGCTCAGCCTCCATGCTCATCACTTTGGTCCTCCCTGTCTCTGTTTCTGTCTGATTTCTTTTCCTCTTTTTTTTTTTTTTTTAATATGTGAGTTCCTTATTCCGTCGATTTTCATTCTTTCTTCTTATCGCTACATTTGCCCCACGCACAACTCATATCATCTTAGTTCCTCCTGATATTTGTGATGGTTTCTGTTTGCTTAGTTCTTTGTCCTGCTGCAGCCTTTGAACTTAACCGGCTACATCAAAGGGAGGAGGATCATCGGCTGGTGCTGCTGTAACCTTGCTCTAATAAAGACAGCTTGTAAAAAAAAAAAAATAAAAACAAATTTGCCTCATCAGTCTGTTTTCCTCCCTCCCCAGCTGGAGTCACTGCAGCAGACTCGAGGTCAGCTCCTCAAAGTCTCTGAGCAGATCTCCTCCACCATGCGCTCCTCCCAAGAGCAACTCACCGCTAAGCTTCAGCAGAGCGAGGCCCAGCTCGAGCAGGCCAAAGTCCTGCTAGACCACACTAAGTCCGAGTTGGATCGCACCCTCAACCAAGCCAGTCGCCTCCGAACACAGTTAGACCAGAGCCGGAGCCAGGTCCTCCAGAGTGAAACCCAGCTGGAGCAAAGCAGGATTCTGTACGAGCAGACCAGAACCCAGAACAGTGACCTCCGTACCCAGCTGGAGCAGCTCAGTGCCCAGTTAAATCAAGCCAGAGTCCAGGCTGCCCAGCTCCAGACTCAGCTGCAGGCCTGTGAGAAGTCCATGGAGACCTCCAATGAGTCCATGCTCATCAAGGTAGAGCCGTTAGAAGGGTGTAACTAAAAATGAAGTAAATTGCTTTTCAATATTTGATCAATGTTTTTGTTCTTGTATCCCTGCAGGAGTCCGAGGTGACCCGTCTTCACGCCAGGATCTCCAGTCTGGAGCGGGCTGCTGACCGCCAGAATCTTTACAATCACACTCTCTCTCTCCCAGCTCCCAACAAGTTCACACACTCCCCACAGCGCTCCTCCTCTGCTCACTCACCTCCCTCCTCGCCCACAAAGCCTCAAACAACCGTCCGCTCTCCCGCACACACTCACTCAAGTCGTCTCCAATCCCCAACATACACACAAGGTTGCTCATCACCCCACGCTTGCACATACCTGCAGCCCGCCTCACTTCCTAACCTATCTGTCAGCCACCAAACTCACGATTGGCTGCAGAGCAGTAGCATCAACTCATCCCTGGATCTCCCTCTAAGCCTGAAGGCAACACTGAGGGAGGCTTTGAGCAAGCAGCCCTGGGAGTCCTCCTCCTCTTCCTCTGTCTCCCCGTTCCCGCATGAAGTGGACCGCAGCTGGCAGGGCCTCAGCGTCATGGAGACCACACCAACCTCTGACCTCTCCTTCAATCCCCTCACATACATGGTGGACAAACAAGATGACGGAAACCCCAACATGGAGGTTACCGTGATACAGGAGGGAGACAAAGGGCAGTTGAGTGAGTCAAGGAGGGAGTCGGTGTGCACTCTGGTGGGTGAGGAGGAGGAGGTGGATATGAGTTCGCTGACAGGTATGCTGAGGTTTGTTAATCAGACTTTAGCCATGCAGGAGGACCGTTCATTATGGAGCTCCACTGGACTATCGCAGAGCGCAGCAGAGCAGCCTCGAACTCCAGGTAAAAACACCACTCCTTTTCTACAACATTGTAATCTGAAACTGAAATGAGTTGTCTGTTAATAAATCACACAATCAACAGGAACAAAACTTCACTGGTTCCCACTTCTCTAATGTGATGATGTGCTGCTTTTCTCTGTTTTTATGCCTGTGCGCCGGCGACAGCCAGGGCCAGAGGCATTATGTTTTCGGGTTGTCCGTCTCTCCTATTATGGTGAACTCAGTATCTCAGTAACGCTTCATATTTGGCACAAACATTCACTTGGACTCAAGGATGAACTGATTAGATTTTAGTGGTCAAAGGTCAAGGTCATTGTGACCTCACAACTTAATATATTTGGGTTTTGGACTTTGGGTTGGACAAGACAGGTTGTTTAAAGACAACACCTTCAGCTCGGCCACATTACCATTTTTCTGACATTTATAGACTAAACTATTAATTAATAATTGGCCGATTAATCAGTAATAACGATAATTGTTACTTTCAAACCTGTAATGATCTTAAAAGTTATAGTCTGAAGTGGCTTTTGAAGTTTGTTCACTGTCACTGAAAACCGATTTGTAAGAGATGCAGTGCCTGAAAGAAATCCTCTGCATTCTTTACAAAGTGATGATATTGTAAAAATATGTGTTTGATATATTTGATAGTGAGAAATGCAAAATTATTTATTTTTATTTTTTTTTTTTTTTTCTTATATTTATTTTTGATGAAAAAAAACAAACAGGAAGCTGCTTTTATATTGATGCTGTTTGTTTTTAGGAGGAAGGTGATTTGATAGATACTATTGTAGTTACCAGTTCAGTCTAAAGCTGCTAAAAAGTTGGTGTCAGATTTTAAGTATTTTTCTAAAATGTTAAACATTCAATGCTTTATGAGCAACAATCAAAGTTATAGTTGAAAAATTATATTAAGTTGTTCATTAGGAAATTAATACTCAAAATTCAGCTAATCTGCTTTATCAGGACTGTGTGGATGTGGTTTTGCTCAGATTTGATTGACTTTTGTTGAGCAATAAAAAAGCCTCACAACTGTCATCACATTTTGATTCAGATGTTACTAAACACTGATTGGTGCACAGAAATACATGACATCATCATTTTCCAACTTAGGCCGACCCACTTTAAACCAGAGTCAAAAGTAAAGAGAAAAACACCAACATTTTCAAGTGCAATAACAACAACAGTTTTAACTGAAGCTGAAAATGTTGTGTTTATGTTGGACCCCGTCACTTACGGTAAGAAGTTGACTGGGAAAAAGACTTAGGGGCCATGCAGAAATCAGTATGGGCCATGTATGATATGCTCAAGGTTTCTTTCAGACATTGTAGTGTTGGTTTGTCACTGATGCATGTTTGTTTTTCCTTTTTAGAGGGACATCAATGACACATGACACTGTGCTGCCTAGGAGATGTCAGAGAGGAGAACAGCTGTTTACAATGTAAACAAAAACTCTGTCCTCATGGTGTGTGTTATTAAAGCTGCAATATTGTCTGTGAGGGAGAAGGTAAATGATCTGTCCAGTTTAGATGACCACTACTGCTCCAGCCTGTAAATACTGTGATGATGTTTCATATATTTTGTAGCATTTGCATTTCATGCTGTATCTTTTCCTAACCAATATTTATATATTTTTACACTATTCTAAATAAGCTAAATGAATAAAATGTTTTTTTTTTAATGTAAGTACTTTGTCTTCTCTTGATTATGTTGTGTCTTGTTTGTCTTCCATTAAGATTTGTACTTGTTCTCCAGAGAAACGTGAAGCCCTGCTCTCATTAACATCTGTTTAGATGTTCCCATGCTGTTGGGGACTGTGGGGTCGTATTTCCAGAACAACTGGCAGCTTCCAGTCCTGGAGAGGAATTTTTGGATCAGGACCGTGGAGGAGGTCACTGAATCTAATACATACTCCAGATGGTTAAATTGGATTTGACATTGGCATGTGGTTATATAACAAGAACATCAGAAATGATTTGTCTGTGGATAGTTTTAGGATGAGTTTTACTCCTTTGGGTTCTTTTTATTCTTCAGATTAAATGCTAGTACAACTATCTGTATGATTTAACAGAGTTATATAGATGTAAGAGAGTAATTCTTCATAACAATGAGTACTGTATGTGTAACACTGTTTTATGGCTAATTCTTATTGCTAAAGCTATGTGTACTTGCACAAAGACAAATGTTTTTAACAGTAATGGATTACTAAGGGGCTGAAGACAGCAGGACCCCAAAGCCAGAGCCTCAGTTAGAAATATGTTATTAGCATTTCTCTTAGGAAAGTCGAAGGCAGTCAGTCAAAAGTAGTGACGTCCCGATCCTGTTTTATCTCCTGATCCAAGTCTCCGTCCTTTAAACATTTTCAGTAGTGCGCTTATTTGCTTTCTTTGCTCCTTCTTGTGAAGCTACAGCCAAGAGAGAGTTAGCTTAGCTTAGCATAAAAACTAGAAATCGCAAACACTTAGCCTAGCTCTGTCAAGAAGTAACAAAATCTGCCCACTAGCAATTTTTAAAGTGGTCTGCTGGTGCATGGCTGACTTCATGACCAGATCACTACACCTGGCAAAGAAATAGTCCCGTATGTGACCCCCCTTAAACTAAGATACATAATGTGTTGAATTGTGACCTTTTAAATGTGCTGGTAGTTTTTCACAGTGTTTACAGTCTTTATGCTAAACTAAGCTAAGCTAACAGCTGGTTTCAGTTTATATAACCTGCTTTTTTTTTTTTTTAACGTAGAGTACTTTTATGCCTCCATGCCTGTTGTCTCATAGTCAGTCTGTGCTCCCTCAGGATTAGAGCCTGCAGCATTACTGACATTAGATATAATAGTAGCAAATTAACAAATGCAATGGTTACTTATTTCAATCACTCGTCCAGATCTGAAGTTTAATCACTTGTCGCAGGTCATACAAAGCGTTTGGTTTGGCACGCAGACAACCAAGAGGCTGCCTGACACAGTGAGTGATGTCCTGCCCACGTACGAGTGGGCTGTGCATATTTACATTTTCTCACCACTAGCCATTACAATAGTTTTGTCTTTGTGTGTGTGTGTGTGTGTGTGTGTGTGTGCGTGTGTGTGTGTGTGTGTGTGTGTGTGTGCGTGTGTGTGTGTGTGTGTGTGTGTGTGTGCGTGTGTGTGTGTGTGTGTGTGTGTGTGTGAGAGAGACAGACGGTTTATGTGTGTGTTTGTTGCTACTGGAGACAAAGCCTGTCATGTCTGTCAACAAAACCAACCTGCCTGTCCTGCACCACAGCACACAGGCCTCCCACCCCCGATTACACATGTAGCCAGGGGTGGGAAGGTGTTAGACATGATCCTAAAACCCCTTCTATATTTCTGTTCTCTTTTATTTTTGCTGAGTTTTTCGAGAACACTTTTTTATCATAAAGGATGTGGTTCAGACAGTGGTGAACTGCATGCTATGTATCTGTGCTCTAGTTCCTCCATGGAACTTCCTTAGCACAGTATGTGTCCACTGCAGTATATGTTTGAAATCTTAAGCAAACAAAAAGCAGTCCTCACCGTTGTGTGGAAGCAGTTGATGAGATTTCACACAGAACCTAAAGTACAATGTATAATTCAGCTAAAAAGAGGTCCACATTGACCAGCTTAAGACATTGAAATGTTACTTTAATGCTTCTATAATAATTATCAATAATGTATATTATTAATTTAATTATTGTTAAATTTTATTGTAATTTATATCTAGATTTATGTGGATATAAACCAGCGCAGTACATAAAAATATATCTGAATTCTGAACTTTAAATTGGTGCGTTTTTTGTTGGAAAAAAAAAACACCACAAGATGTTTCTTTGCTGTCAGAAAAACTGACTGAAAAACACCGTGTTCTGCCAGAGAGGTACAGTAACTCTTCATCTGAGCAAGAGCTACAGGTTAAAACAACAACAACAACAAAAACAACAGCGACAACAAAAACATTTGAGCTTAGCATTAAGACTGTGGTCAATGACATCGAGACTGCAGTACAATCCAGGACCGTAGCTCCAACTAGTTTCCTGTCATCCACATATATTAACCATTGATCAGTCATGTGTACTAATGCAGTGCTAGTAGAATGCCCTGTTTTTTTTTTTGTGTGTGTTTGTGATAGATGGTTTTTATATATATGTGCGTGTGTGTGTGTGTGTGTGTGTGTGTGTGTGTGTGTGTGTGTGTGTGTTCGTTGCCAGTGGAAACAAAGCCTGCAGTCATTTTTGTCAGCAAACCAACCTGCCTGACTTGCACTCACAGTACACAGGCCTCCAGCCTCAGATCACAGATGTAGCCAGGGGTTGGACACATAAAATGAGGACATTTACTTGTAATTGAATGATATAACACAGTGATATTTGTACTTTTTTTAAGCAAAGGATCTGAAAAAACCTTCTTCCAACACTAAAGACACAAAAGCTTATTTAGAAAATTAAACCGCGTGATGCAGTTTGACCGTGGAAGTTGCATGCATGTTTTGCACAAAATAAAGTAGGCACAGGAGAACAGTTGCAAAGCTAGAAACTACCAGGCATGCTTGCCAGGGTTAAAACAGTCAACCACACTCGTGCACACATACACGCGAGCGCTATAGGGGGGGGTAGGGTCTGGCACACGAGTTAACCACAGCCGCCAAAGCTGAGGCTATCAGTGTTTACTGAGTAAAACACACGGCTGATGTACCATACAATAAAGTAATAATGCTATAATTAATGCAGCAAGATCCTTGTTTGCTCATTGTACACAGATCTATTTTACTGTGTCTTTTATTCTGGTTTTATCCTGTTTATTTTATTTTTTACTTAATTTTTTCCCCTTGTATTTAAGTGTTTATGGAAATTTGTTTCTTTGATGTTAACTACATTCCCTTGTGCTGCTGTGTCAAATCTAATTTCCCCTATGGGAGGTCAATAAAGGTACATCTCAGCCACAACTATATTCATAACATCAGGACGTTGGCTCTGTGGTTTGTGCTGCTTTGGTTAGTTAATGCGACAGTACTATCAAATTGAGTCACACCAGATTCAGACATGACAAATGTTTTTGTTCCCTGTTTAATTTGGTGCATCACTACTGACCAGCTAAACTGAAAGCATAGACACTCGTGCCCCATCTACTGTAATTTCCGAAATGTGATCTGTTTAGATGTATTTATCCACAGTGTCAAACTGATGGACAATATAGGTTATCTGCATCCATGCCCTTCCTTCATAGCACTGAAAGTGACAAATGCCATTCTATTCCAGTCACGTAGGAGCTGTGCAATCCTTATCTGACTGCCCACACACCCAGGAAGATTCCCTGGAAAAATCTGTACTCGGCATGATTCTCCACAATGCAGAGGCCCACTCCTCCTGGAGAGATGACGCTGAGATCTGCAGTATCCAAAGCACAGATTGGTCAAACTGTCCTTCGGCTGAGTTTTCATGGACTTCATGTAGCGGGCGAGTCGGCCCAGTGTTGTTTCACCAGAGGGACTGGTGTGGTTTGACTCAGCACGATGGAAAACAACCATTAATGGTTGACATTGTCGAAAGGTCATTGTTATCTCCCACTCCAGTACTCCACAATCACCAAGCTGCAGCTCACTGGTTCTGACCTTTCTCTCATTAAACTGAACCTTTATACTGAAAGGGTGGGAGTAGGTCTCCTAGTTACCATTTTTATGACAAGTGAATGTTAGAGACATTTGCTTCTGTGCCTGGAGCAGGTTTGTTTAGAATGACGCTTGTCGTCAGTCCTCAGTCAACCCCATAGTTCCTGCTCAGTGTCATGTGACTTTCTTGACCCCTGTGTCTAAACCAGTTATCATGTCTTTACTGTGGACACTTTCTGAAACAAGTAGCAAGATAAGAGGGAGGGTGGGCAAACCTGCCCTGTCTGACTGCCATAAAAAAGGCTTGACATCGTTTGAAATGTCTGATGATATTACTAATTACCATTACTGATACCAAAATTATACAAAAAAACGTAAACAAGATCTGAATCTGACCAGATGTTCAATGTCAGCTTTTGGTACTTGACTTGTTCTTGATACTTGGTACTACGAACACATCTGGGTTGATATAGATTTGGTACATGGCCCTAGTTTTTCACTGACTCAATTCTTGAAATCTCAAATACGTCAGTCACTGTGCTGCTCCAAGTTTTACAAAAATCGATCATTTGTCTTATATTTATTCTTTGATAGGAAAATATATGCTATATATGGTTATACGTATATACGCCCTCTCTTGCTAGCCATTAGATTGAGAGATTGATACCACCCTTATGTCTGTTCTGGAGATATGAAGTGACTGTCAGCAGGCGGTTAGCTTGGCACAAAGACGGGAAACAGTTAGCCTGGCTCTGTAAGAAAGCAGCAAAATCTGCCTACCTCGGCTCTAAAATAAAGCTAAAGCTAACTCATTAACATGTCATATCTCATTTGTTTAATACACACAAAAACTGGTGCAAAAACAAAGCATTGTGGTTTTACAGGATGTTATGTGCCGGAGAATTTTCTTGGACGGGTGCGGTGACTTCCTGAGTTGGGCTAGTTCCCCCTTGCTTCCAGTTTTTATGCAAAGATAATCTAACTAGTAGCTGGCTCCAGCTTCAAGGAGAACTCCAATTTTATACATCAAAGCCTGTTTTCAGGTGCCAGCACTGAGGGTATTGTAGGGACTGGGTTTTGACAAAGAAGAAGAATGCATAGAATAAGTAGATATCCACTTTTCTACTCCATTGGGATTTTGACAACATTAGAGAGATGAGATGCTAAACCGGTGGAGTAGGCTTCTCTTTTCATGCTGAATCATGAGAGTTGTGTCAAACTCTTGGGTAAAGAATGTCAAACTATCCCTTTAAGTTTGTTATGATGTTTTTACATCCATGCTACAAAAGCACTTGGTGCAAGTATAACATTTTATTTGGTAATTTATGTTTTACTTTGTGTCCTGATGTTTCACTGAAAAACTGGTGGTACATTTCTGCTTCATTTTCCTCAGTGAACCTAACGGCTCTGCATCACCTCTCACAGTGTAATGCCTCTGATGATGAGAGTCTAATCCATTTTGGGTTGGTTGTATTGTCACTGAGGATGTGCACCAGTCAGCTGTCAGTGTGTGGCACAATGGGCCCGTGGCAGCCAGCCATTCAGCCTGCATGTCACATCCTGTTTGACGATTGGTCTCATCCGACCCCCCGGTTTGGCACCAGTGTCGTCCCACTACCCACAGATAAACAGATGAATTCAGAGCGATGCAGCACCGATACATGCGAAGGAACAGCATCAAAATTAGGTCTGTTTTATAAAAGATAAAAATATTTACATGCAGAAATCAATGAAGGAAAGTTAAGTGGATAAATTATGGCACTAATATCAGATTTTCACTTCAGATTATCGTGGCCAAAAGAGTTTACGATAATGATATTATTGTGATTTGGGAAATAAAAAATGCTACCGGTCAAATTGATCTTTAACTTTGTTAATTGTGTGTTTTGTCTCTTTTTTGGCAGATGAATTAGACTCAAATATGAGTGTAGGGAGGTGGAGAGAGAGTCACTAACCATAACTGATCAAAATCATACAAAAACAACGATTACAATAATGGATAGTGAAAATGCAACCAGAGGAACTCATAAACAAAAGACCCACACAGCCTAACATCTACCATCACGATATTATCATACGTGTATTATTCACAGGATATCAGTATTTCATTTTTCAAATAATCAATAATACTGGTGTGTCGCGACACCCCCAACAAAGCCAATTAGGTTTTTAAAATGTCAGCAACAAGATTTGAAGAATACAATTATCAAATCCCAGAAGCCAGAGAGACTTAGTGTAACAGATGTTTCCTCTTTTCACTGATCCCCTGAGCTTCCAGTCAGACCTGATTTGAATATTTGGGTTACTGTGCTATACAAACACAACATCAGATAAGTTAAGAAATGTCACATGTATTTTTGTGTTGTGATGTGTGATGACCAGCTGTTGATGTATTTATATTTAAGTCTAAACAGCGGGCCAGTTATACCGATGTCTACAAGCTGCTCCGTTTGTCCTGCCTGTTGATATTAACTTTAGTGAGGTTTTTTTTTTTTTTTTTAAGAGTTGTGTTGCAAGACAGTCACGATGAAACAGCCTTTGAGAACAATTTATCATCTCAACTCACTTCCACTTTACACTGTGGAATGTACAAAAGCTTTACTCTACATCAGCAGCAAAGTCGCTCCCTTTTTGTGGTTACATATCATAATGTCACATAGTTTGTCCACCAGATTAAAGCAGAAGTGTGCAACATTTTATCTGAAATTCAGTAATTATCTTTATACCAATTCTCAGAGGAAGAGCTATTTATCTCCCCTGAGCTGAATTCTCATGAAGTGAGTCATCTGTGAACAAAGCGGACTGTATTTTGTTAGAAAATTCACTTACAGCTGGACCATTTTTGACTTAAGTGCATTTAATGTCCTGCTGTGGCATCAGGCGATGACTCTATGTTGAAGCTCCTGTCTGTATATGGTTTGGTTCTGCAGGATGTAGGCTATACACAAGATCACAGTCTTTATGTGTGTAACATTTATGGCTAAACGGCCACTCATCGCAGCAGAGGCGAGGGTTCTGTCCATGTGTAAATAAACACGCTGTCTGCAGAAAAAGACAGAGTACAGTAGCAGTAGGTAGAGGCTGGCTGTGTCCTGTGTGAGCATGCCTTCTGGTTTGAACTGGGACTGGCTGTGTTGAATGAGCTGTGCAGACTGTTATTAAAGAGCAGAGCTGGAGTAAGTAACGTGTTTTGTGTGTGTAATGAGTTAGTCCTAGTCTAAGTCAAAGTGTTGCATCCTCTCTTAGTGGCGTTTGTGGTGTCTAATGTCTGCAGAAGTGGCTTTTGACACTGGAGGGGTTTTCAAGAAAACCCTGAAATCTCTTTAAAACTGAAACTAGAGAAATCACTTTTCTATGTAACTAGTAACATGTGCTCCCTACTTCCATTTAAATCCTGTTGGTGCTACATTCCAGGAAATTAAAGGGAGGGAGCCACCTTTTCCTTGCTGTCATTTCTTTCAGTCGCAGTTTTCCTTTAAGCCAAAGACAAACAGACGAACTGTTGATTTAACTGCTACTTCGTGAACCATGACTTGATAAACTTTGTCCCTCCCCTCTCTGAACACTTTATAATCTGCACTGCAAATAAGAAGGAGCGGAGTCATGTTCACAGACACTGAAAAAGAAAACTGTTTAAAACCACTTGAGTCTCTGAATCGTTGCAACACAGTTTGAACGCATGTACTTAGATAAATGCTCTGTGGCTGCACACAGGCTGACAGGCGCATCTCCATCTTTGCGGCTCGTGTCCACCAATCACTGCTCCCTCACAGAGACCCACGGACAGCCTGAACACTCCCTCCTCCTTCTGCTCCCCCTCCTCCTCCTCCTTCTGTTCATCTACACATTAAAACATACAAAACGCTCCATACCCGGCTCACTTCCACATCTACAGACTCCATCAGCGGTCCTGCTCCTCTCTCTCCTGTGTGGTTCATCTCCCAAACTGTGAGTTCACCTCTTCCAAACAACATGCATCCTCCTTTATGTGACTTTCCGGGCTTTGATATATCTGACAGAGCTTTAAAATCGTGCAGGATTTCTTACATCGACGCTGCACAGTTCGTGCTGTTCCTGTTACCTGAGTAGATGTGTTGTTGGGGATTTTGTGGCCAGTTTAAGGACACGGTTGTAAAGTTTGAAGTGATTTCATTTCCAGATGTGGAGAGTCTCCGTACATTTCGCTTCTTCTTTTGAGTCGCTGAGCTTCTCTGCAGCCAATGAATGGACGGAAAACAGAACTACACGGCTGGACGTTTAGGTTTATTATAGGAACAAACTGCATTGTTTGTTATGTAGGGCTATGGGAGAAATACTCTTCTACTTTGATAATGAAACGGAGCGTAAAAAACTAGTGTAGTGTAGGAAGTAGTAGTTTGGATGTTATGTAATAATCAAAAAAAAAAAAAAAAAAAGAAAAGAAAAGAAAAAAGAGATCGGTCTGCCCAGAGAATAAATGTAGGCTTAACTTCATATGGAAATAACAGGAATGGATCCTGGATTCTGTTCTGCTTGTTTTTATCTAAGTCTCCAGTCTGATCAGTCAGCAGAAGAAGAAGAAGCAGCAGCAGAAATCCCTTCATTAGAGATGCTCTTCTCAACACGCATCTCTGCACTGATCCCCGTAGACTCGCAGTATTATGTTCAGTATTATGTCACATCAGTGTTATTACCAGTTCAGCTGGTTCCAGACATTAATGGCCACAAGTGGTCTTAAGTAGTTTGTCCATGATGCAGCATTTATTGATTGGCCTGTTACAGGAAGTCAACTGGGTATTTCTCTCTGCACTGAAACATGAGCAACATTTAACCCCCAGCTGAACAAACTCCACAGTAATGATAATAGTATTCCATCAGATGGTGGTGATGATTGTTTGTTTTATCTCTGCTTGGTGTGTCAGCTATGATCTAACCCTTTAATATCTAACTATAAATAATAATATGTCATGCACAAATAAGCAGGTGTAGGGTATAGTTACAGTATGTGGATCATAGGGTAAAGTATATGGAGTGCAAGCTCTTGTGTGTTACAGTGGTGAGGAAGTGGACATTGTCTGGGTTGTGTGATCACAGTCGACGTCAGCCTCACTGCAGCAATAATCCTGCTGCCGCCCGTCTTGTAATCTGGCTCTTGTGTAATCAGGGCAAACAGTAATCTGTATAATCTTGCAGCCTTGGTGGGGTAAAGATTCACTACTCTCATCACAATGTAAAGTTTTTGAAGCAAACTTTGTGTTTCTCCGAATGTGAGGTTTTGTGATGTTAAAGAATTAAACTGTGCAGCAGTTTGTTCAAGGGGTTCATTTATTGAAGCAATCTGCTCATAAACTAGTTGTTCAGTAACATCAAGTTTTGTTTTCACTTCATATCAACCATAACAGTGTGTGAGTGAAAGTTGGATCATGCATACTGTGCTTTACTCCACCAGTTTATGTGAAAACTTAAATATGTCCCTACACCAGCTGTCAGCGGGCTGCAATAAGTGTCAGATATGATTATTGTAAAGGAATCACCACAGTGGTTGGTGCATGTGAACAATCTACAGATGTGACAGCTGCAGTGGATGAGTAATTAGTGGTTCAAAGAACTAGTTTGTCTGGTTTGGACTATACCCTGAATGCCTATATATGGCAGGAGGTAAATATGTTTGCCTCTTGTCAAGATAACACCTATTATTAACCACTGGGTTAGTTTGTCTCAGCTGTTACCCACAACGCTATAAAAACTTTAGCTATTCAGGAAAGACGTCACCATTGATACCACAAAATAACTTCCTCATATACGTTGCCGCATCTCTCTGGCCTCCTTTGTGTCCTAGGCTTGGGTTAAGCTTTAAAACTTAAAAACCCCTCCCTGTCTCCCGCTGACCCCCTCGTGTTTATAAGCATCTCCATATTTCTTACCCTCCCTCTCACAGCCTGTCATCTCCTCCTCTCTCTCAGAGCCATCATGGTTTCCCATAAAGAGTTTGTGGGTGCGGGGAAGGAGCCGGGGCTGCAGGTGTGGCGTATCGAGAACATGGACCTGAAGCCGGTTCCCAAGTCCCTGCACGGCAGCTTTTACACCGGGGATGCATACCTGCTGCTCTTCACCACCGCAGCACCTTCGTACAACATTCACATGTGGCTGGGTAAGACATGGACACACACTTCAGTGTCTTGCAGTAACATGGCAGACTGCTCAACACTCTCTTAGCAACTTAGGATTCAAAGTATTATTACTTGCTCTTTATCGGGTGTGGTCTGATTTACCTGATGAAAAGTATGTTTTCATCACTGTTTTCAAAACAGGAACCGGTCTTGCATTTCATTTTTAACAACACATTTGGGAGCGGAAGCTATTTCACAGCAGGATGTTCCCCAAATACTATTGCTCGTCTTTTTTCCTGTTGTTTTGTCATTTTATTGTCAGGTTTATTGCTTTACAATCATCATTTTATGGTTTCACCACTTGTTTTATGTAGTAGAGAGGTTTCTGTTTAGTTTATGTTATATGTGAGCTGACCAAAGAAAATCCCTCTTATTTAATTGCTCATAAGATATTGGCTGCTGAAGTGGGTAAAAGTACAGTATTGGGCTCAGCCCCTTACTGAAGTTACAGTTACGAACTAAAGTGAAACAGTTCCTTCCTCCAAAGTTGATACACATACAGTGCATGCACATACGTGGCACAAGTTTAAACAGTCATGCATTTTGATACTTAGACCCATATACACACACACTAAGACTAGAGAGTAAGTGAAACTTCCTGAGGTTTTTGAAGTTAAAGCTGATCAGATTATGCATGTGATCTCAGTGCTTAAACATCCTCTGCTGTATGAGTCGGTGAATTCTTTCTTCTCTAAAAGTCATACTAGTTTGTGAAATTCCTCTCCTCGCGCGTCCCGCAGGTCAGGCCTCAACAGAGCACGCTGTGACATACAACTTTAACTACGTGAAATCCTAAATTTAAGGCAAAATCTTTTTTCTCATGCTCCTTAAATTTTCAGTTACATAACAAAATCAGAGGCCTGAACTAAACCGCTGCATGACTCACACATAGAATACCTCTGCAGGCCACAAGCAACAGGCACTGGTCCCTGCATGTTTGTGCTGTTCCCTGCCAGTTCTCTTCCTGTGCCAGCACACAGACACACAGGCCTTTTAGTTCCCAGTGCAACCATCTGGAAGATGTTAGACTAGAAATAACATGCGAGCATAATTAATCCCTCTGTCTGGGATTGATGTTAGTCATGTGAAATTATGAAATAGTTTTATCCATGTTGTGTGCCATCTGACAGTAATAGCAGGATACAGAGCGGCTCTGCTGCAGATGTGGTTGATGTGATTCAATGACTCCGGTCCTGACTCAAAGGTCCCTTAAGGTCACGGCAGAAACTAAAGTGCTGCAGTTTGCTCTGCTAAATCAAAGAAATTAATGCATTTGAGAGAAACTTGATCCTCGGGCATCAATGTGAAACACTTAAAGGATTTAATAGAAAAACAGCTACTTGAATACAGATATCTCGTCTCTGCAGGGGACGAGTGTTCACAGGATGAGAGTGGATCAGCGGCCATCTTTGCCACACAGCTGGATGACTTCCTGGGTGGTGGACCAGTGCAGTACAGGGAGGTGCAGAACCATGAATCCAACACCTTTCTGGGGTACTTCAGGTCAGGCATCAAGTATCAGGTGAGTTTCATTGTATAGCAGAGACAGCTTTGCAATAATGGTGTACTTTGGTTACTACTTTGGTTAATGACTAAATAATAATAACATGCACATCAGCCTCGACTGTGCTTTGTATTTAGGGCCTATTAGCTGAAATTAGCATGCTAACCTGCCAAACTAAGATAGTGAGCATACTTAACATTATCGCCACAACATGAGCATGTTAGCATTCACTGTGAGCGTTGCTGCGTCGAGCGTCACCCTTTTAATTGAAGCCGTGCTGTGCCTTATTACAACTATACAGAGCCGCTAGCAGCAGGCTGTAGACTCTTAGTCTGCTTTCTTTTGAAACAGTGTACAGTTTCATGTCTCTGTGCCTCAAACAATTATTCAAATGAAAATGTTTGAGAAGGGAAAATCACTCTTTAAAAGAATAGATTATATAGATAGATCTAGATTAATGACTGCATAGATAAGGAACAACCCATTACATTAGCAAATATAAAGTTAGCAATGGAAATGTTATATTTCTTAAAGCATTAACAGTGATGACTAAAAACAGATGGGACAAGAATCTGTCTCTGAAACTTTCTTTGACCTAAATATATCAGCAGAGTTTAATGATTGTCAGAATCCCGTGAACTTTGCCATGCAGTTAATCTGATGAGTCTGAAGTTCAGAGGAGACACAACATTCCCTTTTTGCTATTTACATCCCAGGGTGTGTCTGGCTTTGACTGACTGAGACTGTAACCAAGTCGACCAGCCTGCGCAAAGGAAGACATTTGAAAAGACACAAGCTAAGCCACTTTTACCAGGCGTCTGTTTCTCATTTCCATGCATACCATTCAAACCCCCTCCTGGCTTTAGTTGGGTGTAATTAACCCAGACTTGTTTACTACTTTTGCAAAGTTGTAGGGTGGAAACTCTTCTTTGCACATGTGCAGATACACAGTACACACACACACACACACACACACACACACACACACACACACACACACACACACACAGGCTCACACAGTGATCTTCAGAGGAACAGTGAGGAACAGAACTAAACCTCATTATCTCTTCATAGTTTTGGTAACTCCGCTTTTGGGGAAAAAGTCCTTCCATTAGAATAAACAGTGCCTGCATTGTTGCCATGGAAAGTTTTACTGCCTCTCTCTTGAGAAAGGCACAAAAACGAGATGAATGTGGTCTCCATTTTGAGGTCTAGATAGCCACTCCCCAGGATGCTAACAAGACTATGTGGGTAAAAGCTAAAGCTTCAAAGGCCATTATAAGAAATAGGAAGCCCCCTCTTGGTTTTTTTCTCATGACCTTAGAGGGGTTTATTTGCTTTAGTTTTCTACATGTTGAATACTCAGCAAACATCATCTATCAAACTTTTGTCCAGCACAAAGTGTGTCTGTTGCTCATTTGCAGTATTTAATTTGCATGTCTTGTAAATACCTGTTTTGTTTAATGGCTTCACAAAGGACGGCACATTACGAGACAATCCAGCCTCCCAGGTACATGATCCTCCTTCTGTCCAGAGGCAGGCATCATGTTAGTTTCATTTCATCCATTTGATAAGGTTTATTGGCTGCGTAGCTGTGATTTATTGTAAGCTTATCTCATTATTTGGCAGTAGAATATAGAGCCTTTTGTCCTTTGAGGTTTTACGGTATTGTGTAAAACTCATTTCACCCTCACCATGCAGCAAGCTCTGCATCTCATGAAATCATCTGACTCCATGCATCAAGTTTCAAACCTCTCAGTATTGTATTTGTGACTGTTGAGAACTAAAACTGTGCACATGATGTAGTGACTTTTTCTTCCCTGAACTGTGCTCATGTACACACTTTAAATGAAGCTGGGACTTCCAGTTTTCATCACCTGAATTATTATTATTTGTTTCAGAAAGGGGGTGTGGCCTCAGGTTTTCAGCATGTGGTGACCAATGACATGAACGTGAAGCGCCTGCTGCACGTCAAGGGTCGGAGGGCCATCAGAGCAACAGAAGTGGACCTGTCCTGGGGCAGCTTCAACAAGGGCGACTGCTTTATTATTGACCTGGGAAAGGTGAGATCTGTTATTTAATGTGTGTTGGTGAGTGTGTGTTTCTGTCTGGGTGACTATTCCGTGTCCCGTACATCGCTAACACACAACATATGTCAAAGCTCATGTGCTCCAGCAATACTGTTTGTAATTTCACCTCGCGGTTGCACATGTGATGGACAGAGGACAAGTAATGAGTTTCTTCTTTCTTAAAAAGGCAGAATTTGTTTGGCTGCACTGTAAACCGTGACCGTTGCTATCTAGTTGACAAAATGGCTGTCCTTGAGTGTTTGCTGCCCCTGAATTCTGAGACTTGATGTATTAAACCTTAGTTGCTGTTACCACCATAAACCAGTGTTTGTCACCAAATCATCCTGGAATTAAATCTTTAATATCTCTTTCCTGTCCTTTCCGCTCCTGCAGGACGTCTATCAGTGGTGTGGCAGTGAGTGTAACCGGTTCGAGAGGCTGAAGGCCTCTGAGGTCTCCATCGACATCAGAGATAATGAGAGAAACGGCAGAGCCAAACTGCACATGGTGGAGGAGGGGGAAGAGCCAGCAGCAGTCATAGAGGTGATACGCAATCACATACACATTCCTGGTTTTCTCTCCGTCTCCTGATGAATATCCACTCACTGAGGTTTACAGCCTACAGGTGGTCGCTTGTGAGCAGAATCTATAAGTGCATTTAATGGCCAGCGAGTTGGTCAGCGTGGGAATAAGTGGTCACAATGCTGTCCTTTGTAACGTGCTGTGTATGTGCCAACTCTGTGCCAACTAAGGCCGCATTGTAAACACTTTCTTTACAACAAGAGAGGGGGGTGAACTCCAGAGAGGCTTAATGAGGAGAGAGAGGAAGGAAAGGGGCTTTATAGAGCATGTTTTATATTCATCAGCATTCATTTTTAATCTGATAAAAGCTGTAAAATATAGTCTACAAAACGAACCACCATCAAGACTGCTGGCTGCTTTATCTGTGAATGAAAACACATAATGATAATTTGAAGCATAAGTGATAATTATGGCAAAAAGATGAACACAATAATTAACTCCTCTGGCTGTTGTATAGGCTCTGGGTCCTAAATCCGCCATTGCCCCCAGTACTCCTGATGATGACAAGGTGGACACCTCCAACAGGAAGAAGGGTGCCCTCTACATGGTGAGTAACACAAGTGCTGAATTTGTAATTCATATAAAAGATTGTGCTGCATTCTTGTAGTTCTGGTTTAAATTTGAAGACCAAAACTTTAATAAAAAAGCCGGGACAAAGGTCTCAAGAACTGTAAACATATTGTAAAAATATTTCAATTATCTGTCAATTTATGATAATATAATTTTCCGGGTAAAAAAATCACAGGATTTATAAGTGCATACAATAAAGAAAACAGCATGTTTTCACACACTGGGAGTCATTGTATGTAGCTCATTTTACTTAATCTATACCACCACATCCAAAATGCATTTACTGTATAAATGAATTAAAAATGAGTCTTTCAGACCCGAGCTGGTAGCTGATGCTGTTCCTCTGCTTTGTAGATCTCTGATGCATCTGGTTCGATGAAGGTGTCAGCTGTGGCTCCATCCAGTCCCTTCAAACAGGCCATGTTGTCTCCTGAGGAGTGCTACATCCTGGACAACGGGGTGGACAGGAACATCTTTGTATGGAAAGGTGCCGACAACATCAGAGACTACATAACACACCAGAAAATAGTTTTGAACGAACTCAGAACACTAGCTTTTAGTTTTCTCCCCGTCTCCTCACAGCTATTTCTTCTCCACAAATTAGTAAGAATTTATGTGGAAAATGTGTGTCCACAAGTAGTTGTGCCTCCAAGCTAAACACATGAAAAACAGCTGTTCTGTCCCTGACTCACCCTGATATTTTAAAATTCTGGCTGCGATACCATCGCATTCACTTATACACAATTTACTTTCAGTAATGTTGAGCTAAAATGAAATCTACAATAATTCTTGTCAAGGTTGAGACCAGTCCGGAAAGTTTTTGAGCCCCCTGGAGGTGTCATATGATATATTCGGTGAAGCATCTACAGTTAATAATGCCACTATAAACCTGCCCAGACAAACCCCTTTTAATATTTAATATTTATAAGCTAGTTTATGACATAGGTTCTCTCTCAAGTCAGATCACATACATTTTTTGAGAATTATGGCCTTTTCACCATGTCCTCCTCGTTTGGCTTCAACCAGGTCCCAAGGCCAACATGTCAGAGCGTAAAGCAGCCATGTCCGCAGGTCAGCAGTTCATCAAAGACAAGGGATACTCCAACAAGACACAGGTAAAGCTGACATGTACTTAATAACGCTATCAGAAAAAGGTTACAGCAACTTTACACTCAGAGGACGGCAAAAATATTATGGCAAAAAATATCACACATGTAATTCCATGTCACACTTAAAGAAGTTCATCAAGCTAAAATCCCTGTTTCCCTTGTAGATCCAGGTTCTTCCTGCAGGAGCCGAGACGACTCTGTTCAAGCAGTTCTTCAGCGACTGGAGGGACAAGGACGAGACTACAGGCCCCAGCAAAGCCTTCACCATCGGCCGCATAGCCAAAGTGGAACAGGTGCCATTCGATGCCTCCACCCTGCACTCAAACAAAGTCATGGCAGCTCAGCACGGCATGGTGGATGATGGCAAGGGCAAAGTCCAGGTATGAGTGTGTTAAAAAAAAAAAAAGGGGGAAACATGGCATGGGCAAAACAGTGTTGTGGTGGTGAGTTGTGTAAAATGGTTGTAGTCTTGCTTTAAGATCTGGCGAGTGGAGAACGGTAAAGATGTGCCCGTGGATCCCTCCTCCTATGGTCACTTCTATGGTGGAGACTGTTACCTCATCCTCTACAGCTACAGACAGGGAGGCCGGGAGCAACACATCATATACACCTGGTGGGTCAGAAGAAATATTTATACAAACATGTGTGTCTAATACAGTATGAGTTACAAGCTGTAGAGGAGTGTGCGTGCGAATTACCCAACCACACCCAGTCTTGCACCAGTAAATGACCTGCTCCCAGGAAAATCATCCAGACTGTGTGTGTGTGTGTTACTGTGTCAGGCAGGGGCTGAAGTGCACACAGGATGAACTGGCAGCCTCAGCATTCCTCACAGTGAAGCTGGATGACTCAATGGGAGGATCCCCAGTTCAGGTTAGCGCTTGACGCCGACACACTGCTCACCTTTTCATCATGTGAAAAAACAAGTCTCTTCAGTCCCTTAATAATCTGCAATATTAAAGCAGATAATTTAGTGTTAGAAGTAATTACGTTAAGCTCTCTTCCTAGAAGCTGATAAGAAAAGACAAAGTCACAGTTGCCTGAGTTCTCTAAATGTGTGCAGGGGATTTTGGGAAATTGGGCAAGAAGTTGCAGTTTAAGTGTCAAAATTGAGAACTAACCTGAAACTTTTGTTATAACATGTAATGTCGTAACCTCACTCTTCTGCTATGAAAAACAAACAACCCTGGACGACCAGCAGAGGGCAGTGTTACTGTAATTTTTGTTGTGATTCAATGCAACTCAAACTGCAGCACTTCCGCACTTACCACATAGTGTCAACATCTTCGTGGCAATATTAGAGTTGACCAACAAATGATCATCGCCCACTGAAGATCTCACAGCTGGATGAGTAACTTAAGGAGGCGCTTATCCACTTTCTCTGTGATGTTGGCAACAAAACATGGATAAAACCTGATTCTGAGTCAGTGATAATTGTGAAGCTTATTTTCCACATTTTTCTTTAAAGAACCATACAAGTGGATTCACTTCAAAAACACAACCTCAGTACTTAATGGGTAATCATTTGCAAAGCACGCTATTGTGAAACTTTGATGTACCTTTTCTTACATATCAGGTAATCCACTGGTTTCTGTTGAATTCTGTATGGTTCTGTATGAAAGTCTAGCAGAGTCTTAAAATTTGACTTAGTTGTGTAATCCAACACAGTGAATATCACATGTGCATTCATTTGGGTCAAAGTTCTCCAAACAAGTCTTGACTCAAACTGCATTAGCATGCAATGATAACATTACATTGACGAAAAGTAATGCAGATGTGAGGCTGCAAATTGATTTTCAGATCATACAGAAATTAATTGAAACCAAATGGTTTGGTACGGTAGGAATATTGTAAGCTGTGCCGATCATTCAGTAATGGTCTGAAGAAATGTAAGGTATACATAACTTACAGTTAAAGAGCTAGCGCCTCATTTGCTACATCATTTATATTTACGTATTCATGTAAAAATGCCTGTTAACTAGAAGAGTGATAAGAGCCATCAGCCTTCATGGTGAAGTTTCTTAATGGCTTCATCCACAGGTGAGAGTGACTCAGGGTCAGGAGCCTCCGCACCTGATGAGCCTGTTCCAGGGCAAACCCATGATCATCCACAGCGGAGGAACGTCACGCAAAGGTGGACAGTCGCAGACCAGCAGCACTCGCCTCTTCCACATCCGACAGAGCTCTTCCCGTGCCACCCGGGCTGTAGAGGTGAGCTGCATGCACACACGTCCCCGAGAACTTGACATGGTGTAGAGATGTCTGATTTTCATCTCTCACCTGGTCTGCATGCGTTTCTTCAGGTCGAGGCCACTGCATCCAATCTGAACACCAACGATGCGTTTGTGCTGAAATCCCCGAGCGCCATGTTTGTGTGGCGGGGAGTGGGTGCCAGTGATGAGGAGATGGAGGCTACCAAACATGTGGTGGGCTTCCTGGGTGGCAGTGCCAGCCCTGTGTCAGAGGGCAAAGAGCCAGGTGGGTGTCCTCTGAGGATCGATATGCTATATGTAACACAACAAGCAAAAGGACAAATTATTTGCTTAGAAAGGTTGTTACTCAATACTTATCCTCCATGAAAAGAAACTGGGAACTATCACTCAGGAGGGCTTTTCTGTTATTGATCTGCCAAAGGTGAAATTGTTGGTTGTATTGTAGATAATGCTGGTCTGATCAGGAGTATGCATCATCAATCTGTGTGAACATTATACTCATTGGCCTAATGGGTTAATGGATGTGCAGTGATTTAAAGTGAGTTAAATGTAAAATAGTTATATTAGGTCACTAGTCTAATTTTGACATAATGTTGAGGGTTAAAAGCAGCTCAACCCTGTTTCATTGTTTGATTGGCACTGATTGTCACAATGAAAATACTGTCTAAAAGTGAACGGCCCTAAGTGCTACACAGCCATGTCATGTTGCTACATGCTGCATCTTGTCACGCACATCTAGCTTTTCAAACCAGTTACAATGACTGGCCTGATAAGATACAACTGTTACATTTGTGGTCTGGTTTAGATCAGCCTTGAAAAGATGATGCATCTTGTTGCTGACTGCCCCAAAGAGGATGTGATTTACTTCCTGTTCAAACAAACAAAGCAGCGAATATGGGACATAGTGCTTGTAACTGATTGCTGTTGTGTTTTCTTTCCTCCCAGCTGATTTCTGGTCTGCTCTTGGCGGCAAGAAGGAATACCAGACCTCCAAGAGTCTGCAGAACGTGGTCAAACCTCCACGTCTGTTCGGCTGCTCCAACAAGACTGGAAGACTCATTGTAGGTCACAGAGTGAAATGATGAGAGGAATTGTTTTTCTCATCAGGGCTTACATGTAAAGTAACAGACGTGGGACATGTTATTATATATTTATACACAATCAACTGAGTAGTACCAAGTTAATACAGTGCAATCTAAATAGTGACATTCAATACCCACAAACCGACAGACAGCCAGTCTGAGTTTTCTTCTGCACTCTCTCTCAGGTTGAAGAGGTACCAGGAGACTTCACTCAGTCAGATCTTGCCACTGATGACGTCATGATCTTGGATACCTGGGACCAGGTAAGATGAGCTCTGAGTTTTGATTTTTATGACCTGCTCATAAAACTAGTTGTAGACCCTCTGAATGACTGTGAGTACGTCTCTCCTCCCTGTAGATCTTCCTTTGGGTTGGCAACGAGGCCAATGCAGAGGAGAGGAAGGGCGCTCCCAAAATAGGTTGGTTGCACTAAAGGAAGAAATGTATCATTCAGATTGTACTGCCTTGCTTCAGATTCTTTCTGTCAGAAAACATAACAGATTGATTTGTGTACAACCACGCAGACAAAAAATCAGCTAATGCAGGTTTAAATTTCCTTCATTCAAATTCTGTTGTCTGCAAAATGATGCTGTCAGATTTTTAAACGTTCTCCCGTTGTCTCATATTCCTGTCTCTCGACCTATCCCTTCTTCTATCCACTTCTTCTCATGCAGCAAAAGACTATGTAGACTCAGACCCGTCTGGTCGCAGTGGACTTCCCATCACCACCATCAAACAGGGAGCAGAGCCTCCAACTTTCACTGGCTGGTTCCAGGCTTGGGATCCCAAGATGTGGGAGACAGATCCATTCGACAGAATCCGTGCTCGTTTCTGAACTCAAAACTCCAGGCTCTTTCCCCCAGTCTGACTTCTTACGTATCCAGCACTTCCTGTTGCCACTTTGTTTATCTTACCTCCAATCCCTAAGTGCCAAAACCAATGTTATCACTGTAATCAGGTTGAATGGCTGCCTCTATGCCTTGGTCTCGATGCAGTGCACTAGACTCCATAAACTGGAATGCATCACATCAGGAGACAAATGACTTCCTCTTGTAGCATTGTCTTGAACTGATAGAAGTGGTTTGGTTGTCTGTTGCATCCAAAGCTTGTCACCTTCAGCAAATACCCACTGAGGCTCTCTAACATGAATAGGAAATAGGAAAGGAAGGCATTTTTGACAGCTGGATATGTTATCTGTTTCTCTGCTTTCTTTCATTGCAGTACACTTGTGTTCAGAGGACACCATCATGCTTTCCTTTTTGTCTGTCAAAACAGTCAATCTGTTTTTCCATAATGAGCTAGTATGTTTGATAGAAACAGTTTACTGCATTACTACACTGTGTCTACATGTGTTGTGTTTTTTCATTGGAATATGGATGTTGCACACTTATTAGAAGTTGCATGCTGCGTTTTTTTTAAAATCATATTCTGTGCTTGTGAATTTTAAAATGCGTACAGTGGTATGCACACGTCATTAGTGGCTACTCTTCATGAAATGTCCCTGAAATGCTCTTGTGGATGGCTTTTAAATAAAACTCCCAGGATTTCAAAGCAGTTTTTTTTCATTTGAACATTTTCAAGGCTGATGAATAAATAAATCAGATTAATCCTAAATATGCACTAAAAACCATTCTGCACCGGCATTTATAATTTGAATCCAACCACCAGAAGGTTTATCAGCGGAGGGTTTCTCTCCTCTGTCTCTCAGGAGGAGAGAATGGGATCTTGTTGCAGCTTGCAGCATCTGTCTAAGTAGGAAGAAGACATGAAAGCTCAGCTCACAGCTGCGCTGTCCTTCAGGATGTGCCGACACACGTTTCGTAGAGAAAAAACAGAAACCAGCATGACAAACTGGAAATTCCTATAACGGAGATATCGAGCATTGTGAAATTTGCAATTTTAATCTATGCATTCATACTCAGTGGAAAGTACGACCCATCCTATGAGTGAATGAGGAAACAATTTCAGTATGAGTTCTCAGATGTCCAAAAAGAGCATTTTAATTACTTTCTTTAAGTCATTGTGTTCCTGTAGAAGTGTGCTTGACTTAAACCCTGAACACCATACTTGAACATTGTTTTGAGTCCACAAGCCACCAAAGGTCCTAATGTAATAAAAAACACTTTAAAGCACCCTGAAGGGACAGATCCTACAAGGTCTTCAGTGAGGAAACTAATCATGCCATTGTGTCTAAAATTTAAGTTTGAACTAAATTAAGGCAGTTATTGGAGTAAGACAACTACATGTGTTTCTGATTGACCTACAGTTTCTTCAAGATTTTGGGGAAAGGTATGATAAGCAGAACAAGTTATTCCAAGAAAGTTATTCCTTTTGCACAACTCTGATCAAAGGACTTGCTCAGATGGATGTGATAATTTAGTCATTTTAAAAACATTTAGTTATTGTAAAGCACCTTTCAACATATTATCATGTCAAAAACGCCAGACCACGGAACACTGTTCAATTTTGTTCAAATTTTGCAGACGACAAAAACATTAAACGCAGTAGCCATACCTATTTCTAACGTGGATTAAGAATAGACTTTGAAGGACAATGTGTTGACGGTTATTGGGCACCACAACATGAGATGGGACCTGTAAAACCTCCCTTTAAATAGCCCTGCAGGCTGTGCCCTCCAAACAGGGGCGCTATTACAGGCATTCAATGACACGGTAACCTGCATTACCAGCCTCTATTGCAATGCAGTGGCGCTCCACAGATCTCTCCCCGGTCTGGTGTTGGCTGTTCGGGGATAAAGCTGAGTGCTATTCGGTCATGTGATTCCTGTTTTTTTTTTTTTTTTCTTCCTCCTTCGAAGTTGAAAGGCAGGAGCAGAGCGGTGGAGGGGGCCCAGCTTGTCTTCCTGCTGGTCGTTGATGCAGCGTTTTCGTCCCTTCTCCAACACATTATTGTTTGTTTCTCGCTCGGTGTGATATTTTTACTCCAACCTTTGCTTCGCGATGGCGGGGGCTATTATTGAAAATATGAGCACCAAAAAGTTGGTGATAGTGGGAGTTATTTTGCTTCTGTTTCAGGCGTTTGCCTTCATGGTCGGCGGTTTAATTGGTAAGTTTTTTTTTTTTCCTCTTTATCCTTCACTTTTATCATTCATTTTGCTAACGTTTGTCTTTGTGCGCGCGTGCCTGTTGGAATTTAAATGTTAACGTCTCTAAACGGTTAAAGCACAAAGTTTTGACTTGGGCTGTTCGTTACATACCTTCATACCAGCGTTAATAAATGTCTTCATCAGAAACAAAAGACGCTAAGCGCTAACTTTTAGCTGTGTTTTATCTACCTGGGCTTGACCGAGCCGTGCACAAACAATGCGGTGATTTGAAACAGTCACTTTGACACCAAAGCTGCCGGAGTGCACCTCAGCTAAATCACTGCTTTGTATCAAGGTGTTCGCTGCCTGCATGCCACGACCGCTGGCTACCTTTCTTTGGCTGAAAATAACACAGGACACCATTTTCGTGTGTTAATCTATGAATTTCAACTCAGGAATGCTCAGGAATACATCCAACCTTTCTGTGTTTTTCACTTCTTTGATCTAAACTCGAATGTTCTTGTCCCTTTTTCTCTCCTCATTCCTCCCCCTCCCCCTCCTCACCCCTCCTCCTCCCACATATAATGTCTGTCTGCTGTGTGGGGCCCCAGGCAGCATCTCTACCTTCCTTTCACTCCTTCCTCTCCCCCTGTGTGTCTCCCCTTCTCCCTAAATCCCTTTCGCCTTGCAGGCAGTGCATTCATGTTCCCTCCACTTCCCCTCTTTCTTCCTAGTTTTTCATTTGCATTGAGACAGACAGTGGTGCACAAAAAAAAAAAAAACACACAAGTGCACACAGCTGTCAAAGTTGCATTTTGCCTTGAGGACTGGATTGGAGTTGCTGTCAAGTTTCTTCAAATCCACCCACTCATACACACACACACATGCACACACAACAGCTACACACATACTCACAGTTAATAGAAGTTGAGTACATGTGAAATCTTTCTTATGGGCTGAATATGGAGACCATTCACATCCCCTAGACACCAGTCAGTCTCCCTGAGTCCCTGCAGTCCCTATCACTCACTACATGGCTGGTGATAATTAGCTTGTTCGGTTCGTTCTTGGCTGAGATGGTTTTAATGAAGCCAGATTCCTTTGTGTTTGCTCGGTGGCCGGGGGCGGCAGGGGTAATTGAGTAGAAAGGGGTTTTTCTCCCCTTGTTTCCCGACAAACCCGGGAACACGGCATGGGGTCAGTGGGCTGAGGGGACTGCCATTATTCTGGACACACTGCGATGGCGACTGGAGGAGCTGGTGTGCTGCTGAACTCACAGGGTCACTAGATAATTGAACTCCAAGGGGCTCCAGATAACTGGGTTTAATTCAGTTTGGTGTATCTTCTTTGTCACTGTGTTTTTATTTTATTTTTACACAGCTGTTAACAAACTTACACACTTGAAGGTTCCTTGAAGACAGCCCTCGTTGGGTTTTATGACTGGACTATGTGTAACCTAAAGGGTGTGTAAACTGTTGGTGGTGTCGCCCTTTACCTCTCTGTTACGAGTGAACAGATATGATTAGATGGACAGATAAGTAACAGAGTCCCTCTACAGGTACAAGCTGGTCTGATTTCATAACGTTTTTTTTTTTTTTTTGTTAGTGTTTCTGAACTCTACTAAACTATCCGATCTAAAATTACTCATCACCAGCATGTGCTTGCTGCAAGAACCTTTTGGAAGTGATCACAGCTGAATCTACGTAGATATGTTGCTTGTCTTTTTCATTGGCTAAATCTGGAAAGTCTGAGCTTACATGTTCATTCCCCCATGAGCCTTAACTTCCCACAGGCACCCACAGTGATTACAGCTTATTGAGTTTTCCCAGATATGACACTAACACCTTGGCACAAACAGGGCTTAAGTGTTTATACATTCTTTCTTGCATATTGACTTGATTTCTGGGAATCTGCACATCTGTCTTCAAGTCATTCCACAGAGTTTTAGTGGGATTCAGGGCTTTTTGGGCTAACCCTAACCGTAACTTTCACATCCATTTTTTGAAGCCATTTCAGACCAGACAGTCTTTTGTTTGGGTTCTTTGAGATTTAGTAACATCCATTTTCTGTGTTCCTACTGACGTTATTCCTGATTACTCATTTTAATGAAGTCACCAGGTCTGTTAGTTGTCAAGCACAACCTGAAAATGAGGGAAGAACAGGAGAAAGACATGGAAAAGGAAGATTTGGTTGTAAATAGAAAAGCAAAGTCAGTTGTATGTAATTATTTTGCTTACAGAAAGAATGACATTGACCAAAAACAGGTATTGAAGTAATCTGATGAACATTCCTGTACTTTTTTCATATTGCAGAAAAAAAGATTGCAATGTCAGTTTTCTCCAATATCATGCTGTCCTAATATGGATGGTGTTACTCTACAAGACTTGATTCCACAATCAACAATTTGGGAAAATAATGTAATTGCAATTTTTTTTTTTTTTTCTTAAACCAATATTGTGATTGCAATATAATATGCAATTATTAATTAAGTTCCTTATCTTCTGTATTATTCAACAATCAAGAGCCATAAATCATTCTATATTATGACTAACACAATATTAGATAGATTAAACATTAACTGTTTTTTCCTGTAGGCCGGGCCTATATGTCATGATGAAATTAGATGATGCATGAATTGATATTGACAGATTTGTTTAACTTACAGCCTTGTAAGCATGTAAAATTGTCTGTTGTTATGCAGACATGGTTCTCTTCATGGAGAACCCAGCTGGCAAGCCCCTGTTGTCAGCCGGCTGCAATGTTTTCCCCTGTGTGGTCGTTTAGGAAGTAGGCAGTTTGAAGGCAGCAAGCTTTGAGGTCGAAGTCTTCATTAATGAAATGCACCGTAAGACTTTGATAAGGCTCTGCTGTTTGGCTTGACCACAGTTGTAGTAGTGAAAAACTCAGCTGTGACTCTTAGCTTGCATTTTTTTTATATATCTCCAGTATGGCAACCTGGCTAAGATATGTGCAGGAGGGCATGCTGTACCGCTTATTCAGCGTATTTATCAAAGTTGTAAACCCAGGCCTGGTCACCATGCCTCTCAGCATGGGGACCAGGCCTGGGGCATAGTTCATAGGTTATTTTATTTTTCCCTATGAACTCTGTTATTGCCTGAGTAATTTCCCCGTGCCGTTTTGAATTACGTTCATATGGAGTTATGCTTTCAAACATTTCGGTCAGTGATCCTTGTCGGGGGGTATTTGGCTTACTTGACGCTGGTGGTTGGCATTTTAGCCATGCAACTATCGTACATGGCTTTGTGGTGTTTTTTTTAAGTGCTGATACAGGTTAGTAGTGTTGCCCCGTGAGGTAGCATCTTCTTTTTTTAAAGCCAAAATAGTTCCACACAACCGACATACTGCTCCTCTTTGACACTAAAGTTTCCAAAGCGCCAGTTTCTGTCGAGCCAAAGGCCGTAGTACAACAGGGCAAGTGTAGTGTGCCAGGTTGTTACTCCCTGTTTTAGCCGCCTGCTCTACTCTTGCTTGCATGTCACGTGACCAGAATGTAATCGCAGTCTTTGCGGTTAGAAAATATAATTTTACCATATTGCGATATTATTGCAAATGCGATTAATTGTTCAGCCCTAGTCTGTTGTACCTGATATCAGAAAATAAGGATTAACTCTCAGGCCACACTTAATCTAACAGGCTCACTGAACTTGCTGATTTGTTTGACGTCATCTCCCCACATGATGTTTAAAAAACCTGTTTTTCTTTTTTGCTTCGAGGCTACTCCTGGACTCGAATCTCTCAATGCTGATGTTCAGATCAGACCCCCATCTTTTACAACAGGCAACCAATGTTTTCTGTATTCCCATGATAATGATAGATCTTTCCCAAGCACTACTCAAATCCTGTGAGTAGTGACTACAAACACGAGTCTTGTCAAGCTCATGAATCTCAATGCGTAAACAGTGTAATTGGTGCCTGAGAGCTTTCGGGAATTTTCCCTCCCCATCGTTTCAGTGAGGGAGAGAGAGCCATGCTACCAGGCATTTTCTAAACAGTGTTAAAAGTAATTGCCAAAGTGTTTGAACTGGATTTGGCTCAAACCCAACCTGTTGACTATTCCTAATGGTTGCCAAGATATGAATATTGTCCATGCACAGTTTAATCCACAGTGCAGTTTTATTTATTGATTTTACTTTTTTGAATTCAAACCTTTTGTGTGATTTATTAGTTTGAGGGGAAATTTGGCTTGGCAAGACCTTGAAACACTTTGCTGCAGTATTTCAATATGACACCCGGCCTAATATCTATCCTACTTTCTATTTGTCTCACCAGCTCCCAGCCCCACCACAGCGGTCCACTACTTGGCCACCAAGTGTGTGGACACAATCAAGCACCGAGAGGAAACAAAATGGTTCATGCCTTGGGGACCTGACCAGTGCGACAAGATCCGAACCTTTGATGAGGCCATGGCCAAGAAGATTGAGGCCAACAACATTGTATTTGCCGTCCACATTCCTCTGCCTAACAAGGAGATGAGCCCCTGGTTCCAGTTTATGCTCGTCATCCTGCAGTTTGACATTGCCTTTAAGATGTACAACCAGATAGGTGAGAAAATCAAGGCTTTCTTATGGGTTTGAAGAAAGGGTAAGGACAACATGGCTTGTGTTTCTCCTCCAGGACGTGCACATGCTTGTAAGAGGCCATGTTGTCTTACATGGGAATCTTAAGGGAACTGCAAGCCATTTAGGTGATCATGAACAAGGGATAATTACTTGGTTAATTGTGTTATAAGTTTGGGCACTCGACAATACCTAGTCTACTTACACAGTACCATCAATACAAATTCCCTACACTCCCTGCTACATTTTTTTTATAGCGTCAGAAAAAATATTGACACAAGTGGGGAAAAATTTCACAATCTGAAGGCAAACATTTGTAGAGACGCAATGAGACCACGCTAGCTTTTGAAATATTCACATCCGTTGTCACCTTTAATCTCTCACATCACGAATTCAAGTGCAGAGTCACTCCAACTTTACTGGTATTAAAAAATTTTACATTTCTTATATTATCTTCCCTACACAATGTCCTGGTAGGATGTTGTGTTCTTGGTTCAGTTTATCATTGTGAAAGCTTGAGGAATCCACAGGAGAGTGTGTTTGTCAGTAGATTGGATTTCTTGACACTGAAAGGCAGCAAACAATGATGGATGCCCTGCTGTTTGTTCTCTGTAGCAGCGTAGACCCTTAGGGGTTTTTGTAGATGGGCTTGTCAGACACCCTTGAGACAGGTATAAAGAGGGGGGAGAGGTAATCTGGACCTCTTTCATAGTTGGCTGACTCTGAACAATGCAGTGTCCTATTTTCCAATCTCAAGACCCACAATCAAATGATTTACATACTTTGTATACAAGGTCATCCCAGTTAAATGGATTTCAGGTTTCAAAATTTATGTGATTTCCTGCTCCCTCCTCTTTTATAGTCAGGATGAATTAGTTATGATTTGTGCAGTAGTGATCAGTATGTATTTGCTGGATTCTTTTGCCCAGTTTTAGAGTGTTGAGAATGCAGGAATTACACACAAGGTTATAAAAATCTAAACAGAATAGAATGACGCACACAAATCATGGCGTATTAAAGAAACTTTCATGAGAAATGCCTGTATAAATTGTTTTCTTTTGCAATGGCACACTCATTATGGGGTATTATACCTCTTCTAAGATGTGTCCTCACTTTTTGAACCACTGAAGTCTTCAAGCTTTGAACAAACAAAGTTAGAAGAAACAAAATTAGATGTTTTAAACTGGAATCCCTTTTAAGGCAGGGACCTTACGTGAGTAAATCTAGTCTCTTGTGGAGCCCCAGGCTCTGTCAAATATCTAGTTTCTATTGTCAGGAAGGAAACACAACGGCAGCTTTACTGTAAACCATTTTGTGTCTCTACCTATTGTCAAACACCACTGTTGTAAATTGTATCAGTGGATAGACAGTCCTACAGCATGTTGGTGTTAAAATGTGAGAGGAAAGGGAGGGGGAGGAGGGAGATAACTGGTATCTTGTGGAAGACAAGGTTTGGTATCCTGGCAGGGTGCTTGGGATCCTGAAAGACGGGATTAGAGAGGATGAGAGTCTAATAAGTGACTGAATCATTAGGAGAGCCTGGAAAAGAAGTTTCAACTCTCACTTACATCTTTTGCTTTAAGGCTTTCAATGTATAGCTATGTATGATAACATGAGCTTCGTAACTACCTCTGATGTACAGTCATGTCTATACTCACAAGTACTTGTAAACCTTGATAACACGTCCACCTTAGGCCAATGTGTAATTAACAGAAAAGTCAGAGGTAATTGTAATAATGCAGAGAACAAAAAGTTTTAAAGTGGCGTAATCTTTTATGACACAGCCCTTCTGGACTGGCTTGTCTAAACAGTCATGATACAATGGAGGTCTAGTCATCAGCATCATTTGCTCACTCACATTCTTGGCCTCAGTGAAAATCTGTTAGCAGGCAGTGGATTGTTTACTGCCTGGCTGCCAGACAGACGAGCCAGTGATTCAGCCCGGACTTTCTGCCAGATGCTGCAAACTCATTTTGATCTTTCTGAAATACAGGAGGTGCTGTGAGAACAAGTGGATGTGGAGAGAGCTGAGTAGAGTATAAGCTGCATGTAGTAGAAACCAGGTTGTGCTTCTGAAGTGGGATTCCCACTTTAAAACTCCTATTTCAAAGTCATTCTCTTATATCCACCTTGAATTCATGTTTCCTTCATTGTTGCCCTTTGTGTTATCCTGAAACATGGTGGCAAGGCTAGAGAGAAAACAAGACTAGGTCTAAACCTAGAATATGACTTTACTGCGTCGTAAGCTATTTGCATTCTGCCTAGTATCAGCTGGTTTCAGCCCTTTGTCTTTTCTTCTCTCCTACTCTCTGTGCTCATATATACAGTATTTTGATACAGCAGTAATTCCAATAAAGTTGTTCTCATTTAGATGTCCCCTACCTTGCACTAGCGGTGCACTACTGGTGACTCTCCTCTATGGAAAGTAGCTAAGGTTTGTCCAAAAAGTTGGTACATTTGTCACTAGCTGTTTTGCTAAAGGGGTCTGAAAAGTCGGTTAATTTAGCGACAAAAGCACAAAGTTGGCAACACTGCTTGTTCTCACCAAATCGTTTTGAAAGAGCAGCGACCAATGGGTAAACTCAAACACTGGGCTGGCCGAATAATGGTGTAACCTTATCACTCAGTCACACTGCTCTTGGCTTACTAATGGTGTAACTTAGTCATTCAATTAGTCAGATTCCTGTTTATAGGGCTGTCTTGTTGTGGCTGTCCACAAAAAACTGCCTTAGGTTGATGTATGTTAAGTAATAAGTAAAACTGAAATTTCCTGACTTAGTGTAGGGCGGGGGTCGGCAATCTGCGGCTCTTCAGCCCTTCTGCAGTGGCTCCCTTTTTTATTTTTTTAATCCTTCTCAAATAAGAGAAGGCCTCAAATAGTCCTGTGTAGTTCTGTTTTATATTTAAAAGTAGGCATACACATGCCATTGTTTTTTTTCTCCTATTCATAAGAGTTAGATGTTTTCCTTTGTTATAACAGGTAAAAACAGCAATAAAATGTCAAGTCACTTCATAAATACAATAAACTATAGTTCTTTTATATATAGTATAACTATATTTAAAACTTTAATGCTGTGTTATCTTCATTTTAAGGGTTGAATAGGTTTTGCGGCATCAGATGATGCAAAATGGTAAAACTATATTCTGTCTGGCAAAACTTTTTCATTTTACCTCTTAAATATACCACTTATGACTTTGGTAAAAAAAAAAAAAAAAAAAATTAAGATTGCATTCTGATTCCATAAACTGAGACACTGAATTCAGAATTTACAGAATGCAAAAGTTAACCCCATAAACATTGAAGCCAGGTCTTCCACAGTTAACAAAATGGCGTCAGGTCGCCTGTCTAAATCCTGACCAGAACATTTGCTGTGCCAAAGGTGGGTGGATTCTGTTCTGTAGCTGTATGACAAATGAACACAAGGCCATCTCTTCCTTGACTACCTTATCTGTGTAACAATGTTCATCCCAAAGAAGAGCTTCGCCCTTATTAACCACTCCACCTACTCCACTCCACCCCGGCACCAAGCACCCACTGGCGGAGGTCCAGCAATAACACAGCTGTTGAAGAGGCTTAGTTTCCGTGGCGATGGCCGCTGGACTGAAGTGGAATGTTTGCATGAAGTGAGCTGACATTTGAGGGCGTCTGGCTCAACCAATGGCAGAGGGGAGGGCATTACAGAGACAGTCGGCTGCCAGTTCTCATCTCGCTCCCTCTCCCCCGCCTCTACTGTGTTTTTTTTTTTTTTTTTTCCTTATTCACAGCACAGGCCACTGGGTTTCTTTCTCTTCATTCCAGCTTGTTTCATAACGGCACAAGAGGCACTCTGGAGGGCTGGAGGAGAGAACACTTGGCTTTGTAATGTGATCTAAAGATGCAGTTTTAATAGCTTTGCTTTGGATGTTTTTGCTGGATTCGCCAGGCTGTGCTGTTGGAGGCCAGCTCAAGGTCTTATTTAAGTTTGTCAAGTAGGAAGTAACCTAGATTTGGGCCACCATGGAGAGCAGACTGAATCACAGCCCATGTTTATATGTAGTGAACTAATCCCATTAATCTGACCGTTTCATACTCATTCCAAGTGACAGTACCACATATTAACACTCAAATGATTTGATTTTCTATAAACATGATTGTTTCAGAGTAAAAATAGTCTTCTAAATGAACAGAATGATCCATAACAGGCATTAGAGGTGCAGCCATGAAGCGCAGGTTCTCAGTGATTTAAACAAATGTCCATCCTCATCTTCTTTACTTTGCATAAAAGGGGCGACAGGAGAGGAGGAGACAAGGAGACATTCCTCACAACAGTGGTACAGAGATCCTGCTATATTGTTGTTAAGAAGTTATGCTGCCTTTGCTTGTTTACACCGAACCAAAGCCGGCATATTGCCAGCTTTGTGTGTTTTTTATTTTTTTTATTTTATTTTATTTTATTTAGATGGCATGCCACCGTTCTGGAATCAGAGGCGTGATGTGTAACACAAAAACATCGCCATGCTGGCTCTGCCTTTTACACAGAGGTCAATCTGGCTCTGAGTACCTCTACTGCTGACATAGAATGCGAGGGCATCGTTGTTCCGCCCTTGTGTTCTCACCGTTAATACAGAATAGCGAGGTGGAATAAAGGCGCAACATTCCTGCTTTGAGCAGGCTGTGGAACAGGGGCTTATGTCATGTCAGTGCTAGCAACGCAGTCAAAAGGGCCATGGCTACCTGTCATCAGGACTTAATTTTATCCCGTCACTAGGATAATAACAACCAGCAGGGTTGTGCAGTGAAGAGGTGCAACACATCAAAATACAGATGAATGGATTTATTATTTACAAATTTTTTCTTTTCTTCAAAAACATAAATTCTCTGTTCTTCAAAACTGAATGACACTTTGAATGATTTGTGAATGTCTTTATTCACATGCTTGAATATTCAAACTCTTAAACAGCTTTCTACCAAATGGTTGTATTTATCTGAAAGTAAATAACTTAATTTATTCTTGTTTCCAGAGGATGGAGCGTTGGTCACCATTGACGTGGGTCTGGCCTACAGAGATGACACAGTCAGTGAGTGGACGGAGATGGCGCACTCTTTCGAACAGAGGAAACTCAGTTGCAACTTTACAACTGCCAAGGTGGGGAAATGACACTTTCTGTGCTTCACCATTATATATCTATTAAAATAACAAAAAGGTTATTCTATTGAGTTGGTATCTTTTTTTAATGGTATAATATCAATATAGTATGTGAGCAGACTGGTATATCATAATATATGCTAATATTACCTGTTATTTGTCAGCATGTTGGTGACATTGTAATTTGTTTGTGGACACAGATGTCATTGAAGAAATGATACATGAAAATAATTAGTATTGTTTTAAACTCTTAAGTATTCATAGCATTATGTATTTTCAGTTTGAACACATTTATGAACACAGGAGGCTTAAAACTGTTACTTCAGCTGAGACACTTTGCTGTCCACCATTACGTTTGGAGGATGTGTCTTTAATATTATTAAAAGCATTCAAAGTAGCAGTTTTCTTCAGATGAATGTTTTGTAAACCAGTTATGACGTGTTGCTGTGTGTTTTCTAGACCTTTGAGAATGAGGGACGTTATTATGAGTGTGACCTGATGCCCTTCATGGAGGTTGGCAGTGTGGCCCATAAGTATTATCTTCTCAACATCCGCTTGCCTGTCAACGAGCGCAAGAAGGTCAATGTGGGGATCGGAGAAATCAAAGATATTCGTTTTGTTGTAAGTTTTCATTGTGATCTGTGTATTTGAGATATTTTGGTGCACTGCTTAATGTTAATCCACAAAGTCGAGGGTCCTTTTCAATTGTGACAGTGATAAATTTGGCCTTTTAGTGATATGTTGGCATTAAATATAAGATACACAATACAAACGGTTTTCATTACCTGAGACAGCAACCCCCCCTCACACTTCAATATTTGTTTATTTATCGCAGGTCACATTTTCATCGCAATATTGAACAGTGTCATCGCACATAACAAGTTTTCCTCATATCGTGCAGGCCTAGTGGAATGTTTACTTGCATGTTAGTCAATGCTTGATTGCCTTCTCGAAATCAATCAATACACCTTAAATGTCAATATTACAACTTTGACAATTTCATTTGTTTTTATTGGCTCTCTACATGACACACTTTAGTAAGGACCAGATTTTCAAGGGTTCAAAATGTATATTAATATCAACCAGATAATGTGAACTGTGGATATTTCATCTTGGGAACAAAAGTAGCGGAGCATTGTTGCGGTGGCTGTGGCTGCATTACACCTGTGTGTTACATTAACATTAAATTACTCTATGACCGAGAGACAAAGAGGAGTGACCAAATAAGCGAGTGTGTCCCTAAAAGACTCCTGAGGCAGGCAAATTGAATTTAGTATTTATTTAATACTACAAATAATAACTAACTACATTAACAAAACAAGTCAAATATTGTCTCAGCATTTGCAAAAGCATGAGCAATCGGCGATAGTTCTAATGACTGTCGATCACTGATACCACGGTCCATCGGCATAACCCTAGTGTGAACGCACCCATGATGCATCGGGTGATCTGATCACAAGTGGACAGCTCTCATTTCGTCAGTTCACACCTGGCTTTAAAATGCGTCTCCACATGCGTCTTGATTGACCACTTGTGATCGGATCTCACTTTCCCGCTTTATATGCAAATAAACAGGTATGCGTTGTTGTTTTTAGCCAATCGATATAGCCAATCCAAACAGTTTTGGTCTCTACGGCTAATGTCCTCCTTCATGACAACTGCAACGGGGGTGAATTTCATATAACTAACTATATAAAATTTTGTTAAGGCTTAAAGTTCTGCATAATTGAGGATGTGCCGCTTTGAGTGACAGATGGGTGAGCGTATGTTCGCCATGACACGCGTCTCTACTCTTTGCCCATTTTTGGATTAGCTGGAAGTTCGGCGGGAGTCAGGTACTGACAAGATGGCGATGGCGTAATAGCCCACTGTGTGTGTGTGTGTGTGTGTGTGTGTCTGTCTGTGTGTGTGTCTGTGTGTGTGTGTGTGAGGCACAGAGGGGTTATTTTCATGTAAAGCTGGGAAGTGAGATCTGATCCCAAGTGGTTAATCAAGACGCATGTGGAGATGCATTTTAAAGTCAGGTGTGAACTGACGAAATGAGAGTTGTCCACTTGTGATCAGATCACTGAATACGCATGTTAATGCTAGTATTCCCCGACTAAGCTTATTTTCATCGCCATCGCGGTATAATCATGCACAATAAACACATCGCAAAAGAAACGCAATGATTTAGAAAAAATAATTTTATTTACACACGCCATGCAGCCACAGGGTTTTCAAGGCGCAACGCCTGAGCCAAATGAACCGGAAAAAAACTCTCCCACGTTTTGGTGTGTAAAGCTGCAGCCACAAACAAACACACACACACACACACACACACACACACACACACACACACACACACACACACACACACACACACACAGCAGACAGCACAGAGGCGGCAGTGTAGACGAGTGAAGAGTGAACTTTTTACTGGAGCTGAAAACAACTACGGTTGTAGCTCTGTGAGTGTCATCACAACCTTTTGCAAGTAAAAAAAACAATCGGAGCACTTCATCACACCACCTGTTTAACAAGACTTAAACACGAAGAAAAGCTACGTTTTCAACTCCATCCACCGCAGTTTGTTTTACACAAGCACAGTGTGCTAACGTTAACCTAATGGTGAACTGTTATAAACAAGTGAAAACTGTATAGACGCTTCAATATTTGTTTATTTATCGCAAGTAATATCGTCATCGCAAAATTGAACAGTGAACATTGCAAATTTTCCTCTTATCATGCAGTCCTACAAAGTTGATAAACAGTTGATATTGATGTTGTTTGTTTCTCCTCCAAGGGCATCCACCAGAATGGAGGCTTCACAAAAGTTTGGTTTGCCATGAAGACGTTCCTCACACCCAGCATCCTCATCATCATGATCTGGTACTGGAGACGTATCACCCTTATGAGCAGACCTCCTGTGCTGCTGGAGAAGTAAGGCTGCTCCCTCATTATCAGTAATTACATGGGTGCTCTGTGTTCACTGCATTGAAATAACTATACTTCTTATTCTTAAACAAATTAGTTCCAGTTGATCATCCCAAGATGATCAACACTTGCAGGTAGTACTCACATTTATGTTGATCAGTGTTTAGTGGTAATAAAGAATAAATTATACTTATTTTGAAGAAACACAGTCAGGACCTGCAGTAATAGTTTAATTCAGGCTTCGCTACAGTGCTTCCACTGGGTGAAGGCATGTATTAACAATGGATGAAATGCACAAGTAGGTCATGTTAACTCTGCAGTGAAGGTCACTGAGATCAGAGGGTGTTGGTTATCAAGTGTCAGTCGAGGAACATTGTCCAGGACCATCACTAGGTCATTTTCCTGCAAAACTGTAATGCAGTGTTAAACAGTTAGTAGGGTGGTGCAAGCAAACGTCTGTGAAAAATATAGGATGGGCCACTTTCATTGTCTGGTTTCTAAGACAATTAACAGAAAGAGCTGCTTCTTGCCAGGTTTCATCTGGGGAAAAAGGCACTCTTCATCACTGTTTTTATATTTAAAAAAAATTAAATCAGATATTTATGTTAATTTCTTAACCAAACTTTGGAAATTAATGTCCAGATAGTCTGAATGGTATGCTGTGGAAAGTTGAAGCCATGCTCGGAGCCTAGTATTTGTCTAACCCCCTACTGTGCTGGGAAGACGGATCAGTATGAGGCAGCGTTCTGCACCACAGGAAGTGCCTGGCGAAGCGTGAAACACGTTACAAAATCTGCAAGCTAGCACTCAACTGACACATGCTGCACACACACTTTCTGGACATACACACCAGCTAGTGAGACACCACATGCACAGAGGTACACACAGCCAGCGTCTCTCTCCTTCCCTCTTTTCCGACTCAAGGCTTTTATTCCCAAATGACTAGCAGGCTCTCAGGAAGTGCGAGTTGTACCCTATTTGTGGACAGCGGATGATTTTTTCATGCTGTAAAAGCTTTACCAAAGTCTCCTGTCATGCTTGTCCACAGAGGTGTCAGAATGGTAAACCTCAGACTTCCTATAAACATAGAGGACAGATGTGAGTGGGAACTCTTATTGTGGAAAATGATATAATTCATAAAGTGAATTATTACACATCATCCATCATCTTCATTTTGTGCCATTAGAAACTTTTCTTATAATTGTGAAATGAAAAATGTTCTGTGCTCAGCAAAAGCAGAGATACAAGAAACATAGCAGTAAAAGCACAGGTGGGATTAATAACATTAATCATGGCTCAGTTCAGTGACATGTTTCAGTGAGTTGGCATTCACAGTGCCAGGGCTCAGGAACTGACTCACTCAAATGGAACTCAGACTTAATTAATGCTAGTTAGTTACACCTGTGCATTTCCTGCTATTACATGTAAAAACATCCATTTGAAAAAAGGTCTAATTATGACCTTTCTACAAAATTAATTTAAATTTCCACACACATTCACACATAGATACCAGCCTCAGCTCTCTTGGTAGTGATCACATAACACATTCCCTGCATATCTCTCAAATCTGGTTTACCTTGGTTTGCTCCGTGGATCATCATTGACGAGATGTCTGGAGTTGAATTGCTTGGAACTTGTATTACTGTAGTTCTATTACCCATAGCCTTTGCATATACTGTTTATACCCTTGCGTATTTTAAGGTCACCTTATGTGCTGCCCCCCCCCCCCCCCCTCTGTATCTCTCACACACACACACACACACACACACACACACTGTAGCTCTGTTTTGCAATCTCAACTGACTGTTTACGATCATCCCTTTCATCTACTGGCGGCATGCAGGAACCTGCTGCAGATGCTTGGAAGACCAGCTCTATTCTTTTTGTCTGTAGGCTGATTGTTCTCAATCCATTCAAGCTTATTTCTGTCTAAATGTCTGGATTTTAAGGTTGAGGGAGGTTCGCTGTAATAATGAGGCTATTTAGAACAGTAGTGAATTGTGTACAATTGGATAGGTCAGTGAGGACATACTGTGCTTGTAGCTGAATGGATTATTTAATCAATAATGTCTCGACATCTAATGAGCATTCTTCAGTCGATGATGATGTAGTGCTGCTGTAAAACTGATTGTGTCTTTGTAAAAGATGTAGTACAGATTCAGGTGAAGTTGTCTGTTTTAGCCCTAAGATTCATCTGCCAGCACTGTTCAATTACAACAGCTGTGGCTGACACCTTTGAATTCAAAGCAGTAATGAGGATGAAACATTATGGTTTTAAGGCTGTTTTTGTTCCTTCAGGGTAATCTTTGCTCTGGGGATCTCAATGACATTCATCAACATCCCAGTGGAGTGGTTTTCTATCGGCTTCAACTGGACCTGGATGCTGCTTTTTGGAGACATCAGACAGGGCATCTTCTACTCCATGCTGCTCTCCTTCTGGATCATCTTCTGTGGGGAGCACCTCATGGTACTGTACTTGGAACCTTTTAAATGTTTGATGTTTTTCTGACTGACCTGCAGCCTTGCTTGCTAACTACGATCTCACTTGCATTCATTTAGTGATAAAGGTATTTAAATCCTATCACAGCCATTCTGGGACTAGTTAGTGGTGGTTAATAAAGATCAGCTGTGTTTCAGTTTATAAAAAAAAAAAATAAATAAAAGACTGAGTGCTTGCTTAGAGGAATGCTTCAGCGCCTGTGTGTCTTTTCCTCTTGCTTGAACCAGGTTAATATTAGAAAAAAAAAAAAAAAAAAAGTAGCCCACAGCCAGCTTTCAGTAAGACTTGACCAAGCAGGCCCTTGAAGGCTTCTGGTTATTTTATTTTCATCTTGAAGCCTTGAAACTTATTAATGGGTTGGGTGGATGGCATAGGGTAGACTAATATATAGCATGTCAATTATGCATGTGTATTGAATGTGTCACCACATTACAACCTTCAAAAAATGACACATGAAACATGAAATGTAGCTCTTTGTTTGGATAAGGTTGCATATATTTACAGATACACTTTGCATCTCAATATATCTCAGTGCAAGCTGTGCATCTTCAACTAATCAATCAAATGACAGTGCCTGCAAAAGTATTTATGCTCCCCCTTTGGACTTTTTTCATGTTTTTAAATGTATTAGAGTGCATTTAAAAAGATATTCTTCTTTGAGAATAACAAAGGAGAGAACCAATAACAAAACTTGAGAACATGCAAATTTGTGTCTGTGTGAACTCAGCTGTGAAGAACTCAGTTATGCTTGGATGCAAATTAATTAAGTGTACATTTATTAGGCAGGCCGTTTTCATTAACCTAAATCCACATTTGTTCAGTAAAACCTCTACTTGTCTGTGCTTTTTGCAACTCTTTCTACATTCTTTATGACTACTTGTTTTATTAAATGGTGTCCTGTATTGATTCGTTTGTCTGTCAAACAGAATGAGTTAATGTTAAAACCTACAAATCAAAAACAGAAGTTGGGTGTCTTGCCCATCTTATCTTGCTGTCATTTTTGTCTAGGATATGCAGGTGTATTCAACATGGGTTCTGGGCAGTGGACAAGTGAAGCTGTGTCAGAGTTGTGTACCATCCATCAAAATCTTCACTGAACTTGGCTGTCAACCAACAAAAAACTTGCAGGTCATTCTCATCTGACGTCTGTAATTTGTCCGGAATTGGGGCAGTCATGGAGATGGTCAAAGATTTTTATTACTGAACAGAGGGACCATTAATTTGGCGACCTCTTTGATGAGCTCCATGTCTGCCTCAGACAGGATAAGAGCCTTTTTTTCAATCCTCCTCAGCTCTCTGGACATAACTTTGTTCTGTTGTTTGCTGTCTCTCTCTTGTTGGCTGACAGGCTAAGCTCTGCTTGCTTATGTGTAAAGCATTTCTGAGCTCCATTCAAAGCAACACACTGAGGTCTATGCAGTGATGTAGCATCGCCACCTCAAGCTTACTGCCTTGACTAGTAACATGTTGCTTACATAATCTATTCCTAAACCTGGTTTCTTGTTGTCAAGCACACACTCACAGATAAACACCTGCATATGTCTCTTGTTTGCAGCACCTGATTTTTCATCACCCAGTCTTTGAATCTGTAGTGCTCGTAGTGAACTGTCGAATTTGAGTCAATTGTGCATGACATCCCTTAATCGGTGATTGATCAGTCTGAATATGTCACCATGAAATTCTCTCTTCAACTTCTCATACAATGGAGAGACATGATGTTTGTTTCCCCCAAATATTAACAGGTATAACAGGTTTTCTTATGATATTAATGCAAGGGAATAACATGCATTTAAAATCCCTAGCTGGATTTGAAATGGGTTCGTGGTGGTTATGATACAAGTCTTCTGCTGATTATCCAGGATGCCTCAGGTATGTGCATTTTTGTCCAGACTGCCTAGTTGATATATTGCACCAGAACTCCAGCTTTTGTGTCAGGACAAAAAGCCTCAGTCTTTTCTACTCTTGAAGTTTCTAATCGTTTACATCAATACAAAGAGGATGAGGGATTCAGTAAAGTTAAACCACAGAAGAAGGTCATGTTACATCAAGAGTTTTATTTATTTTTTCCCCACTTGCATTCTGCAAACCCACTCCTACCCTCTGATTGGCTCTGGCCCTCATATTCTTCTTCACTGAATGCGGGTGGGGGAAAGAAATAAGGAATGTGTGTGTGAAACCATGCCCTGCATTCCTCCTGGTTCACCATCACAATCTTAAAGCATACCAGTAACTCAGAATGAAGAGAACTAATGATTGCTTTTCCATCAAGAAAAGTGCTGCTGTGCCCGTTACACCTGTACCTGTCCCTCCTCTGACTCAGAGCCAGAGCTTTCAACAGGCCAAAATATATGCCTTTTGCAAAGAATGGCTTGTCCAATTTTCATGGCATAATGTGTTAAGACATTACCAATCTGTATGACAGAAAACGTGACACTTAAATTATTATTGTGGTGCCAGAAGACACAGTGAAAAATAACTTTTGGGTGCACCTAAAATATGTGCTGGTGTACCAGTAAAGCCAAGGTAAAAAGTTAGTCTGGAGCCCTGATTAAGTCAGTCTGTATCAACATTGCACATCTGGACCCTTACACCCATTCGTCTGTGCAAAACAGGCTGACTCAAGCTGAAGGGGGTGTCCAGCAAACTCCTGCAACAAGTTCTGGATTGTATTGAGATCTTCACTATGACTTGACTATTCTAGGACATCAGTATACCTGTTTCTAGACTGTACTGAACACGTTTCAGACTGCAGTAGGATTTCTCTTTATTTAGCATAAATTTTACTGGCTACGTCCACAAGCCATCTAGAGTCTGCTCCAGAGAACCCCAGAGCATGATGCTGCTGTCCCCAGGGTTCATGGTGGGTATGGTGTCTTTTGATCTGTAAAAGTGCCATTGGAGAAGCACAAGGATTGTCTCCCCTCTGAGCAATGAAGCCTTCAGAGTTGCTGCTGTCACCCAGATGGTAGTCTCCTTCATTAGTGCCCTTCTTTGAGTGATCATACCTGGATTCCACATGTGATCTCAGTTTAACTATTAGGCATCTTCTAAAAACATTTGGCTGCACCAGTGATAACTGATGGTAAAGGTGAATTCTGAGGCAATTAGTTATTGTGTTTTTGTATCACTGATGTTCTGTCAGTGATCAGTGTGAAAAAAAAAAAAAATACTGATTTGTACATCTGCTGTGATGGAAAATTTTGAAATGGAAAAACATGAAAAAGTCCAAGGGGCTAAATAATTTCATGGTTTCACTGTATTTTATCTCTGTCTTTTGATGGTTTTGTCAGAGCAAGCAACTATTTGCACTGAAGAGCAGGGAATAGAAGTAGACACACAGTTAAAGGCTGAATTTACTCATCTTTTCAGTGCAACTTAGTTTTATCAATCATGCCAAGTTGCATTGTCAGGTGTGTACACTCTGATCTTAACTGCATTTCAAATCCATATTCTGAGGTGACCTCAGAATATCCAATCTCAGTAATATCTGGATCTTTTCCAGAGAGTTGCCAGTACAACAGAAATCAATAAATCAATTCCTCCAAGCTTTTTCCTAAGTTGTGATGTTTTTAATGGATGCATCTGAATCATCAACGTGGCATTGCAACATTCCTGGTGCACTCATTTAAATTTCATGACCTTGGAAAAAACAAAACAAAAACAAGCAGAAATTGGCTGCAGGGCAATAATGTTATCTGCAGAATGGCTTTGATAAAGGATTTTTGTTTATGATGAACTATTTGTGACCTGTGAAATGTAATATAGTATACCGCTGTACCATATAGTGTCTCTTTAATTCTGTTTTTGCCGTTTCTTTAGGACCAGACAGAGAGGAACCGTTTCTCAGTCTACTGGAAGCAGGTTGGACCCATCGTCTTTGGCTCCTTCTGCCTCTTTATCTTTGACATGTGTGAGAGGTGAGACTTTTTTCCTCATGTTCAGAACAACAGTCTTTGTTTTATGAAAGTGATAAATTACTCTGTGCAATACATTGTAACAATTAATCTTCTGGTTCTGTTGTGTGTGTTTCTTTTTTTTTTTTCCTATTTTCATGCATAATCTCCACCTGCAAATAATGTTTTCTACCATATATAATAAAACACAATCTAAATGTAAATGGGCTGTTTTGTTTCATCAGAGGTGTCCAGCTGACAAACCCCTTCTACAGCATCTGGGCGTCTGATGTGGGAACTGAGCTGGCTGTATCCTTTTCCAACAGTTATGTGACAACAGTAACAGGGAAAAGAGCACTTCATCAGCCCTTGTCTGGGTAAATGTACATTTATCACACAAGCATGATGCTAATAAAAACCCTGAGAATATAAATGGCCAAATAGTCTTTTCAGTTTAGCAGCCAGTAAATGTATTAATGGTTTCTCCTTTGCTCCTGTTGTTGGAACAGTTTGTATGTCTTTACCTGTACTATGTCAAATGCAAGACTTGTCTGTTTACTCGTATCTTCTTTTGAAAGCGCTGCTTAGCGTGACTTAATGCTCTGCTTCCAATTCTTGCACTACTTAAGATTTTCTTCCTTCTTGGCTTTAGCATGAACTGGAAACTAATCTCCAGACTGATATGATGAGAAATAATTTAGTAATGCCATATGTGAAAGTATTGCCCAGGGTCTTGGGATGGTGTGTTTCTGTGTGTGTACCTGTTTGTTTGCTTTGCTTGCCAAGCTGAGCGACGTGAGATTCATCAGCACACCTCTTCAGAAACAACTGCCAAACACCCCTCTTTTTTTTTTTTTTCAGTCTCTGCTCCCTTTTCTCCTCTCTTCGTCTGAGACTCATCAAAAGGAAAAGCCTGCTTAGTGTTCCTGACTCTCAGCAGTGTGACAAAGACATTTGGTACAGTGCCTGAAACCAGGGTCATCAATTCTTTAAAGGTCGATGGGTGACAAGTTTCTGTCGCGCTTTCCACTGCAGTAAAATCTGTTGAGGTTTTATAAATGAGACACATAACCTTTAAAAAGCATTTAACAGCAGTTTTTGTGATTTACAGATTCATTGCTGTTGATGAAAGTGTTTATACAAGCAACTATAAAGGTCATTTTTAGCAATTCTGTAAATTAAAAATTGTGAAACCTTTTTTTTATCTGTTTTTCCACTTTATTAGTGAATTTTTCAGTTTGCAATGTATACTGTCAGTAACATCACATTCTAGTGAATATCAGACCAAACCAGTGAACAAATTCTTGGTTTAAAATGATGAGTGCGTATCGTGGTCAAACAAAGGAATTATGTCTTCCATATAACTACAGTATGCTCCATCAGTGTTTCCTTAACTGGTGTTGGCACCTCAGATGGCATTCATAATCGTGGCGGGGATTTGTGCCTGTCTCTACTTCCTCTTCCTCTGCTTCATGGTTTTTCAAGTCTTCCGCAATATCAGTGGCAAGAGGACGTCCCTGCCTGCCATGTCCAAGGCCAGACGCCTGCACTATGAAGTGTGTCACCCTCATTCATCTTTCCTGTTTAACTGTTTGTTAATCATTACTCAAACAAAAGGTCATGAAAAGTGCAAGGGGATTTCTCTTTGTTAACTCCCTTTTATCATCCTTTAGGGTTTGATTTTCAGGTTCAAGTTCCTCATGTTGGTCACTTTGACCTGTGCTGCCATGACCGTCATCTTCTTCATCATCAGTCAGGTGAGTCTCATTCATAATGTGATTAAAATCTGAAGCATTGCCCAGCTCATTAAGGACCAGTTAGGAGATAATTAGTATTTTTTTTAAGAGTTAAAAGGTATTTATTTGTCTGTCATTGTTGTTCAGGTGAATGAAGGTCACTGGCACTGGGGAGATCACACAGTGCAGGTGAACAGCGCATTCTTCACCGGTATCTACGGCATGTGGAACCTGTACGTCTTCGCAATCATGTTCCTCTACGCACCGTCTCACAAACGCTATGGAGATGAGCAGTCAAGTGGCCAGTGCATCACTGGTAACTACATATTTCTACTAGCTTTCTAAAGAAATAAGATGGCTGGGGTCTTGTTTGTTGTAAGTTGGTGCTCTGTTCATTTACAGGTCTCGTGGGGAAAAACAGCTATTGTGGCAGTTGAGTCTAGGACATAAACTTGGCAAAAAACTAAATATACCAAAGATACTATAACAATAGATATAGTTATTTTAAGTTTTCTCCACATGTAATTCACATTTACCTGAAATTAAGTGACACGACAACAATTATTACTGTATATATTATGTATAATTCATTCTGAAAGTCTTCAGACCCTCTCACTTTTTTTGTTATGTAGCAGTCTTGTGCTAAAATTGTTCAACTTAATTTTTTCGATCATTAATCTACTCTCAATAACCCATAATAACAAAGTGAAAAGAGTTTTAGAAATATACTTATTTATTATTAACAATAATTTACAATTATTTATTAAAAAGTAAAAACTGAAATAAGGGATCAGACCCTTCCTATGACACTTTTGCTTTTGCTTTGTGATTTTAGCATGAGGCTGCAATATAACAAAATGTGAAAAAGGGTGAGGGGTCTGAATACTTTCTGAATGCTCTGTAATTAAACCCTAACCATGTTATCTTCTCGTTGTAATAATTAAAGTTATTAAATTCAAATTAATTAGATTTATTTATTAAATTGAATTCCATAGTCTCTCAGTGGCTCCTCATTCCTGAGCCTCATTCTGATGGGGAGCAAGTGTCTGTCCTCTGCTGTAAAGCTGCCTTTTCATTCAAAGTTTGTTTTTGGAAGAAGAGGAGGGGGTGTTGATTGAGAAGGACCCAGATTTCCAGGGGAAAGAAGGGTCTCTTTGGCCCGAGAGGGTGATTCTAATGGACACCAGGCTTCCTTCCAGACGGAAAGGAAAGGAACAGGGATGAGGGGGTGGGGTGGAGAGCAGGGAAGTAATGAAAACCATCCATCCATCTCCTGACGTCAGTGACACGGGGAGAGAAAAAGAGGATTTGAGGTTCTGGAAGCTTTCCCTGAAGTGCGTCAACCAATCTCCTGGGAGGGGTGCCTCTCTCCAAGTTTCAGTCTCTCTGTGTTGATTTACTCTATCAGCTCTGGAGTTTCACTGCTGTTTCAAACAAGCCGAAAGTATTTATGTTGATGAAATTTAGCTAAACCAACCCGATATGCAACAGACCATAGCCTGCTGTAATACAAATGGAAATGGCAAGAACCCAAACATAATATATGCTCTTAAAATATTTTGAATTCAAGTCATATCATTGATAATTTGGGTGTTGATGATGTGTCATGTTTATATGTTTAGGAGATGCTGGAGCAAACAGTGGAGAGGACATCCAGCTGACCACAACCATCACCCACGTCGATGGTCCCACTGAGATCTACAAGATGACTGGCAAGGAGGCCCAGGAATAGATTTCACACTGTTATTGAGACTCCCTTCTATTACCTACTGCTCCACTGATCCCCTCCCTTATATGTGTAATCAAAGGGGCTTTTTCTCTTTACATTGCCTGGCCCTGAAACGGCATCAACAGTCCACCATGCATGTACCTAGCAGTCCCACAGTTTCTGTCCTCTTCCCAGCACCAAACCCTCGTTTGTGTGATTCTTACGTGCCAGCCTGTTCCCAAAGTCCCTATTGTATCTTTTAAAGGCTGAATATTATCAACACTCCTATCAGTCCTTTTCATTTCATGGTGGAATTTTTTTCTTACATTTCGTACTCATTGTAAACTATGTTGTGTTTGTAAATGTTGCACAACGCTTTTGACACAAAATCAGATGCTGAGAAGCTGCTTTATAAACAGTCGAGTTTCGAGTTTAAAGAAACCTGTTTCTTGCTGGTCAGAAGTCTCATTTTGCAGCAGTCACACTCCTGTTCTCAAATACAGTGTGGTTAAACTGAGTGGTTTGTTAAAGACCTGAGCTTTTGACAAAGGTGGAGAGTAAAGGTTTGTGGATACTATATATCCACTTGGTTTTTGTTTTCTGCTTTATTACCCGATATATTCTCAGTCAAGGCATTTAGAACCCATCACGTATACATACTCTTCCATAGAAAGTAGAACATGTGGAGTACTGCTGTCAATCTTAGTCTTTCAAGTGGTGGAGTTTTTTTATATCATGTACAGACCACATACCTACTTTGGGAAATGCATACTGTACGTTCATTATGTTACAATGTAGATATCTATTTTTTATAAAGTGCTTATTTTCAACTTCACAAAATATATGCTCTATCAATGTTTTTGAAGTTGACTGTAGCCGATTACACATGGTTCTTAGTTTGTTTGTTTTTTTTGCTTTCTTTGCTAATTTAAATAAAAAAACATTTTACTTAACATCCTTGTGTGGTGTTGTAGTCTTTGCTCCCAGTGATTGAGTTATATGTTTTATATACAAGTCCTGATTTTTACTCTTAATCGCCAATAATTTAAAGAAAAAAGTCACCACAGAAATGGAATATTACTGTAATATATCTCATATTCCAATACAATGTGTCTTCTACTTGGTAACTAACTTACACATCTTCATACTATACTGAACATACAGATGAAAAAATTAGGACTTTTTGTAAAGAGGTGTACACAGTTCAGTTTCTTTTCTTTTTAAATAAACTGTAGGATGCAATTACTGTATGCATGAATATGAACATCTCCTCATGTAGGGATACTGCGCCTCTGCAAGGCTGATGGCAGAACAGCAAACCGACTTTCACTTTTCTCCTATCAGTCAAGTTAGCCAGAGAGCTTGTGTACGACAGGAAGTTGTGTAGATTTTTATGTAAATTCTGCGAGGAATATTTAGGGGAGAAACTTTTGCATTTGCATTTATAGTGCTTCATCAATATATATTTTCTACACTTACGCACATAGGTTTCAGAGGTGGGGTTATAAGTGCTATAAATACAGTTTTCATTTACTGTTACTAGTATTTCTTACTTGGGAGACTACGTTAGCTTTTACATTTCAGAGAGAAATGTTACACATCTGACAATTGCAGCTACCAGTTAATCTGCAGATTAAAATTCAACTTTAAATATGAAATCAGATCGTAGTGTTATATATTTAGCATTTCTATTAACGGGTTCAAAAAGAATCAGACATCAGACAGACTTTTCTTCTACCATTTTCCAGATTTTTTTTACTTCTTTGTTTCAGTTTTTACAAAATGATCCCAAAGATTTTAAAATACTTTTATCAACTGTAGAGGAGCACATTACACGTTGATTCATTTTATGAACACATAACAGGTTCATATAAATTCATAACACTAGCAGGATGAAGTCTCCTTAATTTTTCACTCTTTCACCTACTTTCGGTGATTTAAAATCATTAATTTTTAGCTAAGTTAAGATCGTAAATCGAGGATCCTTTTCTTTTTATATTTAATATAATATAACCAGCGTTTTATTGTGAAAATCTCCGGAAGTGGTATTGTCAGTAGTGTCTAGCTTGACGCTGGTGAACGTCCGCCTCTCTCCTCCCGTCAAAATTCGGCTGTTCTCGTCGCGAGGCGTCTAAGTGGAGGAGGAAAAGGAAAGGAGAGGGGGGGAGACTGGTCGTACACTGAAGGAAGAAAAAGTAAACGACAATTAAATATTGACACCAACCGTGAGCGGAAAGTGAAAACGGTGCGAATCGGCAGCTCTGACGGCGACAGTGCGGTACATGTAGAGCTAGTTTTCCACAGTCTATGGTGTAAACACACTGGTGTAGTTGTGACATTGCGCCGTGAGCGACAGAGCAGAGGGAAAGGTCTCCTCCCAGTCTGTTGACGGATAGAGTTTGGCTTCAGTGAAAGGAGACACGGCTAGACCTGACTTTACATTACCTCGGCCAGGTAAGACTGCCATGTGTCGATAAACTGTCAAATTAACAGCGGACATAACGCGCTTTTACCTGAAGCAACAGTTGCTCTCAATCTGCTCTACTATGAGACATATTTACTGTCATTGCTGCCAGCTTTCACAGTCTTCATCCGTTTATGCAACACTTGTGTGGCCCCACAGCTAATTTTGACACGACAGTGTTTCATTTTACATACCTGTGACTCCAGCGGCCACACGCACAACTATGAGGTTTGATTCATATATATGGTTTTCAACAGGTGATAGCTCGAGCTGAAGGTTTATTCAGCACTGTGCTGTCTGGGCCTTCTGCCCTGATTATTCCCCACAGGCCCCACCTATTGTGTTTGCCACATAATGACTTATTTTGGAAAGCAAATAGATTATTCCAGAACAGAATAGCACTTTTATAGATATGTAAACCAGCCACTTCCTTCACATTAGTCGATTATGCAATAGATAATCACTTGCAACATTGCCAGTGTAGTCCAACGTGAACCAATTAGATTATGAACCCAGTGTGATGGTTGAAGTGGAGGCCCCACACAGGGAAGTGGCTGAAATGTTTACATGGAGCATCAACAGCTCTGTTGATGTCCCCTGGCCATTAGGGAGGACAGAATACAGACTGGCCATTGATAAGGCCAACTCATTAGTACCCCATTCACCGCCATCAAAGCCTCCTCTCAACGCCCATCAACATGAGTGGGTCGCACCGTGCACACTGGAAGCTGAGGATCGCACACTTCCTGCCTTCACACTGGTGACAGGTTGGGTGTGATGTGCATTAGGATTTATTATGACAGACTTCACGACAGACAACCGCCAGGAGGAAGTGCCTCTGAATTCAGAGGAGATGAGGTGACAAACATGAAGACAGGAACACGTGTGACAAAATCTGTGTCAGTGTCTTTCTTATGAAAGCACCTGTTGCTGCTCACTGTGTTTCTTACATTTGATACACGTGTGCGTCGGCGCTCGCTCATGCCCTACATTCACTGGTATCACTGGTAACAGCAGCCTTATGTTGTCATTTTACTAGAAATGAGGATGATGACGATCGTGAACAGCTGCCTTGTCTCATGCTGTCAGGTTCTTGGAACAAACACTGGACCCCTGTTTATTGACAAGAATTTTTCATTTCCTTCCCACATTTAAATGGACAGATGACATTTCCTCAGTTTATGCTTATTGAGATGTGGGTTTAATGTTATGTTGAGTTAAAAGTGTGGCCTTTTGACAGCCTTTGAATTCTCTCTGCCAGCTTTGACGGCATGGCCTGCATTTGGAGTTGTGTGAGTAGGTTAGCCCTGATTGCTGGCAGGATTTAACGTGACGTGTAATGCATGTAAATTGATTAGTAACAGGAGGAGGGGGCTAGGTGGTCGAGATGGGAACAATGTCTTGCCTAATGCAAGGATTAGATGAAAAGGATAGGTCCCTGTACAGCTTGAGATTGAGCGGAGGATGGATTTCAATCTCCTTCCTCTGTCTCTGCCATATGAGTTTAACTTGTGGAACAATGGATGAACTGTTGGGATCATGTGGGAAGTGGCACACGCAGCTGTAACCAATGCTGGATAGTAGCCTACCTTATCGGCTAACAGGCTGCTCTGGAAGCAGCGTTCATCTCCCTAAAACACAGAATGCGGGCCAACTCGATCGGCAGCTCTGTCTGCAAGTTTCTGACAAATGGCCAGTTTGGTTCAGGAGGAAGACGCGGCGGAGGCCACTGTCTGAGCCTCTCATCAGCCAGGATCTGCTTCCTCATAGTGCTATCTGTGGATTCCCCGCAGGTCTTTCATAGTACACAGTTTGTTGAAGTAGGAGTTGGCGTGTGTACGTGTCTGTGCGTGCATGCCGCAGTGTCTTTTGAGTGATCTTACTACTTCCTTACTGGGCTGAGTGATTCACATATTTTCTCAACATGTTACACATACACGGAGCTTAAGTATATGTTTCTAAAAGTGCATGCTCTAAAGTATATGTTTCCATCTCTTCGTAGAGTACGCTAGTAATCCGTGAGTTGATCAAAAGAAAGTGGAATATCAAACAGTTCTATATCACAGAAAACTTATCTTGGACATACGACTGGACTCTGCGAAACTGTGATAGACATTTTTCATTCATTCTGACATTTTATATAGAAACCAATCATTAGCTTAAATGAGAAAATAACTGACGGATTGATAGATCATAAAATAATCATTAGTTGCAGCCCTAAACTTGCTTTTCTACCATGTGTTTCTGCTCCAAGCATGTCTTCTTCGTTTAAATAAATCTAAACACAATCAGACCTAAGAGAACTTTTCTAAATACCAAAATAAATGAATCTAAAATGAAATTTTATTTCAGGAACTGTAGAATCAAAGTAAAAACCAGATTATGAATCTGAAGAGACATTTGATCAAGTTTCGTTTCCTGATGTCATGTACTGCAAGATAATAGGCATTTCTCATCTGTGAGGGATTTATGCTTTCTTTAATCATTTCTCTAGTTGCCTTTGAAGGCAATCAATGATCAAGAGTGGTGACTGGTTATTTGATCCATAAACAGTTTAACAATTGATTTAAAATTTTACCGATAATTTAATTCCATGCATATTATCCACAACTACAGAACAGTTGTCAATAATCTATGTTACAAATCTTTTTCGGTTTCAAAAAGGGAGTTTCAATATGAGCCCTTGCTTTTTCTTTTTGAATATCGAACTCAGCTACACGCACAAACGAGAACTCCACCATTTCCATTTTTCTTTTCTCTTCAAAACCTACTTATGATTTTTGAGCACTTCAGAGGTATTTAAAGACATACTGTAACCCTTAAGGGCTTGCTTGAGTTAGTGTGTGCGTGTGTGTGCGTGTGTGTGCATGTGCGTGCATGCGTTCTGCAGTGTGTATGTTGGTGGTCACAAGGCCTGGCCTACAGTGGCTGGTTTGCTTGAATTCCACCCTACCCAGGAGCAGATGTACTGAGAGGAGTGGTGGTGACATTGTGGATATACAGTCACACCCATCTGTTGGTTTGGCAGTAAAATTACTTGCTTTCATGAAATACCAAGCGTTACTGGATCCTTTTTCATTGGCTCAAAATAGACCAACTCAGTAACATAACTACTCTAAAGCAGAAACATTTTCCTAGATACTGTTTTATTTTTTGTCTGCTCTAATTTGCACGTCAAATAGAAGCTACAGGGAATGAAATGTTACAGCACAAGAATAAGGTGAAGATAGATGGTAGATTTTTCACTGCTGGTGTCAGGAAGTCAGGCGCTGCTGGTGCTCATGTAGGCTACTAATCAGGTTGATATCAACCTCTGATGCACGCTCTCATCAGGCCAAACAGGAAGTGTTGTCATGGCAACCATCTCAGATAGGTAGTAAAGGTAGTGCAACAGTTGTAATTTCCCCTCATTCCCTCGCTGCCTTCGCACTGGCGGTCTACCTTTTTAATTCCTCTGACAGGCGGGTCACAGGGAGGCTAGACGTGACAGAGGCTGTACTCAGGGTGCAGAGCTTCTGTAGTTGTGTTTGTCCGACTGAACGGAGGGAGACAGTTGACAGACAGAAAGGTAGAACTGGCGTCTCCACCCAAACAAGCAGAAACCAAAATCCACATGGGAGGAGAAACCGTGGAATGCTTTGTGACCACAACTTCCTCATCACAGCTACACAACTTGTCTTGAAGGTCCTATGTCATTCAGTTTTTCTTGATTTGTATTCCCAAATCAGTGATGTATGTAACAATGTTCTGCTTGATGTTTTGCAAATACAAGGTTTATGTCAAATGATAAAAGTCCAGTCATCACAAGGAAACAACTAGTGCTGCTGCTAACATTTATTCTCATCAATTAATCTGTCTATTTCTTTCATTTGCCCAGATTGACATCTTTTAATGCTTTTGTTTTGTTTCACCAGCAGCCAAAACCCAAAAATATTCAATCAAACCATTGTCAGTCGGCTTTTTGGAGGAATATCTTTGACAACCAGTGTGTGGATTCTGAGCATATGCTTTTTGCAGTTTGCATCTTGCACGTGCAAAAACAACAGATTAAAGGTGGAATGAGTTAACAAGTCAACTCAACAACGCCATCTTGAGTCTGTCTCCCTTTTTCTGGTTTTAGCAGGTGAATTTCCTTTTTGTCTGAAGCTGAAGTAGATTTTTTTCTATGTGTAAGCATTGTACATTATTTCTTATACATCCAAGCTGTTGTTGCTGCTTTTTATACTAGAGCTATCCAATCATGCATGATTTAAGTGAGCTGTTTTGTAATCAAAAAGTCAAAGGACTGTTAGAGAAAAATTAGAAGGTGTAAAAGGACCCCTCGCAGCTCGCTCAGATTGTGAGATAATACTTTAAATACAACCCAATGGGGAAACACACACTGACATTTCAGACCTAAGATAGTTTTTTTTTGTTCAGGAGGCCTCAGTTTGCTGTTAGTCCATGGCTGTTCATCCTCAACTCCCATTGGACAGAGAGAAGGAGCCAGATAAGATAGGTGTGTTTAGAGTGTAAACTGTGTCCAAGGTTGAAGTTCCTCATAGACACTGATCTGAGGTTAGATTCGCAACTGTCCCTCAAATTGTCAAGGTTAGTTAATGAGCTGAGAAGCTGACTGCTCGTCAGTGCTCATGAGGAACGTCACGGTGTGAAGGTAACAGGTGGGAGTGTTTGTGGCAGACGTGTCGGTAAATCAACCTGATAATCAGAATGAATTTCCATTTTGTTTCCCTGTATGAATTACTGAACATTCAGAGGCAAAACTCAAGCGTGGAACTAAACTAAGATGAGGAAACAAGTGAGAATGAACAATTAGTTAATTAGCATAACTTATCATGTGTATGATGATTACAAATAAGTAGCAATCAAATTTATTTCAAATTACAATCTTTATTCATAATGTTTTTGTATCATGATGTTTACAGTTGTGTGACTCTTGCGCAACAAAATATTTTTAAAAGAAACATCGGCTTGAAACCGACTGCTTTTAAAGACGCAATCCGTCATCCAAACACAAACTAAAGGTTTTCTCTGCCAACAAAATTCCAAACCCAAGATTGAATGATTCGACATCACTAGTGTCTGTAAACATTAAAAACGCTCCAAATTTTCAGAATCAATCCTAATTTTCTAACAAGTGCTGAAACACTGTAATGAACAGTCGATTGATTAAATAGTTGTTTCACAGAAAATGTATCTAATCACAGACAGATTTTATAATCAATTAATTGTTGGTCATTTATCAGACAGAAATGTCTCAGCAGACATTTTTTCCTGTCATATAAAGCACGGATATTATTAATAATAACATTAACAATGACTCCAGCCAGCCTGCACAACGCCAAGACCCTGGACCTGAAGCAGCTAAATGGAATTCAGCCATCAATACTTTTATTATTTACAGTGGTGCTTTTCCTACTTTCCTTTTTTCACAGACTGCTGTGAGAACCGGTCTATTTCTTTTTGTTCAGACACAACATTTTAATGATGTCATCTCGACCGCTGTGAAATTGTGAGGGGCCTTATTCAGTATTTTCTGACAGTTTCTTGATGAAAGGATTAATGAGTAAATTAAATAAAAAAGACTCATTCAATGAAAGAAAAATCATTAGTTGCAGTCTATTTCCAACTCTTCAACAAACATTTCAGTTATGCATGCAAAAACACTTGAAATTTATGTAGCAAAATATGGAAAAAATGGAAATCACCTGCCTTATTAAACCAGAAAACATGTTTCAGTGGAGCTTCGCGTATTTCTGTGCATAAGAGCTGTGGACAGACGGGAGAATCTGTCTGTCATCCACCTGCTGTTCAACTTGACTCTGTGAGAGGGGGAGATAGGAGGGGGTACGTGCTGCCAACCAGGGTGTAAAGGAAAGATTTCTCTCCACTGACTTGCATTGCTACCAAAACATAACAGGGGATTGCTGCCAAGTTCTCAAAAAACAAAAACACTACTATGAAAAAACCTCCCAGGAGTGATCAACCGGAGGATACATTTCTTGCTTTGTGGTCTGCTGCTCTGCTTCCTCCCCAGTGGTCATGTCACAGGAGTGGATGATGTTTGGCAGTGTCTCAACAGCCAGCAGCTATCTGCAGGAACAGATAAACAGTGTCTCTCTCACAGGGCCGCGTCCCTTAAAGCACATTTTGTGGGTTCTGCTTGGAGAGCCGTGCGTGTGTCTTTTAGATGCTTTACATAATTTGAGGAAGAGTTTTGGTGGCGTTCACATATTTTGTGAATAATGGCGAGCTGAAGAGGACAGTGGACTGTTTTAACGGGCTTCAGTAGAGCAAAGCAAAAATAAAATGCTACGCTGTAAGGTTCGGGGCAGTTATAGGAATCAACTCGGGCTACTTTGGATGTAGAAGTTGACAGATAACGTGGTAATTCTCATCCACAGACCTACAGTTCCTTCTTGCTGCCACTTGGTGGCGCACTCTGACTGCCTCCTGCCTCCGTCTTTTTGCTGTCTGCTGGAAAAATGTTCAGTGGCCATAACGGAGGCAGAAAAGTTGACAAGGTGCTTTGGTGTTCTTTGAGGCAGCTCTTTTCCATCAGCTAAGGTTTTAAAGCTAGGTGAAAGTGTTTGCGTTAGTCCCACATGATGCCAACTTGAAAGCCAACTTTCCCGTGTGGCTTATTTGACATCACAATGACAATTCATCCCTTTATCGTGCTCCCTGTCTCACACACACATGTACGCCATCTGTCACTTTGACACTGCCAGGTGGTCCAAACACCCTGTGAGCTTTTATTCCACTTGTCCATTATACTTTGTCATTACTGTTTATTCTCATGAGAGAGACAGAACGTGTGTGTGAGTGCGTGTGTGTGTATGTGTGTGTGTGTGTGTGTCCATATGTGTGTAAAAGGCCTTTTCCTGGTGAGAGTGGGTTGGATGCAGTATGTAGCACCTGTGACGTGAGTCAGTTTTCGGTTATTTGTCTTGTCAGTCAGCTCAGATAGTGTGTGTACACCTCTGTAGATCAAGTTACTGTCTGGATAATTTACTGGACGGACTCTATAGTAACCAACACATGCAGAGCGTCCGTTGGTAAACTGCCTGCAGCTACAATACTTTAGGTGATGCTAATGATAGTAATATGATTTATTTTTATATTTAAGTGCTTTATAGAGATAAAGAGTTAAGATGAAATCATGCTAGTACAGACATAAAGCCCAAAAAAATTAGAACCTGTCTGAATGTAAGCAAAGCCACAACAACAACAACAGATGGTGTCTTGGTTGACAATATTAAAACATTTATAGATTGAATCTTCGTTTTGAAAATAATCAATCACTGATTTTCTCATAATCATTCAGTTCAGTGCATCCTATGTGTTTACTTTTGTCCATGCACGTGTTTCAGAATAAATGAAATCTATCGCTTCTATGAAATGTTTTGCTTCCACCTGTGATTGCCTTGTATTTCAAGGTTTGTCCCCTGCCCTGTGCAGCTGATGTTGTAGAAAGGTTACATAAAGCCAACCCTCCTGTCTGGTTGGACTGGGCTAAGTTGGTTGAAGTACTCCCACTCACAGGAAGACACACCTTTTTGTAAGGACACAAGCTCTCCTCACTTACAGTATGTTATTCCCTCTGACATACACAGCATTTCATAAGGCTGTTGCCCAAATATGGGGATATCCTGTCAGACGAGGAGGAAGAGTCCAGCCAACATAAAGCAGTTTCCTGTCAGACAGGTAAGGAAGAGTAGGAATGGATGTGACTTCCTTAACAACAAATGCTGAATACATGTCGACAGTGTGTGTGGTGCTTTTAAACTGACTGGGGGAAAGTTTAAGATGCAGCAGAAGCATTTCAACTTAAAGGCTGGAAAGATAAATGAATCATTCATAACGCTCATAGTGGAATCTGCATGTAAATTCAGCTGTGTGTGTGTGAGCGGGTGTGTGTGTGAGCGGGTGGGAGAAACAGTGTCACTGTGATGGATTCTTTAATTTCTTTAGAGTCTTTGGGGAACTTTGCTGGCATCTCAAACAAAGGCCGGTGTGTGTACGTCCTCACTGAGGCCCAGTTGCGACTCGACACCTGTAGCATAAGGCTACACATCAACATGTGTCTGTGCTGTGTTTGACAGAAGAAACTGCCCCCCCTTTCTGTTGCCCTGAAAGTCCGCGGGCCCCAAAGTTGTTGTCTGATGCCTCATGAGGTTTCTCTGTTTAAAACAAGCAGCAACAGGTGTCCCAAGAGATGCACAATCACCTCCTGTCTTCCTCTCCACCGTCTCAGTGTCTCCTCATTTGCTGAAATCAGGTGCCTCATTCACACTCTGTCTGACTTTCAAAGCCCTCCAAGGCTTTGTTTGACTATGATTTACTCACTCTTTTCTGGTGCACGGTGCAACAAGGGCTCACTTTTGTCCCAGGAATGGTTCTTGTACAGTGGCTCCTTGTGCAAATACCTCCCTGAACTGTAACTGTTCCTTCTCCACAGGCTTCTTATTGGAAAACCAGACAGTTATCTTATTGTGTGCAACATTTTTTTTTTCTCACCAGGAGCAATCACTCGCAGAATCTGCAATTCAGACATTTCATACTGGCTCTGTTTGGACAAAAAGATAACATCTCTGTGTACCCAAATTCATGTATGTTGAAGCTGCTTTACAACACTAGTGTTTTGTTAAAGAATTTCTACTCTCTACCTTGAGATGTGACCTTGTGGCAAAGCTCTGCCAAGCAGCTATTTGTGTATTGTCTGGTATTAAATGTTTTGTGCAGAGAGGGTGGACATAAGCTGGATTTTAACTCCAATGCAGTTTCTTTGTGTCCACAGTTCCTTTTTCTTAAAATACACAAAACTACATGCATGAAGGAGGGAGGTGAACCTAGTGACCTACTTGCGCAGAGAAATGAATATAGCATGAAGAGAGAGGAAGTAAAGGGAGACGGAGGGAGGATGAGGAGGAGGCAAACATCATTTTTGAAGGGATTTGGGGTGGGCTGCTGAGGAAGTGGCCTCAGCGTGACCCACAGTGTGAGCCTCTTCCTCCGCCCGACATGCCTTTGAAACTGGTAGATGAACGGAGTCGCAGTGATTAGAGGGAGGAGCAGCCATTCATGTGGCTTCTGATTAATAGTAACTCTGACCCCCTTTGTGTGTGTGTGTCTGTGTTTGTGTGTAGAGGGGGGGGGGTTGTAAGTCAATCTGGTGGTGTGTAAATCAATGCGTCCGTCTGACAGAACTTAAACTTTCATGTCCTGCTGAATTAAAGGTCCTGTAACTATAGTGAATCTACTTAAATTAACTGACTTTCTTTAATGTAATTTCTCAATAATACAGCAGAAAACTAGAAACCTCCTAATTGATAATGGAAAGGAAATGGGAAATTCACTCTTTCCTTCTCCTCTCCCCCTCTGTCTCTGTCTGGAACTCTACAAATGTTTAAAGAGCAAAACCAAAAGTGCTTCTGACTGGCCGATACTTCTTTAGCCTGTAGTCACGCTGAATATCACAAGTGCTGTTTCAGCTTCTCTTGGGGATTTTTGGTCGGGGTTTTATGCATTGATGAAATTCTTTCATGCTCTTGTCCTTCTGCAGGTTTTTCTGAATTTTAAACAGTGAAGCAATTTTATTGCGTCATCTGTGACTCGCGGAGGGAGCTTTCCAAAGTTTGCTGAAGTAACCTCAGTGATGTCATTAAGGTTATCTTGGTACTTAAAATGTCTAACAGAAAGCCTGTGTTACACCCTGCAGGTGTAGAATTGGAAAGAAGTGGGAGTATACAGTACCAGTCAGAGTGTGTGTGTGTGTGTGTGTGTGTGCGCGCGCTATGAATTTGATTTTTTTTTTCTCTGAAGTCTGGTGTTTGTTGTTTGACATCGGCCTTGGCGGAGGTCTGCGCTCTGTGTTTGCCCCTCTAGTTTCCATAGGTTCACAAAGGCTGGACATAAGTTCAAAACAGAATAAATACAATGGGGAAAAAACAACAATAGACAAAACAAACAAACAATCTGTATACTATGATTGGTATGTAGTGCTGACTGTACATATCTCAGGAGTATCTAATGACAGATATATCTAGTTGCATTATGGGAAATGTAGGTTCCAGTGTCTTTTGAGCTTTGCTTACAAGGATCTTGTATAGGTGCAAATATAAATGAATGAATAACAATAACAGGAAAGTCATTTTGCATTCTTGTTATGATGTGTTAACAACTACACTGATTATTTTAACCAGTCAAAAGGAAACTCAGACTTATTTCCAGCTACGTTTGCCACTGAACAACATAACACAGTAAGCTTTCAGTCCTGCTTTGAGTCTCATTCTTTCTGGTCTTGGCCTTTTGTCCTGACCTCGTCCCTCATGCCTCTCAGCACCGACCGAGGCCTTCAACTCAGTCATAAAGCGATCGTAAAATCAATCACCTGGCCTTGGAAGCAGTGGCACCGGTAAATACTTTGCAGAGTTTATTGTGAGAATGTTGTCACAGTCTGATAGTGTTGATCAGTTTAGAATTGGTAGGTATTTACTCTAACGAGGCTTTGCTGTTTGCATCTGTCTCAGTAGAATATCATCATGAATGTGCATTTCTCAGAGTGACTGTTGCATTCTTTACTACAACTCAAGGAATTCTGCATCAGCACTATTTGCTTCCTTATACACACTTTCCATCAGCTTGTTCCTGTGCGTGTGTGTGTGTCTCATGCAACTTGTCTTGAGTAGTCACATGCAGTAATCAGTCCACTATCCACATGCCTGTCATTCCTGTCCTTGTTTGTCCAGAAGTGTCCCTTCTTGCTTGCAGATAATGTGGATCTTTGGGTCCTGAACTACACGCGGTCAGTGCTATAGATAGAGACACCATGAAACCACGTGTCTCACTGTTCATCGCTCCTAAAGTAATCCCATGCTTCCTGTAGGTGGAAGGAAGTGCTCAGGTGCTTTGGAGTTGCTTCTTTTTCATTGTGTGGCTTGTTTAAGATATGACCTCACGTTTGAGAGGCTGTACAGTGCTATGGACTGTCCTGGAGTATCCTGTTGTGCTAAACAGAACAATGCTGTGTAGTGGGTCTAGTTTACGGTTCTCAAACTATTATACGAACCCCACTTCCCTTTCAAATTTAAGGTGTTTAGGGTTTCACCTCTCTCATATCCTCTGTGCTGTGGTTCCTATATGATCTATAGCCCTCTGATATTCACACTATCCCACCCAGCCTGTTGAACTCCGATCGGCAAGGTCAAATGCCAGCAGTTTGCAAAGAAATAAATTTCACCTTGAGAGCGACACACTAGACTAAGCACAGCTTCTCAGATATCCACTGATTTAATGAGGTGGTGGCAAATTAGTGACTAATGTCTCGTGCAGAGGAGATGGGAGTGCTCTGAAATGTGTGGATGCAGGTGCTCGCTAGTTCTTTCTCTTCCAAAAGTTTAGTTTCATTTCATTTCATAGCCATTGTTATAAAACCAAACATGTGACAAACTGTAACAATAGTAATAAAAGATAAAACACAGCAGTGTCTACAATGATTCAGCAAAAATTATGAATTAAAAATAACCGAAGCAAAGGAAAATATGTATCTACTCGTACACACAGACATGCACATATATAAATACTTATACATACGTATTTACACATATATTTTACGTGCATGGTTTTATAAGAGCTACCTGAACTGATGGAAGGTGAGGATGGTTTCCTTCAGACACACAGACTTCTGTGTGACAAAGACATATTCACATTTAAGAAGCTGGAACCATGAAACATTATTTCAGTGATAAATTGATCATCATCAATTCGATGATCCTAAAAAAAAGAGTCAATTCTCTGTTGATCAGCTGATCGATTTTAATTGAGTAATCGTTTCAGCTCTATTACGCAGCACTGTGTGAAAGTTTAAGGCGACTCCACTGTCCTAAGGGGGATAGTTCCTCATATTCGGCTGTTTGCATAAAAATGCTTTATGATAGTGTTTGTTCAACGCACAAAGTTCAAGAGGCTCCACAGCTTCGTCTGTTTGCTCTTGGCAGCAGCATGGCGGATCTTCCTAATTCACCTCTACATGCTCTGATTGGGACATTCCTGTGGATGACCCAAACAGGTATTCATGTGGAATTTCACAACAATATGAAATGAAAAGTGACTCTCTCTCTCTCTCTCTCTCTCTCTCTCTCTCTCTCTCTCTCTCTCTCTCTCTCTCTCACCTTCCTGACAGAGGAAGTCATACAACCTGCTTTTTTCCATCACGAATCCCTCTGTCTGGTTTGACAGGGTTGGCAGCTGCTGTTGATTTCAGAGCTGAGTTTTATTATTCTTAGTATTGTCTTTTGCTGTCAATTAAGCATTGCAGTGGTGGCACTTGAGTGTTACAATATATAAACTATCTCTTCCATGGAGCAGCATTAAACATATTGAGTGTATTAAATAGACAAAGATTGTGAAACTTCATGTCATTATCTTTAATTGACGTTATTACGAGTTCTAGACAATATTGCATTTACCTTAATAACATAAAAGGTACATGCAAATATCCTCTAAAAATAGACTACCTGCACCTTCAAACACTCTCACACACACACACACACACACACACACACACACACACACACACACGTAATTGTTGTCTCACACACACCCCATCCCCATTTATGTCACCCTCTGACTAATCCCATTTCCTCTTTACTTGAAAAACAAACCCATCTTTATGGCCTTCATGTTGCTTTCTAATGAGCTGTGTGACGTCCAAGCCATTATCAATTATTCCATCCATGCACACTGTCGTTTAACCCTCCCCACCTCAGCTCCAGCAGGAAGGAGGGGCTGTATGATGGCCAACCAGCAACTCTACAGACCTTTGGCCTTCTCTTTTCCACCTTTGCTGCAGTGGTAACGTACATGCAGTCAGGCCAGATCAGGGGTGGAGGTTGGAAAGACTGAATTCGTTTGTTTATTGTTCCATATAGGCAGGGCAGTGTTGGGCCAGAGATGGAGATCCATTGTGTAGTATCTCCCTGCCTTCGTCATGAATAGTAGCTTTCAGAAGCAAGAGCGACTGAGGCGAAAGGCAAAGTGCTCACAATAGCTTTAAGTTTTATTGCGTTCCTGTCGCCGGCAGCAGATTTTTGGCAAGTGACCAAATGCAACATACACACAGCTGCACAGCTTGTTTTCTCCAGCTGAACTCTCTCTCTCCCTCACACACACACAAACTCTTATCTCTCCCCCAGTCTCAGTCGTAAGCGCACGTCTTTTTCTACAGCTCTCTGCCCCACCATTCATTCCTTCCCTGCATCCATTTCCAGCAAACTCCACTCGGCTTGCACTAAGCTTTCTTTTGTGCAGTTTTAGGACAACAATGCTGTTTGTTTTCCGAGGGCAGAGCAGAGAGACGCTGCCTGGCAGCCTCTCTGCCTAGGTCGCCCGTGTCTCCCGCATGTCACCCTCTGTGCGTCTGCAGTGACGTCTGAAGGGCATTATCTGCCATAGGCCTCTGTTTGTTTTGGGCTGCTCTGGGCTTGATAATGGCCCATTACTGGGGAACCAGAGGCTCATAGGCACCTCAGTGGAAACTGCAGAGACCTTGCTAATCTGGATGATACCCAGCTGGCATTCATCTTAGTAATACTAGCTATTTTTGGGAGTAGTTTTTAGATGAAACCAGCTCGACTGTAGCCAGCAACAACACAGACCTGTTGCTGAGTATTTTTAGTGCATACTCTGGCTGCTAATGATATCACTGAGGCGTTAGCTGACCTCTGCGTCTGTTTATGTGTTGCTCCCAGACATTTGGCACCCTGTGCGTAAAGCCAGGAAAGCCAGTTCTGTCTGAGTACTTGTTGAGCATCAGCTTAACACAATAAGCTGATGATATCCTGCCTCTCCTGTGGAAGGAATGTATGTTTCGTTGACGGTTACATCAACGGAAAGAAGAAAAATCCTCCAGTCATTGTTGTCAGCTCTGCTCTCACTTTCGGTCGGTCTTTCTGTGTGCACGTTACCGTGCAGTCTCTCTTTCACCGCCTCCTCTCTCTTGACATGTCTTGCATGACACAAGAGTAAATAAGTCATTTCGGCTGCTGGTATTTTCTCCTTCAATCATTTTATCTGTATGTCATTCCCACCTGCACAGCACTGTTGACTGCACTGTTGATATGAAAGTCCCAGCCCAAGAATACTAAATATCTAATATAATGGTAAAGAGTGGGTAAAGTAGTTCTTATACATAGTTAAGAGGCTGCCTCCCACGATAGATTTTCAAGGTGTTCAGTGTTTTATTTTAGTGTTCCCAAAATCACACCCCCTCCTACACCTGCTGCAGGTGTCCATTAGACCTTCACTTCCCTGCACTACACTTACACTACATCCCCCCTAACATTTAACCACACTGCACCCACATTTAGGATTACACAACTGATCATTTGCAATCTCAACAATAGGCTAACAGCTTGGCTGACCCTGCTTGTGTGAAATGGCCTATTCAGCAGTACAGAGGCCATTCTTTTTTCTTTTTTTTTTTACCACCCAACTCACTGGAGTATAAGAGAGGTGTAATCAGTCAAGGACAGATGTTTGGCCATTGTTTTAATGGTGTGAAAATTCCCCTAATTTCTCTGCAAAAACAAATGACCATCCATGTGTGTTATTATGTCATTATTAGTTAGGGAAAAGGATAAAAAGACAATGCTTGAGTTTTTGAAAAAAAAAAAAAAATTGCAATGATTATCTGCAGCTCTCAATTAGGCAACATTAGTCAAGTGTTTGTATTGTGCTGTGTGTGGAGTGGAGCCTAATCAGAGGTTGCCTGAGTGGATTGTCTTACTTTACCCTGAGAATTCTCGCCTGTGTTTAATCCTTGCATATCAGTGTTATTTGTCCCCTGTGTTATCACTGTTATCTGTCATTATGTCAGTCAGTCAGAGTCCCTGACACACATGCTGCTCCTCTTCAGACGTGTATCAGCCACTGAATGTGCAGTCAGTCGTGTTCAAACAATCCTGTTCGAAATATCATCATGTTTAAGGACACTGTTTCGCACACTGTGCTTCCTATCACATGGATGTCTTCACTATCACTATCGCTATCACTGTCTAACTTGACATGCAGCTTTTCCTTTTTGTTTGTAGCTTTTTTTTTTTAATTGAGTTCATAATAAACTGGGCTGGCTTGTAATTCCTGCAGCAGAACTTGTCAGACATCTAGTCTGAGCATGAAACAAGGAATCATTCATAGTTCATTTGGACAGGAATGTGCCTCAAGTAATTGCACATGAATTTAGGATTTAGAAATCCTGCAGAAATGAGTCCAGTCTAGTCTTCTAGTCTAGTCTTCTGTCTAGACACTGTGCAACTGTGTTACAGTATGCTGGATTGGTTTTGTATCCTGTCAAGCCACAGAACTTCAGGATTGTGCAGTTTGCCAGACTCTGAGAACCCACTGTACAGGGGTTTAAGTTTAACTGAGACTTCTTCATGGTGGTATAGGAATGACACTGTTATTTGTAGCGCCACATGTTTATTCTGAGCAATTTTCCATTAACCTTTGTACAGTCCTTTCGCTTTTCCTGGAAACATCTGCTTACACAAGAATAATGGATACCCCTCAGCCAATCACGTTCAAGCAGTCTTGCAGACCAGCAGAGAGAGCGCTGAATTTCCCAGTATTCCCTCAAAAGCGTACTGAGTGTGCAGCCAATGGCCTGGGCGGGGTGCTGTCAGCTTCACTTATCTCAGAGCCCATACCTATCAGCTCTGGGGTGGTGCTGCAGCTCTGTGTCTCGCCGTAGTTCCCCTTAAAGCGCACAGCATCTAGTTTTCTGCCTCTCTCAGCTCTGTGTTGCTCACTGTGGCCTGTACTTGCATGCAGCTGATAAACCTGATGCTCTTGTATACACTGCCTTTACTTGTCTTACTGTAAACAAGGGCTGCAGCCAATATTTTGACGTAGTACAATTTCATGTTATGTTTATGTTAAGAAGTTATTTTGCGGGTCAGGTAAATTCAGCAAAATTAAAGGGTAATAAATGACTAGTAACGTTCTCCTTTTTATTTATTCTTTTATTTGAAGAATCAGTGAAATTTCCCAGAATGACTTGTGATGCTGTCATAACGGTCCTCCAGTCCTGTTTCTGTTTATCTTGGTAATCAAATTCACAGTGATAAATGCAGTATCAGCTGTATGAGGGTAGCTGCCAAAGAAACCAGCGCCTAACAGAAACTCCTTTCTTTTTTTTTGGTGGGAAAGTAGTGATGTTAGTCTGGTGGTTCCCACAGCGTGAACAAGTGGGAGCCCACTCCCTGCCCCACCCTTTCTCTTTCACAGACCTAGGAACTCTACAGCCAGAGTCTCTCCCTCTGGCTCATAAACACAATCCCACTTTACTCAGCAGCAGGACTGATGACTGATGAGTATTATCGGGTTTGATAAGCATGGAAACCAAGTGAGAACAAGTCAGTGTTTACATGAAAGCGAGGCGGGACTGCGCCGTGACACAGATCTGATCTGAGGAGGAACAGACTGAAGTGTGGGGTCATGTTTTAGGTGTAGCAGGAGACGGTTTTTCACTCAGCTGGGAAAGTGCTGACTGGCAGCAGAGAGGATGAGACGGCTACTTTTAGCTTCGCCTGCAGACTGGGAAACTCCTGCTTGCAGACAGAGAGTATGTGCAGGGGGAGGGGTGTACATGAGAGACATGACAGAGTTGTGTGTGTGTGTGTGTGTGTGTGTGTGTGTGTGTGTACACAAGGGAGAACAACTAATATACTGGCTTGTGGCTGGGGCCCAGGTCTTTGAACTCTCTTTTGTTCAAAGCAACAGACATCTGTCTAGACACCAAATATCGCCTTTCCACAATTCACTGTTCTGCACTTGTCAGCTGGTGTATAAAGTCAGACAGACGCCAGGCAGTAGATATTTCAGGGCCTTTTTAACATGATCACCAGAAATGTTACAGGCAATAAAATGTCAACTTGGATTTGGATTATAGCAGATGAGAAAATAAAGGTGCTGTGCACGATTTATTATATCTGCAGAATGTGCATAATGACCAGAACTGAGTCAGTATCAAACTTTCCAACAACATCAATGATAAGAAACCTAAAGTTACAATCCTTAACTTTTTAAGATTTGTATTGAGCACAACAGAGGAGCAACTGGTGTTCCTGTTTGCAGTGCAACCAAATGATATCTTGCACATTTGAATACAGAAGTTCATAAATATGAATTGCAACCCCATCTCATTTCATGCTGCACATGGTGCAGGTAGTTTTTCATTACAACTTGCTGAGACGTTGGCAACATGCAGCCTGTTGCCTGCAGCTCTTCATCCATCAAGTCACTATCGCTCCTTCTTGTTACATTACTCGCTTACAAAAATTAAAAATGATCCTCTGACAAAAAATGTTCTAGTTTTTAAGATGCATTTTAATAAACGATCACTTTTAGTGCTAACCTCAGCGACATATATATTGCTCTTCCTGCTCTTCCTGCTTCACATTAAAAGACACCCTGTGTGTCACTAATTGAATGCTTTTAATGTGAAGCAGCAATAATTAAATGATAAAATTAAAAGAATGTTTTCTCCAACCATCCTTGCACAAAGAAAAACTTCCAGTAAAATAACAACTCAGTCATTATCTTAATATCAGTGTCTTAAATTTCAGTGGGGTATGTCAGAACACCAATTACAGACGGAGCATGTTTCCCTGGCCTCCATATACACTGTCCTACATGGATGTCACGTGCAGACACTGGTGCGACTGTTTCTTTTATACGTGTATGAATTTCAAATGGCGTTCATGGGCGTTTTCTTTCCTGTATCAAACCTGCATAATTTCAGCCGTAGTCTGCATAAGTTCTACTTAAAACCTCTCCAAGTTATTGAAGTTAATGAGGCCAGCCTTTACAGCCACAGAAAAATAACCTACAATGTCTATTATCATTTTCCCCCTAGTCCTTCAAACCACAAAGACGTGGAGAAAATGACTAATCTATCATTTCGGGGTGAGCTAAATGGAAGGCTTTGAATGTGGAAAAGGCATGATCCTTGCCTACCTCTCATCACCTCTTGTCAGTCAAGTCTAAAGTGCAGCCGGCAACATTTAAGCCCTAAAGCAGTTTATTTCCAGTGAGGCTACTTTATTACAAAAACTGCTACAGTCTGAAAAGCCTCAGATACTCAGTGAAGGGACCACACACACACACACACACACACACACACACTGTAGAGCTGACAGGACTGACTCTTCTTTTAGCCTTTAATGGATGCCGTTTGTATTCGTCAGCAGCAAATTTAAGAGTTTTCTTTGCGTCTGAGCTGTAGTATAGCAGCACTGTAACACACACACACACACGCACGCACACGCACAGTCAGTTTTTCATCTCTGAGTGTTGCTGTTAATGGCACTGACTCATAATGGTTCCCTGTTCTTGGCACTTTGAACACTGTGCTAATGAATCACATGTGTGTGGGTGGGTTTGTGTGTGTAAGGTACAGCAGAGCAGTGGGGCCTCGCAGCTCTGTGCAGTAGGTGGTCCCGGTTGCTGTATGTGTGTGTATTGTGATAGGGTGGGCTGTAAAGGGGGTGGTCCTTTTTTCTGATCCTTGGAGGTAACTTTTTTTTTGCAAGGCTCCTATATGTACATGCTGGTGTTTAATGCCACACACTTGTGCACACACACACACACACACACACACGCTGGTGCCCTCCCATAGAGTTTCAGTCAGACCGGTGGTGCTGGTAGTAGCTGGCATCACATCACAGGAGCCTCACAGTTTGACTGAAGTGACTCAGTTGAGGTGGTTTGCCTGCAAAGATCACTTCTGAGTGCCAGTGGGATTTAAGAGCCGCCTCTTTCTCCCACTTCACATGCTGGTTGAACTGATATTTTGGCGCCACAGAGTAGTAAACTGTAAACTACTAATTCTGTCTTTACTTCTTAAATTACAGCCGTGGAGGTGTCTTTTTTCCCCCTCCATGTCACGCTCAATCAGATGATAGAGAGAAGGCTGTTTTTCGGTAGTTAGTGAAGAATCATGTAACACTACTGTCGTTTTAAAAATGATTAAGATTCTCTACAGCACAGGGAGACACATGGCAAAGCTCGTTACTCAATCTGTCTCAGTTTAGTTTTAACAAAGCAGCACATAAACTTAGAAAAAAAAGAAAAACTTGAAGCAACCGTACCTCCCTCCAAAATATGACCACATACATTTCATGTATATTCATGTTATCTAATCAGTCAGCTTTAATATCCACCATTAGAGATCCCTTCAAAATAGTTTCTTCCACCAGCTCCAGTAAGACTGTCTGACTGCAGTTAAATCAGATAATGAAGAAGACAAAAGCTCAAAGCCCTTACAATAAAAAAATACAAGAAACATGATTTTTGATAAACAGTTTTTCTGAAATATTATGGGTGATAGTGCTCGGCTACCCCCCGTCATGTGACCCTGGCCTTGCTGGTCATAACAGCTGCTTGAGCATCTCTCACTTGGACACAGAAGAGCATCCACTAGATTCAGTGTCATCTCGGTCCCTGCAGCCCTGCCGTGTGAAGCCTGTTTGCACTTCTCATGTTATCTCTTTATTCATGGTTGTACTTGATCAGCAGCTTCTGTACTGTGTTTGCATATTGCACAATTTATAAACTATGTTATCTGGTGAGCTTGGTAGTGCCAGGGGCTGGCGTTTTTACCTGGCAGCAGAAAATTACTTGTTTGAAGCAGGTGAAGTACAAAGAACTTCGCTCTAATTGAGGTACTGCCACACAAGTATTTGTTGTACTGATGCCAGTTAATGAGAGTCATAGTTATTATAAATGCCTGACCTTGTCAGTGAAATGAGAACTCGGAGTAATACCATCAGAAATCTTTTTCCTGAGTCGGAAACACAGCTCCTGTTGACTATTTTTACTTCCTGAATGGACATTTATTTTTATGGTTGGAAGAAACGTCTAAAGACACATCTTTAACTACTCTTGCAATGTAATGAAAATGCAGTCATTATCTAGTACTGAACCATGTCATTTATGTTTGTCGGAGAAGTTAACATATGACGCTATGCCTGCATAAGTTCATCTAAAGAGCTCCTCCAGACTATAGAAATGAATACAGTCACTCATCATGTATGGATGAAAGGATTTTATTTTCTTCACCTGTGGTGCCTTGCCTTTATGACTAAGCTGGGAATGTTTCCTTTAGATGATTGTTAACTTTGCATTGTAATGCATAGCCCTTTCATGTGTCACTTTCATGTTATCAATCACATTTCAGCTCTTTGAGTCATCTCTGGCTGCGTTTCCTTTCGGAGTGATTACTTATCTTGAGATGAAAATACAGCTCTCTAATCAGGCACTCTCGAGCACAGGTCCGAAAATGGAGATTTTCCGACCCTACCCATTTCCTTTTTTTTTTTTGTCTTTATTCCTCCCTTACTCTTTGTTCCTGAAACAACTGAAGAGCCGTACGATCCAGCTGCAGCATCAGAGGCTGTCTTGAGGGACTACATCCTGCAGGGTGAGCAGGGTGCAGACAGGCTGGAACAAAATAAACACACAGTCCAACATAAAAAACTGGCTTTATGGCTGTTCTAAGTTCATGTGTGTTGCTCTCAGCTGTTGCATTTACTGCACCTTCCCATTTTATCCCTATTATTTACCTGAGTTACTGTGACTGAGACCTGATGACACTGTACGCTTATAATCTGAAAGAAGTATTTGGGGCATTTATGCAACAAAATATTTAAGTTCAACATTAAAGAAAATCCAGAGAAACATTCGAACAGTATGCAGATGGAACAATTTGCATAATGAACACGCACAGCCTGTAACATGATACCTTCATTTTCATTTATGAAATAAAACCCAGAATCTGCAGCAACTTTTCTTGTGAATTTCACAATAAACTTCTGAGAAACTGAACTTGATGCTTCCTGTTCCTTGCTGAGAAGAGCTTTGGTGACAGTGAGGTGTGTCTCAAGAAGGCCCGTGTGTGTGTGTGTGTATGTGTGTGCATATTGCAAAAATGTTACAGGAAATATGTGTTTGTATGAGTTTGTATGAGAAACAGACAAATGGCAATAAAAGGAAGCGAGAGCGCAGAGGAAAGACACTGGAGCCAAAGCTCCCACACGGACTGTAGGATGTGTCAGGGCTTGTTCCCATCCAGTCTGTAAATGATTAGCAGGAAGTGGAATCACAGCTCCAGCATGCGACCCACTGCAGCGTTGGATCATTTAACCCCCAGACATCAGCCCTGCAGTCACAGCTCTGAAATCTTTACATTGCAGTGGCTTTTTGTTTGAGTATAGATATCCTGCAGTGTCAGATTTTCAGTCATTGTCACAGTTTTGCAGCTATCGGATTATGTACACACAGTTTGAACAATGTGGCTTTATATTGTTAGGTCTGGCAGCAGGGAAACTGCACCACAAAATGAACTTTATGTGTAATGTTTCACAACACAATTGTGCGTTTTTTTCTCAGCTTTTGCATGTGTACAGATGTGCTTCAGCTTGGAGCACAGCCAAATTAAAAAAAAAAAAAAAAAAAAAAAGTGTTGATGTCACTTTTGGTAACAGTGCAGAAGAAGAGGAAGTTGTTGACCTCCTACTAAACCATCATCCTCTGTATGCTTTACGATGCATCAGCCTCACCTGTAGAAAAAGCATTCACTGGCTTAATATTAATATAACACTTGTCCCTTCACAGTGTTGGTGGAGCATGCTTCTGTATTTCTTGCTTATTCGCTCATATGATTTCATCTGTCACACAAGACGGCTTTGCACATCACTGCTCTGTGACCTGCCAATTCACTGTCATCCTCACAACCAAGTTCTTCCTGTTATCGGAAACAAACTCTACCTGCTTGAGAGCTGGCACTGAAATGCATTCCCTGTTTGACAGGGTTGCTGTTGTTTTTATTGTGTTTCTCTGACTTGACCTTAAATATATTAAAAGCCTTTATTTTCATGTTTTATCTTTTACTAAGAAAAAAACATTTGCATTTGTGTTTAATTTGTGTTTAAATCTCATTACACCTTTGCTTATCTTGCAGTACCTACTGTATACCAGTGCTTTGTTCTCTTCAGAGTTATTCACACATTTCCCTGGTTTTCTTCATTACAGTGTTATTTTGCCCAGGATGTCCTCAAAGGCTCACAGTTCCAATAACATCGCCCATGCCCGGCGGACGGTGCAGCAGCTGAGAATAGAGGCGAGCATTGAAAGGATAAAGGTACAATGCAACAATAAATCTCAGCAAATTTCATCCCTGCTCCAGTTTTTCTTGTTTGCATTTCACCCAATTTCTTATTATTTCATCCCTATTTCTATATTATAAATATATCAGATTGTTGTAAACTTCCCATTTTAAATGCTGCTGGAGATATTAAAGTGTTCACACAAATAAAATTCACTTAGAAAATGTAAAATCATACATGCTTTTGCTGAGTAACATATCACTGAGGAAGGTGTAAGGATTTCTTTAAAAGAGTGAAACGCATGTAAGGAAAATCATTGCATCTGATTAGCTGTTCCTGCTCTGAACATACATGTGATTAATCGTGTGATAGTTCATCCTCATTTTTGGAGTCCAAACTCAGAAAAATCTGAACACAAAGACATGACACACACATTTTTAGATTCATTTTGGTGTAAACTTTCTGGGGAAAACATTATATCTCACATCTATTGAGAATAAATGTCCGTAAATCTGCTTATAAATCACAGAAAAATTGTTTTTTCCAGAACTTGCCTCAGAACCATCACATTTTACATTTTTCTTCAATGTCAAAATAATCCAGTGTCGGCCGTCAGTACGTCTGTGGGTTCATTGCAAACAGGAACCTCTTTCAGCTAATTCGACGCACTTTATTGATGTAGTTGTATACATTTTGTCTGAGAAGTGTCAGACTTTGAAAAGCACTGCTTTTGAGCATATAATTCCTAGAAGTCACGTAAATGCAAGTAAATACTGTTTATCAACAGACTGACTGATTTTTGTTTGTGAGCATCTTGCGCTTTGTTTCTGTAGGTATCCAAGGCCTCTGCAGACCTTATGAACTACTGCAGTGAACATGCCAGAAACGATCCTCTGCTCATCGGCATCCCCGCTTCAGACAATCCCTTCAAGGACAAAAAACCCTGCACTATATTGTAGTGGATGCCACTTAGCCGTTTATGTTTGTTTTTGTTTTTTTTTTTTTTGTTTTTTTTTTTTTGCTTATTAATGTTGCTGTATTCTTTTTGTTGGGAGGAGTGAGGGGTGGACTGTGATCGTATCATTACCACCTGTTTTGTTAACAATTCAACCCTGATTTTCTCAAAAACAGCAATTTGTAATGATGTGTTGTGGCTGCCCCATTAGCCTGTATTATTCACTGAAACTGTTGGCCTTGGCAGTGCCACGGGTTCAGTTTCAGCTCTGACCACTAACAAGACTTGGGCTCTATCAGTTGTGATGGTATCCGGTACATAATTATGAACAGCAGATATCGTTTTCACTGACACTCCTCAGTGATGGATTCGGCTCCTTCCTCTGTACACAGTCTCATCTCCATTGGGCAGTGACTGTTATTTCCTCTCTGTTTTTGCCTTAAGTGGATTCATGCAGCCAAAGTTTCCCTCCTCTCCTTAAAAAGTATATCAGATTTAAGACGGATAATAGCGTCTTCAGACACCATGCCCCACCAGTATTTTACAGTCTTTGTCCAGTTTAAATCACTGAATTCAGGGATCAAGGTTTACATTGAGCTTCTACTCAAATGTTACCATCATGTATCTTTGATCGGGGCGGTAACAACTGGTGTTAAATTCAACTATAGTAACACAAAGTATTCTGCAACCCATCACAGCAACATCAGCTCCGACTGGTCCACGACAATCCACATCCCATTTAATCCACCGTTTTCCTGTCTGTTATTTGCAGTATGATTACCATGATACAGTGTTGCCTTTGGCTGATTTAATGAAGCATCATGTTGAGATATAAACATCTTTAATCCAAGATCTTTTTTGCCCAGATTTATGCCTTTGGGATAAAATGAGCCCAGTGCTGTGATACTTATGGTACTTTATCACATTAATGCAGTGCATACATTTAATTATTTTCTACTCAGCTGACAATGTGTAATGAAGAGTTTGGGACCTAAACATTTAAATATATGTTTTGACTATTGTTGGCCATTCCTTCTGATAACTTTCTGTGGTACGACGTTATTAGGACGCTGACGTCACGGAGCACGCCAGCAAGTGTTACGCAACACTGTGATCCCCGCCTACTTGCTCATCACAACAAGTGTCTTAGTCGAGTGAATGTGCACGTCATTGTCTTAAAGTGTTGTTGGTGCAAGTATTGTAGGCACAGGTGTAAATGGTATGTGTGCATTGATGATAAAACCACTCTCCCAAGACTGCTCTGAAATTTCTCATATTTTTCATTTAAACTATAACGTTTGTGTCGGTGGGGGTCTTCAGTCTTCAGTCTAACATGTCCTGCATGTTGTGATTCTCCAGGGGAAAATATCTGCTCTGGTAAATTTAACTAAAAAACAGAATAGATAGTATAAATTAAAAATGTCTTACACTCTAAAGCCTTACTCATGTTTGCCTTGTATCGTGAAGAGCACTCTTAATGGGAGTACTTTCTTTAAAAAAAAAAAAAGATGTTTCTATAAAATGTTTTTATCTGTGGGATGAAAGTGATTTGTAACAATATTGTGCCATCTGTTTTTGTCTACATGTCACTAGCAAAACATGTGAAATTGTGTTTCACTGACCTGGTGCTCCGCTTTCAGCAGTTTTGCTATTGTTGCCTTCTCCAAAGGGTACGTTCAGGTCTTCAAATCAGCAAGATCTAGTGTTATTATCCAACTGTGTTTTTTATGATTGTCTCTAACAGTCACTTCTTCTTCCTTGCAATAAATCATTCCTGTATGCCTGTTAAGGAAAACTTCACATTACCACTGCCATGTCATAATTTCTGTCCATTCAGCAACCCCTGTAATGGCCTTAGTGTAATATTGATAGATTAATTTAACTGTCAAAATTTGCATTTTGATAATTGTCTTTATTAATATACCAACCTTTGTATGAAGACTTATCCAAGATTAATAAAGTGAAGCATTCCTACAGTACAATACTGTACTAATATATCAATAAAGATGTGTTGAGCTGCACAGTCAGAAGATTTGAACTTGTGATGACCACTATTTTAACACCACCTTCATCCAGCCCTGTGATATATACAATATAGAAATGTGATTGTTCACATGGCGTCTGGCCAGAGAAATCTGCCCACAGTGTATCTGGAGCCATTTCCTCTCATTAGTCTTTTATTTATATCTCACTCGGGAGAGGAGAGACCTCAGGCCTCTCACTGTGGCTGTCAGACACCCAGAGAACACAAGAAAGCTAAATATAGAAAGCACCAAACCCTGATTTCCGCTCTTGGAGCATGGACTAACTATTTTGGGAAAATGTCTGCTTAGCCTGAAAGTCTGTTTTCATTCTGTGTAGGTGGCCACTCGGGTCTTTCTGACCTTGTTTCTGTCCAGCTGGTGTCGTGCACAATGGGAAGATCACACAGGAATAACACTCATTATCACCTATTGTAACAACTGCAGAAAAACTGAATTACATATGATGGTTCTGACACTTAAAACAGACTAATGATGAAATAACATTGTCACCTATTATTTATTGTTGAGAATTGACTAAAATATAAATAGACTTGGCTTTTCTCGTGTCAGTTTCTCACGGCTGGAGCTCTTTTTCTTGAAAGATCAAATGTTGCTGCAGGAAAAACCAGGTGCATTAGCATTGTGTAGACTGAAGAACACCGTCATTGAATGCCAAATATAGCACACACAGTGAATTCAATCACAATGCATGCTTACCTCTCTAGTGGTGTTCTCATGATGCACGAATATGACACAGACTGCCTGGATATTCTCTGTAAGCATGAATGCCCCTGAAGGCCACCAGGGCACAGCCTCTGCAGTAATCCCAGTTTGTCATTGTGCAGCAATGTGAGAATCACAAGGGGGGGGGGGGGGCATGTGGCCAACGGCTGGCTGGCAGGCAGGCAGGCTGGCTCACTGACCATGTGCCTCACCGTGAAAATCTGTCCTGGCAGTTACAGTGTCAGTGTGTTGGAATGTGCTGATGTGGGGGAGAGGAAGGGGAGGGAGGGAGGACCGGAGGGTGAGGATGGTGGGTGGCGGGTGTGGGCTGATGGAGCGGATTGCAGTGGCACCTCTGTTCCTCTGGTCGGCCCATCTGCTTAGAGAAATACACAAAACAGATATTCTGGTCTACTTTAACCAACTCTCTAACTACATTTGCAGCCGGTAAATTCCCAGTGTCACATCTCATTCATATTCTACAGCCATAAGCAGTTGTGGAAAGTACAAGTCTTTAGGCACTTGCACATTTCCAGTTTATGCTTCTGTAAACTTCAACTCCACTGCGTGTTGGATAGAAATATTACACATTTTGCTCAACACTCTATAGTTTGTAGTTACTTAAGTAAAGGATGGTGAAGGATACGTTCTTCCTTTCTGCAGCAATGACTTGCAAACCTTAAGGGAAATTCCACCATAAAGTGGATTGTATTTCCTCAGTGATGTCAAGTTCAGTTTGGATTAGTGGATTGAGTTAGTGAATAGTATAATACAGCAGTCCCACAATAAATCCTACCTGGATGAAGGTTGCAGTTTTCAGTTTTGAATGGCGTTTCTATTATTTACTCTACCCTCATCGATATAATGAGTTAGATTGATTGAAAAACACTTCTCAGTATGACACAGGTGAATTCAACATCACCACAAACTTCAGACAAAAACTGTAAAACATTATAATCTTCATAACGGAGGATTTCCTGTAAGACAGTTGTATTAGACTGTATTAGTTTTAGTCAGGTGTACCTAAGAAAAAGATGACTGAGTGTATATTTCATGGTTGATTTTCCCTTTTATTCTGCAATAGTGTTATCTGCACTTGATGTTTACCTTCTCCGTCCCTACATGATCAGTGCACTGATTTCTGTGTGCTCTTAATCTTTTCTACAGTGAGCAAGTATAATACATTTCTATATACATTAAACCCACCGGCTTATGTTATGCAATATGTTCCCAGTGTGCACCACATATGACAATTCAAAGTGCACTGTGACTTTTCAGATCATCAAATTCTTCTCTTATTTTAGAAACACCTAGATAACACTTCTCTTGAACTTTGACCTACAATACAACACAGCCCGCAGGCACCACTGACGATATGTTAAACCTAAACCTTTCTGGGGACTGACTTCACTGCAAGGTAAAAGTAGCTTCACGGCACTTACATCAGCCCTCCCATGCTCCAATCTTAAAATAACCTTTTTCCTTTCATCACAACAATGCCACATTACACGAGTTAGCGTCACACCCCACAGTCACGAGCCAGGCAACCTTTCACACAGTGCCAAGTGGAACCGCAGGACCTGAGGTTATGAGCTGTTTTAAGTGTATTTTAATCATTTTCACAAAATGCCACAATGTGTCAGTGATTCTTTAAAATACTATATGTCCTTAAAGCTCTCATTATATAGATTAATTAGTGTTGCCTGTGTGTTATATAAAGGTATACATGTTGTCCTCAAACATTATATTTATTAAACTTGGTTATATTGATATACTGTTATATAGTTATGGCAGCAAAATAAACAGTTTAAGTTTATTTAGTTTGCCTTAAAAGTTAAAAGTTTTATCATTATTATTTAAGTATCACAAATTGAGATTCTAAATCTTTAGCATGCGTACATCTCTGCTGCCAACACACACATGCATGTCCATCCATTTCTTTTGCTTGCTTATCTTCGTCAGGGTTTTGAGTTTTGGGTCCACCTAACCTGCATCGACTGTGGGAGGAAACCCAAGTAGCAGAAGAACACATAAACGTACCGTGAGAGCGACAGAAAATAATAAAGGGGAAACATTAAAATAACTGATGGAATGTTTAGTAATTGTTCCACTACTGATGGTATCTGTAAGGTTTTATAAAGTATTAGATTGAATAAAATCACATGGTCTGTCTCACATGAGACATTGAACTGGGTTGTGCAACTCAAGGACAGCCTTCGCCTCCTCTCCTCTTGTGATCATGACTCTGCACATTCAGAGGGGATTGCCTGATGACATCACCGTCATTCAACTCCACAGAGATCACCTGCGTGTGAGACACAGTTGGAAAAGGAGAGGAGCGGGAGTGTTTACACCGTCTTGCACAACAGATTGCATGCCAGTGCCTCATTTCCAAAAATTTCCAAGTTTCAGTCATGTGCTCTGCTGTAAATCACACCATATATTCTGGTCCCAGGGGCAGAGGGAGTTAGCAACATAAATAGCAGGAAAACACCTGATGCAACCTTGCTGTCTGAATAATACGCACAGAACTCTTATATTATGAATATTCTTTTTAATGCAATATGTCAAATATAGACATTGCAAGTCCATATTCCTTCTTTAACTGTGCAGCATGTGTGCAATTGTCACATGCTCGTTTCTGGGAAGTCAGCTGGTGAAAATGCAAACTAAACTGTCCAACAAATCACTGAAAATTGGTGAAAAGGGAACCTGTTTGGATGAATGAACATGTTCCTGCTGACTGAGGCAGAAGCCTGTGCAGAGAGCGGTGAGGATTATTGTTCTCTTCAGCTCAGAGATGGCGCTGAGGCCACAGAGGCCAACATGACCCCTGTGATCCGCACGTGACTCCTCTTTTACAACTGCTAAAGGTCAGAATTCAGCTCGGCTTTACTAAAATTTCCAGAAATGAAAAAAAAGAAAACACATGTAGTTCTGGCTCCAAAAATACTTTTTATTGACAGCAATACATATGTGTATGTTGTATTCAGATTTTGCAAATAGTTAAGGTAAAAAATGAAACATAAATACACTTAAATATCATTAGAAATAACTTAAAATTGTAACAAAAGAACTATTTTACTTGTGGCAAAAAACCAGCTGGCATAGGAAACACTTAATACACAGAATGTCTTCACTGGATGTGTAGCCCTTCCCTTTTTAAATTATGACAATAGCAACACCAACATTAACAATTTAAATCAAATAAGTGAAATTGCAAAAGGTCCAGTGTTTCAACAAGTGCTTTGTTTCTGCAGAGAGAGGCCGAGGCCTTGGTCCACTCAACAGCTCCATGTTCTGGTTTCTCCCCACTTTTCTGACTCGTCACAGAGGCTTTACCAAACAAATACATGATATAATCCTTCTGTACAGTGTCCAGCTTCACATTAAAAAGCACACATGCTTTTTTTTAATTTCCACCTCATGACGATACAAGTGCCTCGCCATCTCATCTCAGTTGCAAATGCTGACAGACGCAACTCCAAACAGTCCTGTCCAAAGTGGAAATTCATCCTCCTGCCTTTGTTTCTTTTAAATACATCCCATGTAGACATCAGGGTCTTTTTTTTCCTCCAAAATTTTCTTTCCCCATCAGCAGTGCTTTGGAATTTGATCTCTGGGTGGTAATATGTCCATCAGGGTTCACACCACTCTTCCTGTGCTGATAAAAGTCCTTTCACAGGTTTTTGCAGCTGAAAGTTCATCGTTCCGGCAGGTTGATGATAGGTACCCACTGGTCCATACAGCGGCTCTCTCTGCAGAATCGGTTCACTTTGCTCAAAGCAGGGTCCTTCCACGATGTAGAATGTGGGCTCTGAAAACATGAATAAAAAGAATAAATGATTTAAATGCTTTTACATGAGTACCTCTGCACTAAGTTATAAATAGTCCCTGTGTGTGCATATACAAGGTATTTCCTTCTACTGAAATTCTTCAGGAGTCATATGAGGGAGGAGTCATACACATGTTTACCGAATGCACAAGAACAAGTACTGGCAAGTTCTTCCTTGAATAAGAATTTCACTCATGTGCACATGCCTCAACATCTTGTATAAAATCACAACATGGTAAAATCCATGTAGTTATCAAACATATCGATTGATGAGAAAAGATACTTACTGTGACCAGGACACAGTGAAGGTCCATAGGTTCACCCCCACTCTGTTTCCCACCTCCTCCTCCACCCAGTATTTCTGCCAGGCGCCTGGTGTTGTTGACTCTGAGGATGTTGATGTCATTTTCACAGCAGAAAGCCTGAATGAGGGTAAAGTGGATCTGCAGGGCCACATCTTTCACATCTTCATCATCGGTAGCCAGGATGCACAAAACCACATTATCAGGGTCACTGAGGGGGGGGGGGACAAGACAGATATTCTTAGTTTCCTCATATTTCTAACAAAGCACAGTATATGTCCTGTCACACATATGTAAGTAAACTAAACGTGTACATATACGTTAGAGGGTTTTTTTTGACAGTGTTAGAGATCTTTAACAACTGTCAGTAGGTCAGTAACTTAGCGTTAGCAGATATAACCTTGTACTTACACATTGAGTGATTTGGCAGCCTCGTACACACCGACTGTAATGCAGCCCTGTGGTAACGCAGAGGTGAGGACTTCTTCCAAAGCTTTCGCCACTGAATCCATTCTGCAACACAGAAGTATAGTTCAACGTTTACATCGTTACAACAAAAACTTTCCACCGTCCGTTTTTTTTTTTTCTGCTAATGTTAGCTGGACTCCTAGCTAACCACTCAGCTACCGGCACAACTGGCAGATGTGCACAAGTTGGTGTCGCCACGTAAAAGGTTCAGTTTCAATCATGTCACGGTTGAAATCGCTTTGACAGCTGTAGGAAAGTGGAAAGACTTATTTAAGACAGCCAGGTCAAGTTTTCTGACACTTTTTTGTTCACCTACATCCTGGGTGCAGCGTTAGCTAACCTAGTTATCGGAGAGAGAGGACCGTGTCGCGACCACGTCTCAACAGTTAACAGATCAAACACTGTATATTAATATCTACAGTAGCTGTCAGGACGCTGCACGTTAGTAATTACAACAGCAAAAGCTCTGAAATTACCTTAATCTTGCATTAATCTGTTTAATGCATGTAATGTTGCTGCACACAAACAGTAATATGTTGGTAACGATCAGTTTGGCTGGTTGACAGCGGTAACGTTAAATACGCATCGACGTTACATCGGAATAAATGTATATTTACCTTTCTTGAGAATAATCTCCACTTAGTTCTTCAAATGTCATGTTGTACATAAAATCCAAATCCACCTTAGAGCAGGGAGTACAGTACTGGGGAGTTATCCCGGTATCTTCTCGACTTGACACACTTTTTATCTTTGGTCTACTATGCTGCAACTGAGAGATAAATCTGGCAACTTCACATTAAAACCGTCTGGGACAATACAAGTCAGGCGAATATTTGCATAGCTGTGATCATTGGTCGCATGCTAATTTTCCGGGTGTGCTCTCAAGTAGGATTGGACGGACACGCACCACCAGGCGTGTCTGTCTCCAACCGAGTTACTGCCGTAACTGCAGCTGTCTGACTGCTGGCCTCTTAACATTTGGACAAAAATAAAAATATACTCAGAAGCCTGGCTGCAACACACCTCTTGCCCTGCTGGAATAACTTGTGCACATCTGTAACGTCAATTTTACTGGTGAACATCTAATACCCCCAAATCTTGCACACAAACACGTCTAACTTGACAGCAACGATGGTTTCTGACAGTGTAAGAACAACCTGAGAACACACGGGAATCTACATTTAAGATATAGTGAATTGGTGAATAAGTGAATTAATATCTGTTTCCTCGTCGTATGTAATAAAGTAATGGATGGGTAATGTGTTGCAGGACTCACCCTCGCTGCCGGACAGGACAGGACAGGTTTCAGGACAACTGCATGGCAACGGGACGCTGCTTCGGAAAGCTGCCCCGTGATTGGTCCGAATGCGGAGCGTGCGAAAACCCATCGAAACCGCGCGCGAGATCCAAAGGACTGGCGCGAGAAAGTCAGGAGCTTGGAACCAATCCTAACCAAACTACTGTTACACACCTGACTTACTCCTGTTGGGCATTGATGAAAACTGGGTCAGATTCCTGGCTACAACTGTTTCCACTAAATACCACTTGTTTACCCTTTATTTATCGCTGTTTCTATTTAGGTTTCTATTTGAATATAAAAGTAAAGTTAATATAACATGTATTGGCAATCCTGTTATGAATATGTTGAATGAAAATATTATTATTAATATGAAAAAATATTAATTCAAGAGTTTACTTTAAAAAAAAGTACATGTTGAGCAGAATAGCCCCTTTAAAAATGTTATTAAACATATATCATATTATTGGAATATTATTACTTATGCATTAACACATAAGCAGTATTTTAGTATGACAACTGGTCAAGGTGGAGCTAATTTTTGCTACTTTATGTACTATTGGGATTAATCTAACAGATCATCATGTTTTATAATTTAAGTATAACTGGTAATATCAGACTTTGCTTTATGACACTGCAGATTTATAGAGGAGTTTGAAATCTGTTTCCCAACAGTTTTGAACAAATCTGTGGCAATGCATTTTACTAATTTGTTTTTCAAGGAAGTTTTGTTGTAGTTCATCCAGTCAATGTGACATAACTGTCACTTCAACAACCCTGCTCAATGTTTGATTTTATTTTCATTTCCTGGTCACTGTGAGTGTCAATTTCATAATATTCTTTATATGCATGGGAAGTTACATCTAGAAGATAAATAGTAGATAACGGCTGCATCAATTAATCTGAAATAATCAATTACCAAACTAGTTTCCAGTAGTTGTAGTAGCCAATTCATATCACTGTGATACATAGAAATGATATCAGGGAAGTTAAAATTGAATGTTATGCTGCCCCTTGGTGGTTGCAATCAGAACTCACTGAGAGACTGCAGCAGTACACAAACACTCTCCTCTGTTATGATTAATACATTGCACAGTGCATTAACCATGACAGAAGCTCTCTCTTCATGCACAGTGTTTACAGTTTGGGCTCTTTGGCTGTAACACAATCTGTGTGAGGGTGTTAGTCTGGTTTACTCTGTAATCCTTTAAATCACTTCTGTAACTTACTCTTACAGATGTGCTTTCTTAAACTGATTTTAATGACCTGTTAACCCTAGTAGTTATTTTAATAACATTTTCACTCTGTGTTTATGTACATTATATAGACATTCCGTTTCCAACCTGATTTCATTTACATATTTACACCCTGATGGCAGGTGATGAGACTGAATAAAAGATTGTAGCTGCTGGACCTTCCAGTAAGAGGCAGCACTAGCACACGTCACACACATGCACTGTATGACTCTTCTCTGCTAATGTCTGTCTGTTTATTGCACTTTTAAATTCCTCTGTTGATTTTTTGTCTCATCATGTGCTACATTTCCACAATGTAAACCCACATTCACCCTTTGAACAACCATCAGCATAAGGTCTTTACATTTAATCGGGGCATTGAATACTTGGCCGCTGCGCTCACTTGTCACAACTTTCCTAAGAGTTTCTGTGTCTATATGATTTCAGACACCATACCATCTCTAAACCTTGATGTTAGTTAAACGCATGCATTGTAAAGGAATCGTCCACACATTCACGCATAGATGATCAGTATAGACGGCGAAGACTTTACATGAGGCCCTTGGGTCACACTGTTGCTCTTACCGGAGGAGACGCTCAGGCAGCTCCACTGGACACAGCTGCATCCCTGCGGTGATAGGGCTGGAGACAAGGCTGATGACAGAGACCTTGGATGGTCAGTAACAAACGAATGTCTTTTTATGAAACCAGCATATGGTCGTGTGTATATCATGCTTGATTGTTATGTTTAACAAACCAACAGAATGCCCACACATCCCTCTGTGTCCTGAGATACGATCAAACATGGGCATGGGTTGTTTCTGGGAATGTTGAGAACTGAATAAAGACTAACCACAGGGGACCTTTCAGGTAGACTCGAGGTGGCATCATGCACTGCAACATGTACTGATGATACCTCTGTTATGCTTGGCCAAGTTTCAATAAACATCCTCAACGTGAGGCATCCTGGGCACCGTCACACTTTCTTCATTGAGGCCTTAACCATCCATAATAAGTAAGAATCTCCCTATTGTGAATGTGATGCACTATGCCACCCATGGTTGAACGTCTCGTTTGTCAGTTGGCCCGTGTCCTGGAGTCTCTGCTCGCGTGTTGCGCATACATTGTGAGTAAATGCAAGTAGCAGTAGCTAACTATCTAGTTTGTTAAATACACTTTATTTTCTTAACTTCAGAGTTTCTGAATTAGATTGTGTCAAGAATACACAGATGAACGCTAATGTTAGGTAGTTTCTAACTTTTTCCTGAAGTTACAGTTTAGCTAACTGATGTTAGCTAGCGCCCTTTGATTTTCAGTGTTGGCTTGGTATTTACCAATATGCCATATATTATCTACTTTAAGCAAAAACAGACAATGGAGGATTAGTTGATGTGGAGATACACTTTGACATTACATTTCATGCATTACAATACTATGATGTTGTTATGACATTTCATGCCTTACTATACTAGTATGTTTTGTTGACATTTTATGCCTTACTTTTTTATGTCTTATTTCAGTATGATGTTTCTTGCCGTTTTTATGCCTTATTATAATGTGAATCTTTATGCCTTACTATACTATGACGTCTTTATGACATTTGATGCCTTATTATAGTATGACTTTTGTTTGACATTTTTATGCCTACATATTTATGACATTTTATGCTTTACTATACTATGATGTTTTTATGACATTTCATGTCTTACTATACTATTATGTTTTGTTGACATTTTATGCGTTACTATACTAATACTTTTTTATGACTTATTACAGTATGATGTTTCTTGCCGTTTTTATGCCTTATTATAATGTGAATTTTTATGCCTTACTATACTATGATGTATTTTTGAGATTTTATGCCTTAATATAATATTTCGTTTTTTGACATTTTTATGCGTTACTATACTAATACTTTTTTATGACTTATTACAGCATGATGTTTCTTGCCGTTTTTATGCCTTATTATAATGTGAATTTTTATGCCTTACTATACTATGATGTATTTTTGAGATTTTATGCCTTAATATAATATTTCGTTTTTTGACATTTTTATGCCTACATATTATGACATTTTATGCCTTATGACGTTTTTTGACATTTTTATGCCTTAATATAACATGACATTTCATGCCTTACTATAGTATGACTTTTTTATGACATTTTATGCCTTATGACGTTTTTTGACTTTTTTATGTGAGGTATTTTTTTACTGTGAGGTATTTATGACATTTTATGCCTTACTATACTATGATGTATTTTTGAGATTTTATGCCTTAATATAACATGACATTCCATGCCTTACTATAGTATGACTTTTTTATGACATTTTATGCCTTATGACGTTTTTTGACTTTTTCTTTTAGGCATTTTTTTACTGTGAGGTATTTATGACATTTTATGCCTTACTATACTATGACGTTTTAATGACATTTTATGCCTTACTATACTGTGACGTTTTCATGACATTTTATGCCTTACTATATATGACGTTTTTATGCCTTATTATACTATTACATTTCATGTATTACTATACTACAATGTTTCTATGACATTTCATGCCTTACTATAATATGACTTTTTAATGCCCTAATATAGTGTGATGTTTTTTGACGTTTTTATGCTTATTATACTATGACATTTCATGCCTTACTGNCTTTTTTATGCCTTATTATACTGTGACGTTTCATGCCCTACTATACTATGACATCTTTACGACATTTGATGCCTTATTGTAATATGACATTTTTATGCCTTATTATACTATCACATTTCATGCATTACAATACTACGATGTTTTTATGACATTTCATGTTTTGATATACTATTATGTTTTTTTGACATTTTTATGCCTTATTATACTGTGGCATTTCATGCCTTACTATGCTATGACATCTTTACGACATTTGACACCTTATTATTTTATCATTATCATTTTTCATTTTTTATCATCATATTATCATTTTTTGACATTTTTATGCCTTACTATACTATGACGTCTTGAAGACTTTTTTATGCCTAATTGTACTATGACATTTTTATGCCTTATTATACTATTACATTTCATGCATTACNCAACACTTTTTTATGCCTTATTATAGTATGATGTTTTTTGATGTTTTTATGACTTATTATACTGTGACATTTCAAACCTTACCATACTATGACGTGTTTATCACATTTGATGCCTTATTATAGTATGAACTTTTTTTAAAATTTTTTATGCCTAACTACACTATGACGTTTTTATGCCTTATTATACTATGACATTTCATGCATTACTATACTATGATGTTTTTATGACATTTCATGCCTTACTATACTATTATGTTTTTTTTTACATTTAATGCCTTACTATACTATGACTTTTTTATGCCTTATTATAGTATGATGTTTATATGACATTTTATGCCTTATTATACTGTGACATTTCATGCATTACTATACTATGATGTCTTTGCGACATCTGATGCCTTATTATAGTATGACCTTTTTTTTTAAACTTTTTTATGCCTTACTATACTATTACATTTCATGCATTACAATACTATGATGTTTTTAAGACATTTTATGTCTTAATATACGATTTTTTTTAAACTTTTTTATGCCTTACTATACTATGACGTTTTAATGACATTTTATGACTTATTATACTATGACATTTTTATTCCTTATTATAGTATGAAGTTTTTTGACCTTTTTATGCCTTATTATACTATGTCAATTTTATGCCTTATTATACTATTACATTTCATGCATTACAATACTATGATGTTTTTATGACATTTCATGCTTTGATATACTATTATGTTTTTTTGACATTTTTTTGCCTTATTATACTGTGGCATTTCATGCCTTACTATGCTATGACATCTTTACGACATTTGACACCTTATTATTTTATCATTATCATTTTTCATTTTTTATCATCATATTATCATTTTTTGACATTTTTATGCCTTACTATACTATGACGTCTTGAAGACTTTTTTATGCCTAATTGTACTATGACATTTTTATGCCTTATTATACTATTACATTTCATGCATTACAATACTATGATGTTTTTAAGACATTTTATGTCTTAATATACGATTTTTTTTAAACTTTTTTATGCCTTACTATACTATGACGTTTTTATGCCTTATTATAGTATGATTTTTTTTTTACATTTTTATGCCTTATTATACTGTGACATTTCATGCCTTACTATACAATGACGTCTTTGCGACATCTGACGCCTTATCATAGTATGACCTTTTTGACATTTTTATTCCTTGCTATACTATGACGTCTATAAGACTTTTTTATGCCTTCTTGTACTATGACATTTTTATGCCTTATTATACGATTATATTTCATGCATTACAATACTATGATGTTTTTATGACATTTCATGCTTTGATATACTATTATGTTTTTTTGACATTTTTTGCCTTACTATACTATGACGTCTTTAGGACTTTTTTATGCCTTATTATACTACGACATTTTTATGCCTTATTATAGTATGAAGTTTTTTGACCTTTTTATGCCTTATTATACTGTGACATTTCATGCCCTACTAAACTATGACATCTTTACGACATTTGATGCCTTATTTCAGTATGACCTTTTTTTGACATTTTTATGCCTTACTATACTATGACGTCTTGAAGACTTTTTTATGCCTTGTTGTACTATGACATTTTTATGCCTTATTATACTATTACATTTCATGCATTACAATACTATGATGTTTTTATGACATTTCATGCTTTGATATACTATTATTTTTTTTTGACATTTTTTGCCTTACTATACTATGACTTTTTTATGCCGTATTATAGTATGACGTTTTTTGACGTTTTTATACCTTATTATACTGTGACATTTCATGCCCTACTATACTATGACATCTTTACGACATTTGATGCCTTATTTTAGTATGATGTTTTTTTTTACTTTTTTATGCCTTACGATACTATGACGTCTTTAGGACTTTTTTATGCCTTATTATACTATGACTTTTTTATGCCTTATTATAGTATGATTTTTTTTGACATTTTTATGCCTTATTATACTGTGACATTTCATGCCTTACCATACTATGACGTCTTTGAGACATCTGACACCTTATTATAGTATGACATTTTTTTCACTTTTTTATGCCTTACTATACTATGATGTCTTTAAGACTTTTTTATGCCTTATTATACTATGACATTTTTATGTCTTATTATACTATTACATTTCATGCATTACAATAATATGGTGTTTTTATGACATTTCATGCTTTGATATACTATTATGTTTTTTTGACATTTTACTATGATGTTTTTATGACATTTCATGCTTTGATATACTATTATGTTTTTTTGACATTTTACTATGATGTTTTTATGACATTTCATGCTTTGATATACTATTATGTTTTTTTGACATTTTACTATGATGTTTTTATGACATTTCATGCTTTGATATACTATTATGTTTTTTTGACATTTTACTATGATGTTTTTATGACATTTCATGCTTTGATATACTATTATGTTTTTTTGACATTTTTATGCCTTATTATACGATGCCTTTTTTATGCCTTATTATACTATTACATTTCATGCATTATTTTTTTTTACTTTTTTACACCTTACTATACTATGATGTCTTTAGGACTTTTTTATGCCTTATTATACTATGACATTTTTATGCCTTATTATACTATTACATTTCATGCATTACAATACTATGATGTTTTTATGACATTTCATGCTTTGATATACTATTATGTTTTTTTGACATTTTTTGCCTTACTATACTATGGCTTTTTTATGCCTTATTTTAAGTATAACCTTTTTTTGACATTTATATGCCTTACTATAGTGTGACATGTAATGCTTTACTATACTATGACGTCTTTGCGACATTTGATGCCTTATTTTAGTATGACCTTTTTTTGACATTTTTATGCCTTACTATACTATGACTTTTTTATGCCTTATTATAGCATGATGTTTTTTTTTACAATTTTATGCCTTATTATACTGTGACATTTCATGCCTTACTATACTATGCCGTCTTTGAGACATTTGACACCTTATTATAGTATGACGTTTTTTTAACTTTTTTATGCCTTACTATACTATGACGTTTTTACGACATTTCATGCCTTATTATACTATGACTTTTTTATGCCTTATTATACTATGACATTTCATGCATTACAATACTATGATTTGTTTATGACATTTCATACCTTACTATACTATTTTTTTTTGACATTTTATGCCTTACTATATTATGACTTTTTTATGCCTTATTATAGTATGACGTTTTTTTACGTTTTTATGCCTTATTATACTGTGACATTTCATGCCCTACTATTCTATGACATCTTTACGACATTTGATGCCTTATTTTAGTATGATGTTTTTTTTACTTTTTTACACCTTCCTATACTATGACGTTTTTATGACATTTTATGAGTCATTATACTATGACATTCTTATGCCTTATTATACTTTTCCATTTCATGCATTACAATACTATGATGTTTTTATGACATTTTATGAGTCATTATACTATGACATTCTTATGCCTTATTATACTGTGACATTTCATGCCCTACTATACTATGACATCTTTACGACATTTGATGCCTTATTTTAGTATGACCTTTTTTTGACATTTTTATGCCTTATTATACTGTGACATTTCATGCCCTACTATACTATGACATCTTTACGACATTTGATGCCTTATTTTAGTATGACCTTTTTTTGACATTTTTATGCCTTATTATACTGTGACATTTCATGCCCTACTATACTATGACATCTTTACGACATTTGATGCCTTATTTTAGTATGACCTTTTTTTGACATTTTTATGCCTTATTATACTGTGACATTTCATGCCCTACTATACTATGACATCTTTACGACATTTGATGCCTTATTTTAGTATGACCTTTTTTTGACATTTTTATGCCTTATTATACTGTGACATTTCATGCCCTACTATACTATGACATCTTTACGACATTTGATGCCTTATTTTAGTATGACCTTTTTTTGACATTTTTATGCCTTATTATACTGTGACATTTCATGCCCTACTATACTATGACATCTTTACGACATTTGATGCCTTATTTTAGTATGACCTTTTTTTGACATTTTTATGCCTTATTATACTGTGACATTTCATGCCCTACTATACTATGACATCTTTACGACATTTGATGCCTTATTTTAGTATGACCTTTTTTTGACATTTTTATTCCTTACTATACTATGTTGTCTTTATGTCTTTTTTATGCCTTATTGTACTATGACATTTTTATGCCTTATTATACAATTACATTTCATGCATTACAATACTATGATGTTTTTATGACATTTCATGCTTTGATATACTATTATGTTTTTTTGAAATTTTTTGCCTTACTATACTATGACTTTTTTATGCCTTATTATAGTATGATTTTTTTTTTACATTTTTATGCCTTATTATACTGTGACATTTCATGCCTTACTATACTATGACGTCTTTGCGACATCTGACGCCTTATTATAGTATGACGTTTTTTTTACTTTTTTATGCCTTACTATACTATGACGTTCTTATGACATTTTATGACTCATTATACTATGACATTCCTATGCCTTATTATACTTTTACATTTCATGCATTACTATACTATGATGTTTTTATGACATTTCATGCCTTACTATACGATTTTTTTTTTACATTTCATGCCTTACTATACGATGACTTTTTTATGCCTTATTATAGTATGAAGTTTTTTGACCTTTTCATGCCTTATTATACTGTGACATTTCATGCCCTACTATACTATGACATCTTTACGACATTTGATGCCTTATTTTAGTATGACCTTTTTTTGACATTTTTATTCCTTACTATACTATGTTGTCTTTATGTCTTTTTTATGCCTTATTGTACTATGACATTTTTATGCCTTATTATTTTTTACTTTTTTATGCCTTACTATACTATGACGTTTTTATGACATTTTATGACTTATTATACTATGACATTTTTATGCCTTATTATACTACTACATTTCATGCATTACAATACTATGATGTTTTTATGACATTTCATGCTTTGATATACTATTATGTTTTTTTTGACATTTTTTGCCTTACTATACTACGACTTTTTTATGTCTTATTATAGTACGATTTTTTTTGACATTTTTATGCCTTATTATACTGTGACATTTCATGCATTACAATACTATGATGTTTTTATGACATTTCATGCTTTGATATACTATTATGTTTTTTTTGACATTTTTTGCCTTACTATACTACGACTTTTTTATGTCTTATTATAGTACGATTTTTTTTGACATTTTTATGCCTTATTATACTGTGACATTTCATGCCTTACTATACTATGACGTCTTTGCAACATCTGACGCCTTATTTTAGTATGACCTTTTTTTGACATTTTTATGCCTTACTATACTATGTTGTCTTTTTAGACTTTTTTATGCCTTATTGTACTATTACATTTCATGCATTACAATACTATGATGTTTTTATGACATTTCATGCTTTGATTTACTATTATATTTTTTTGACATTTCTTGCCTTACTATACTATGACTTTTTTATGTCTTATTATAGTATGATTTTTTTTGACATTTTTATGCCTTATTATACTGTGACATTTCATGCCTTACTATACTATGACGTCTTTGAGACATTTGACACCTTATTATAGTATGACATTTTTTTTTACTTTTTTTTACCTTACTATACTATGACGTTTTTATGACATTTTATGACTTATTATACTATGATATTTTTATGCCTTATTATACTTTTACATTTCATGATTACAATACTATGATGTTTTTATGACATTGCATGTCTTAATACACAATTTTTTTTTTCGACATTTTATGCCTTACTATACTATGACTTTTTTATGCCCTATTATAGCATGACTTTTTTTTTTTTACATTTTTATGCCTTATTATACTGTGACATTTCATGCCTTACTATACTATGACGTCTTTGAGACATTTGACACCTTATTATAGTATGACATTTTTTTTACTTTTTTTTGCCTTACTATACTATGACGTTTTTATGACATTTTATGACTTATTATACTATGATATTTTTATGCCTTATTATACTTTTACATTTCATGCATTACAATACTATGATGTTTTTATGACATTTCATGTCTTAATATACGATTTTTTTTTGACATTTTATGCCTTACTATACTATGACTTTTTTATGCCTTATTATAGTATGATGTTTTTTTGACCTTTTCATGCCTTATTATACTGTGACATTTCATGCCTTACTATACTATGACGTCTTTGAGACATTTGACACCTTATTATAGTATGACATTTTTTTTACTTTTTTTTGCCTTACTATACTATGACGTTTTTATGACATTTTATGACTTATTATACTATGATATTTTTATGCCTTATTATACTTTTACATTTCATGCATTACAATACTATGATGTTTTTATGACATTTCATGTCTTAATATACGATTTTTTTTTGACATTTTATGCCTTACTATACTATGACTTTTTTATGCCTTATTATAGTATGATGTTTTTTTGACCTTTTCATGCCTTATTATACTGTGACATTTCATGCCTTACTATACTATGACGTCTTTGAGACATTTGACACCTTATTATAGTATGACATTTTTTTTACTTTTTTTTGCCTTACTATACTATGACGTTTTTATGACATTTTATGACTTATTATACTATGATATTTTTATGCCTTATTATACTTTTACATTTCATGCATTACAATACTATGATGTTTTTATGACATTTCATGTCTTAATATACGATTTTTTTTTGACATTTTATGCCTTACTATACTATGACTTTTTTATGCCTTATTATAGTATGATGTTTTTTTGACCTTTTCATGCCTTATTATACTGTGACATTTCATGCCCTACTATACTATGACATCTTTACGACATTTGATGCCTTATTTTGGTATGACCTTTTTTTGACATTTTTATGCCTTACTATACTATGTCGTCTTTAAGACTTTTTTGTGCCCTATTGTACTTTGACATTTTTATGCCTTATTATACTATTACATTTCATGCATTACTATACTATGATGTTTTTATGACATTTCATGCTTTGATATACTATTATGTTTTTTTGACATTTTTTGCCTTACTATACTATGAATTTTTTATGCCTTATTATAGTATGGTTTTTTTGACCTTTTCATGCCTTATTATAGTGTTACATTTCATGCCTTACTATACTATGACGTCTTTGCGACATCTGACGCCTTATTATAGTATGACGTTTTTTTTACTTTTTTATGCCTTACTATACTATGACGTTTTTATGACATTTTATGACTCATTATACTTTGACATTCCTATGCCTTATTATACTTTTACATTTCATGCATTACTATACTATGATGTTTTTATGACATTTCATGCCTTACTATACGATTTTTTTTGACATTTTATGCCTTACTATACTATGACTTTTTTATGCCTTATTATAGTATGAAGTTTTTTGACCTTTTCATGCCTTATTATACTGTGACATTTCATGCCCTACTATACTATGACATCTTTACAACATTTGATGCCTTATTTTGGTATGACCTTTTTTTGACATTTTTATGCCTTACTATACTATGTTGTCTTTAAGACTTTTTTATGCCTTATTATACTATGACATTTTTATGCCTTATTATACTATTACATTTCATGCATTACAATACTATGATGTTTTTATGACATTTCATGCTTTGATATACTATTATGTTTTTTTGAAATTTTTTGCCTTACTATACTATGACTTTTTTATGCCTTATTATAGTATGATTTTTTTTTGACATTTTTATGCCTTATTATACTGTGACATTTCATGCCTTACTATACTATGACGTCTTTGAGACACTTGACACCTTATTACAGTATGACATTTTTTTTCCTTTTTTTTGCCTTACTATACTATGACGTTTTTATGACATTTTATGACTTATTATACTATGATATTTTTATGCCTTATCATACTTTTACATTTCATGCATTACAATACTATGATGTTTTTATGACATTTCATGCCTTAATATACGATTTTTTTTTTGACATTTTATGCCTTACTATACTATGAATTTTTTATGCCTTATTATAGTATGATGTTTTTTTGACATTTTTATGCCTTATTATACTGTGACATTTCATGCCTTACTATACTATGGCGTCTTTGAGACATCTGACGCCTTATTATAGTATGACTTTTTTTTTACTTTTTTATGCCTTACTATACTATGACGTTTTTATGACATTTCATAACTTATTATACTATGACATTTTTATGCCTTATTATAGTACTACATTTCATGCATTACAATACTGTGATGTTTTTATGACATTTCATGCTTTGATATACACTTATGTTTTTTTGAATTTTTTTGCCTTACTATACTATGAGTTTTTTATGCCTTATTATAGTATGATGTTTTTTTGACCTTTTCATGCCTTATTATACTGTGACATTTCATGCCCTACTATACTATGACATCTTTACGACATTTGATGCCTTATTTTGGTATGACCTTTTTTTGACATTTCTATGCCTTACTATACTATGTCGTCTTTAAGACTTTTTTGTGCCTTATTGTACTTTGACATTTTTATGCCTTATTATACTATTACATTTCATGCATTACTATACTATGATGTTTTTATGACATTTCATGCTTTGATATACTATTATGTTTTTTTGACATTTTTTGCCTTACTATACTATGACTTTTTTATGCCATATAATAGTATGATGTTTTTTTGACCTTTTCATGCCTTATTATAGTGTTACATTTCATGCCTTACTATACTATGACGTCTTTGCGACATCTGACGCCTTATTATAGTATGATGTTTTTTTTACTTTTTTATGCCTTACTATACTGTGATGTTCTTATGACATTTTATTACTCATTATACTATGACATTCTTATGCCTTATTATACTTTTACATTTCATGCATTACTATACTATGATGTTTTTATGACATTTCATGCCTTACTATACGATTTTTTTTGACATTTTATGCCTTACTATACTATGACGTTTTTATGACATTTTATGACTTATTATACTACGATATTTTTATGCCTTATTATACTTTTACATTTCATGCATTACAATACTATGATGTTTTTATGACATTTCATGCTTTGATATACACTTATGTTTTTTTGAAATTTTTTGCCTTACTATACTATGACTTTTTTATGCCTTATTATAGTATGATTTTTTTTGACATTTTTATGCCTTATTATACTGTGACATTTCATGCCTTACTATACTATGACGAATTTGAGACATTTGACACCTTATTATAGTATGACATTTTTTTACTATTTTATGCCTTACTATACTATGACGTTTTTATGACATTTTATGACTTATTATACTATGATATTTTTATGCCTTATTATACTTTTACATTTCATGCATTACAATACTATGATGTTTTTATGACATTTCATGCTTTGATATACACTTATGTTTTTTTGAAATTTTTTGCCTTACTATACTATGACTTTTTTATGCCTTATTATAGTATGGTTTTTTTGACATTTTTATGCCTTATTATACTGTGACATTTCATGCCTTACTATACGATTTTTTTTGACATTTTATGCCTTACTATACTATGACGTTTTTATGACATTTTATGACTTATTATACTATGATATTTTTATGCCTTATTATACTATTACATTTCATCCATTACAATACTATGATGTTTTTACGACATTTCATGCTTTGATATACTATTATGTTTTTTTGACATTTTTTGCCTTACTATACTATGACTTTTTTATGCCTTATTATAGTATGATTTTTTTTTGACATTCTTATGCCTTATTATACTGTGACATTTCATGCCTTACTATACTATGACGTCTTTGAGACATTTGACACCTTATTATAGTATGTTTTTTTTTTAAACTTTTTTTTGCCTTACTATACTATGACGTTTTTATGACATTTTATGACTTATTATACTATGATATTTTTATGCCTTATTATACGTTTACATTTCATACATTAAAATACTATGATGTTTTTACGACATTTCATGCTTTGATATACTATTATATTTTTTTGACATTTTTTGCCTTACTATACTATGACTTTTTTATGCCTTATTATAGTATGATTTTTAATTGACATTCTTATGCCTTATTATACTGTGACATTTCATGCCTTACTATACTATGTCGTTTTTGAGACATTTGACGCCTTATTATAGTATGACATTTTTTTTACTTTTTTTTGCCTTACTATACTATGACGTTTTTATGACATTTTATTACTTATTATACTATGATATTTTTATGCCTTATTATACTTTTACATTTTATGCAATACAATACTATGATGTTTTTATGACATTTCATGTCTTAATATACGATTTTTTTTTTGACATTTTATGCCTTACTATACTATGACTTTTTTATGCCTTATTATAGTATGATGTTTTTTTTGACATTTTTATGCCTTACTATATTATGACGTTTTTATGACATTTTATGCCTTACTATACAATGACTTTTTTATGCCTTATTATACTATGACGTCTTTATGACATTTGATGTCTTATTATAGAATGACATTTTTCCACGTTTCTATACCTTCTTATACCATGACATTTTTATGACATTTTATGCATCACTATACTATGACTTTTTTTTATATACCATTCTAATTCAATATTTTCACTTTTTCACTGCAAGGGGACTGCATTGATCATCAACGTAATCATTCACCAATAGATCACGTTTCTCAGAATACAACATCTTCAGTTGAAGAATTCTGGCTGTATGTATTCACTAAAACTAAATTGAAGCAGTTTCGACTTATATAAGAAAATGTTCTTAAAAATATCATTTTCAGGAGGAGAGTCCTGGGTTTGTCCACTGGGACCTGGCTGGGTGTCTTCTGCTGAGCTGGATTGTTTGTTACTTCTGCATCTGGAAAGGAGTCAAGTCTTCTGGCAAAGTGCGATTCTCAACAATAATGTTTGACAACTCTGTGGGAGTGAAACAACTCATTCTCAAAAATAGCTTAAAGACTTTTTTTAGTGTTTTTATTTTGTCTACCCCCTATATCTATCTCGCTCCTCCTATTTCAGGTGGTCTACTTCATGGCCACATTTCCTTATGTGATGATGATTGCCTTGTTGATCCGTGGTCTGACATTGCCAGGAGCCATAGATGGTATTCGTTTTACCTTTCTCCTGATCCAACACATCTGGCTAACCCTCAGGTGAGACGAAAATGTGGGTGATGAGCAAGACAGTCCACATTATTAGTTCACATACCATTATATAGCTTGGCAACACTCTGTCAACCTTTGAAATCTTGTTGCAAGTCATGTAATCTTTTTCCATCACAGAGATGCATTTGCCCTGTGCATGATGAACAGTGTGACCAGCTTTGTTGCTGGCTTCATAATATTCTCTGTCCTTGGCTTCATGTCCTATGAGTTGGGTGTCGACATCTCAACGGTGGCTGAATCAGGTAGGTTTTTTGCAATACCACACTATGACCTGTGCTGTATTGTACTGTAATGGTTTGTCCATTAGAAGCAAAGCTGAGATGTTTAATTTGAAAGTCTTGTAAGACAGACAGTTTTAATAATATTACTATGTATTTTTGCAGGTCCTGGCCTGGCATTCATTGCCTACCCTTGAGCAGTAGCCATGATGCCTTTACCCCAACTCTGGGCTGCTTTCTTCTTCATTATGATTATCTTCCTTGGACTTGATAGTCAGGTTTCCTGATGTAAATACAGTTGAAAAGATAAACAACTTTCCTTTCTCTGTAATCATTTTAATTTTTCTCCATCTTAATTCTCACGGACGGCAGGGAGGACTCTATGTATTTCAGCTTTTTGATTACTATGCCTGTAGTGGGATCCCTTTATTACTTTTTGCCATTTTGGAGTCCGTTTGTATAGAATGGGTGTATGGTGAGTTACATTGTTATTCAAATACAGTTACTATCTGATCCTGTCACCCAGCACTAAATACACCTTAAATTTGTGCTGGAAATGTTTCTTATCTGCATTTCATTATCCTTATATTCTAATATAGATTATCTAATAAGTGTCTGTCTCCCAGGTGCCGATCGTTATTATAATAATATTATGGATATGATTGGCTACAGCCCTTCACCTTATATGAAATATTGTTGGAAGTTCATCACTCTATGTGTGTGTACAGTTAGTAAATAAATTGGATCTAAATCTATGTAAATGATAATGGAATGATATTGTAACGAAATTTATAGAAAATGTTTGACAATTTTTTTTTATTGCTCCCATCGCCAAATTTCCAATGCTTCAGTTATAGTTAAGAGTTATGTTTCTTTCTTCACAGAGCATATTGCTTTTCTCTCTGGTCAAATTTACCCCTCTGAAATAGAACAACACCTAACAGTACCCATGGTGGGGCCATGGCCTTGGACTATTTCTTGCTTTCTCTTCAGTCCTCATGGCACCACTGTGGTTTCTCTACAGTCTGGCTGTTACTCCAGAAACACTAAGACATGTGCTCTAAACATCATTTATGCTACATGTATTTCTTCAGTTTGCTGTATTGTTATGGTGGATTAATAGTGGCCCTTTCTTTTTCTCCCCACAGCGACTGAGAGTGGTGACCACTCCAGCAGATGACCTATTCAGAGCACCACTGAAGAAGACCAACAAATCTGAAACATGCTCTTCCTGAAAATGAGGAATATGCTTTGAAGACGCCAGAAAAATGTGTTATCTCTAATGGGGTTTAAAGCCTTTCAACATCCTTTGTAAAGATGGTCAGAAATGTATATAAATGTGAAACGTCTGGTCCCTGAAAGCTGTGAACAAAACAACAACTTTAAAACAGTCTGCTCAATTTATTGTTAAATTTATACTTTGAATACCCTGAAATGATCAGCAGCCTATTTGAAAATATGTAACACTTGAATTGAATATTGCATGAGTTTATTTAACATTATTGTTTGTGATCAAATGTATACATGTATTTACAGAATGTATGTATGTAAATGTACAGCATATGTCAAAAAGATGAGATCTGCAAAGAAATATATCTGTCCGTGTTCCATTTTTGCAGATAATGGAAACTTATGTTGACTGAGGGTGAAAATAAAGCAGGTTTTAGCTGCAGATTTGAGGTGTTGGTCTCTGAGATAGGAGACGGAGCTGAAATCATTAACTACTGGCTTGTTTTATTTAAGTGACAATGTTGAGTATTTTGTGAATGTTTTATAAAATCTAACAACCGCTGATTTCAGCACATCCTCCAGCCTTAACTGAGTTTAGCACAGTTCTCTGATTTGTCCACCAGAGGGAGCTAGATGTCAGATATTAGACCACTGAGCCAACTGTCCAGTCTGCATACTAACCAGACGTTTGCTGGTTTAATTCACTCAGATGTTTTTGAAATGTAGAAATGCCAGTGAGTCAAAACAAAGGTCATGTCACTGTTGATGGTTGGAAGACACAGTTTACCACAGTGAGTACATCCTGCACGCTGGGAGATAAAACATCAGAATCTGTAGAGCACCTTACTTAGCTTTTAATATTATTTAATTCATGGCATTCTTCTTGTGTCATCTATCCTAACATGCACCTGTAGCACACATACAAAAAGACACAAAAAGCAGCACACATCACCACCACTAGATCCAGATACAGAGCATCCACAGAGCAGCCAAAGTGCTTTTCTGTCACTGTGCCAAAGGGACAAGTGAAGCAGTCTTCTAAAAAAGTTTGGGTTATTTCTAGATAGTCTGAAGATTTCCACTTATCATATGTATACAGTTATCATATTTTTATATCAAATTTTTTCCCAGTGTTCTGCAGTATTTTAAGTGTAACATGCATGATACGAAAATGACCATGACATGTTATGTCATATTCTGAGGAGGTTCCTGCCTCAGTCTGCTTTCCCTGTGTAGCAGCTTCAAATATGTGCATATCTGCATCTGGCCAACATCTGGTGCTGTTATATTTAAGGTATACAGTTACTGTAATGCTATTTAAGAATAAGACGTATGGCAGGGTTAAACATTTCTGTAATAATAATAATGATGATAATGATGTATCATAAAGGAAAAAATATGAAAATCAATGAATCTGTGACATTTAGCAAATATTACTGTATTTGTTAAAAATATTTCACACTGTTAAACCTGTCTGCACAGTAAATTTTCTACCTGTGTTTTTCTTTATCTGTTTGTTGATCTTGACCATTTCATATACCACTGAGCACCTACAATAACATCTCCCCAAAACCTGTGAGGAAGAGACTTTGAGGAAGAGAAATCACAATCATATTTTGTCGAGAGTCACCTGATAAACATAAACCTGAACTCAACAGGGGAGGGGGATAAAAATGCAAACACACACTCATGTATCTGACAGTCCAGCCTATAATTTATCAGGGGACATTCTCCTATAATGTACTTTTCTTTGCAAATTTAACACGGACCCACCGCTGGGAGAAAAATGGGACAAGGTGTGCAAGCTGAAAGCCTTAAGACTGTGTGACAACCGTGATAAATGCAGCAGGCGCTGACACGGCTATGGAAAAAGACAAAAGATACCTTTGTCTTGTCACAATAATCCTAATCTGTTTGAAGATTGGGCCACGTTAGAGAGAACGAGAGAGAAAGGAAAAAAAAAACAAAAAAAAAAACAGGAATGGAAGCAGATTCCCGGTCGGCAGTGATAAATGTTGCTACATCAGAACCAGGATTCAGTATGGTGTTTCTCTCTAATGGCCTGATTGCTCAATTAATTTTGTGGCCCGTTCTTTGCCGGCCCCCTTTAATGTGGAAACAGCTATATTTTCTCCCAGATTAGTATAGATACAGGCTGACAGTCTGCACTGCTCAAGGTATTTGGGAGGTATAATTCATTCATAATGCCACAATGCGCCCCATCTATCATCTCAGGTTTTTCATCCGCTAACTTGCCGCTTGCTCCCTCCTCTCATTCCAAGCTCCTGGCTCTTCTGGGGCAGGTGGAGGGGTGTGGGGGGGTGTGGGGGGCAGTGTGGAAGGTGGGGTAAACTCAACCCTGCTAGTGTGTCTGATAGTTAAGGTGTGTGTGTGTGTGTGTGTGTGTGTGTGTGTGTGTGTGTGTTTTGTATGTTTGCATGCATATATGCGAGTGAGCACTGCGAGGTTGAGATGTGAGAAGTGTTGAAATATGAAGTCTGTGTGTGTGTGTATGTGTGTGTGTGTTTTCGGGGGCATGTGGGGTGGTGGGGCATGCAAGGTTGTGAGGTCGGCAGCTTCTCTTCTTCTGATGAATTAGCTGGCATATGCAAGCGATGAATTACCAGGCAATGGGAGTCAATTATCCAAAGAAAAAAAAACGAAACGTGGACCCTGCGCTTGTGGCCCCAGGGTCCCTTTTCCAATTCAGAGAGTGATTTTCCCAAAATGTAGAGGGGAAGAGAGGAGAAGCAGCCTTGAAGGAGTGAGAGTGGGATGATGAGGAGTTGGAAAAAAAAAGAGAATGAATGAAACTATAGTATATAAATGTGCCCCCCCCCCTTTTTTCCTCCATCGTTTTCTCTCCCCCGGACCAAATGCAGAAGGCAAAGCGCAGTGTGAAAATGCAAAAGGCTATTATCAGGCCTTCAGAGTGCACAAATGCCACTTATGATGGATGAGTGTGGGATTTAGAAAGGCCTCCTGTCAAACACTGACCGTTTCCCCTCCTTAAACGGCCCTCTCGTTTTCCTCACTTGTCTTTTGTATCAAAACCATATCAGGCCCCTGGTTGAAACAAGCCTAAGTGGAAGACATTTGTAATATATTGGAGTGGGTGTACACACAGGCTCCCTTGCTGTTCTCGCCATTTAATTTTTCTAACCTCTTTTGAAGGGGAGAGGGAAAGATGGAGCGTTTGTGGTTTACAATATTTCTGAGAACAAGAGGGAAGGTGTAGTGGTCCCGTCATCATGAGCTGTGCTAGCGACACTAGTAAAATGAGACGGCAATGATCATAACGGGTTTTGCATGTTTGTGAATGTTTCAGTGAGGAAACCACCGAGGAAAGATAACACACACAGACGTTACTTTAGTGTGTCAGGAATCTTTATTTCATGAAATGAAAGCAAAGTGGAGAAGAGAGACTTTCAAGCGATTTTGCGCAACTGCTACATTTTTATGCAAAATGAGACAATAACTCTTAGAATCTGCATATTACTTCCATGGACATAAATCCAAATCACTGGATGAACCTGGCCACAAGTGTTGCTTTTGATAGACCAATTTAATCTCAATAGTTGGACGTGCAGTGTAACCAAACTGCTTTAAGACCATAAGAGAAAAGAGGATAATATAAGCTGATAGTGGGCAAGCACAGCCAGAAGTCATTAACAGTTTTAAATCCTAAACTTTACGACTGCCAAAAGAAAACACAAAACCATTAACAAAAGATTCTTAAGTTATAAGAACGAGAGCAGACGTACAGTAGAGTGAGAGTTCCTCGTGAGATGGGAAAGAGGGATATAAGAATAAAACAAAAGACAGTTCTATCCCAAGGTTTAGCTGGCACCACGAGTGGCCTCTGCAAAGAGTATTATGAGGGTAACACTTGAAATGAACCGTTGACACAAGTTGGGAAAATGCGAGGCACAACACAGCGACACAGACATTTAACAATAGGGTGATTCTCAAATTCAGCTAGAGAGAAATTTTCTACTTTTTATTTCTAGAAACTTTGATTAAGTGATGTTTACACTATCTTAATATCAATGAACATGACCCAGTAATTCCCAGCCACGTGTATCCCATGGAGTACTTCTGCAGTCAGCAGGGAGAACGTGGAAAGATGGTGGAGCAGAATAGAAAAATTTAAACTATGATTTGGCAGATATGTGTGGACATTTGTAGATTTACAAATTACACATTTTTCTGAGGCTGATCTATATATTTATATATCTACATTTATTTTCCTAATAACCAAAAAACTGCCAGCTAAAATAAGCTAACTGCACAGGACACACATCCAACCAAGCTGCGTTAGTTAAAATGACAATAAATAGCTAAAATAAATATTGCATAAATAGATGAAATGTCCAGCTTCAAGTTAAAAACCTGCAAACCTGCTGAAAAGAAAGACCAGTAGAGACCAAGCCTAAACACTGCAGGGTCACTATCATTTGTATGAAATAGTTACTGTAACAATATCCACTTTTAATTGTCTAAAATAAATAGTTTAAAGTAAATTAGAAGTCAATTAGAAGTCAATGAATTTTCTCTAACAAAAACATGAAAATGTTTATCTAAGAAAAAGACCTAGTAAAAGCAGGTAAGTAAAAGACAGACACTAATGTAATGAAACACATGTGATCCCTGAGATGATTAGAGAGTGACCATCCCATCATGCTCCGGCTTCCTGTATAACACTGCTCTGTAGATGCACAGCTGACATGGTTCAGAGAGGGGCAGACCGATGGGGCCGTGCGGGAAGCCTCACGACAAGGATCGATCACCCTGCTCATGTTTCAGCAAAATGAAGGTCTAAAGAAAAAAAAAAGAAAATAAAGACAAATTGCCATCCACTACATCATTTTCTATTATAAAATGAAAAACTTTTTGATGTTGATGAAGATTACTGAGAACACAGAAAAAATTACTCTCATTAAAATTCACCTTCCTACGTTTCACCCACTTGTTCTACTCTCAGCTAATAACTAAAAACTTCTACGGTGCACAGACCTCTCTGTCTCTCTAACTGCGACTCCGTGACTTGCTCATGGACTCACCTCTTCTGTCGAACCTTAATCTTTAATCCGGCATGCTCCGGGACCTATGGGAAATGGCTGGTAAAAAAATAAAATAAAATATTTATTCAAAATTTGAAAAAAATTGCCCTCCTTATCTAATCATATGAAGCAAGACACACAACAAGCTGTTGACTAAGACTTTGTTCCATGGCTGGAGGACGCTGGATTTTTAGTCACTTGCTTTGCTGCAAAGGTCAAAGGGATTTTAAATGAGCTTTTCTTACGTCTGGAACAGGATCCGGAAGTTCTGGTTCCACTTTGGCTCTCCTCCAGGGAAGACGGGAAAGATCCATGAACTGGTGACATGTATATAAAAGAAAAGAAGCTGAACTTTCAATTAAGTGACTTGAATGTTCAAATTATGCAGGGTTGTAACCATAGTTACACCAAGGTCACTAAGGTCATGTCTGAGGTGTTGTTTCAGAGATCTAACAATCTGAGCTGTTTACATTCTGTACCACAAGTGACACATGGTGCGTTTGTGAGGCTGTTTGTGATATTCTACAGGAACAATATCTTAAAATGTGAAGTTTGAGGGGTTTAGGTTTAGCACAGGCAGGTATTTCTAATATCCTGGCTAAAGCTCAGTATTTAGCGTGTAGTTTGGTGTTCTGCATTAACTGTAGACGATTGTCTCTTCCTCTGCTCAGACTGATTTCAGTGACGCCTTCCAGTCTACCTAGCGGTGCGTCTCTGCTACTCTCCAACCGTCACAGTTTTCCTCTGGGACTATCAGCCCCTTCACTTCCTCTATTACCCCCTCACACACCCTTACATCCTCCTACACACGCTCTCACACACACATCACCTCCTTTCCCCGCGGCGACATGCGCTCCACAATGGAGAACAGAGTGGTTTGGGAAATGATGGCCATTTATAACTGCCTGACGCCATATCCCACCTCTCTCACACACACACACACACACACACACACACACACACACACACACACACACACACACACACACACACACACACACACACACACACACACACACACACACACAAACACACACACACACACACACACACACACACACACGCACCCACACCCACACACACACACACACACACACACACACACACACACACACACACACACACACACACACAGAGTTTGGTGCTGGGGTGGTTATGGAGAGATGTGAGACAAAGGGAGAACGCACCCTTCTCCTGGCTAATGTCACAAACACATTAACACTTAACTGCACAGATGAACACTGTGCAAAAGTGTCATATCACATCTATACAGTGTGTGTCTTAGATGTATGTGTGTGTGTGTGTGTGCGTGTGTGTGTGTGAAAGCATGCAGGAGTGTTTGTGTGTGTGCAAGATGAGGGAGTGGTTTAAACTGGTAACAGAATACAAATATATATGTGTTGAGCTGTCCTCAGTTTATTGAGGTGCAGTGACAGATGAATTACCTGCACTAGAGTTAGAAGAGCTCTTTAGTGTTTCTGTCTGTCTCAAGTTGGAGAAGAGCAGACTCTTCTTTCTGAGGAAGCCCAGATCTTTCAATGTATGTAGCAAGATGCTGGAGATCTTTGTACCCGTCTGTGGTAGCGGGTGCCATCTACTGTGCTGTGGTCTGCTGGGGAGAAGCATCTGTGCCAGAGACGCCCGCAGGATCAATAAACTCCATCCTCACGGCCGGGAGCATCACTGGTCAGAACCTGGAGATGTTTGAGTCGGTGAGGGGACAAGAGGTCACTGAACAGAGCGCTCTTCATCATAGACAACTCATCCCATCCCCTCCACGACACACTGCAGAGACAGTGGAGCTCCTTCTCTAACAGACTCATTCAGCTCCACTGTCACAAAGAAAGTTACAGGAAATCATTCCTGCTGTTCACCAGAGCACTGTACAACCGTTTCCTAGCTCCCGTGCAGGTTTATCTCCCAGTTGCGCGGCCCTCTGCACACAGGCTTTATAGTGAGATGTCATCACCTGCTTTAAAATTTGGGCTCTGGGAAAGTTTTACGAATACAAAACCTCTGTGGATTGAAGGTTTAATTCAAATCGTCCTGTTCGAAATGGTGAAAATGATTTGTTGCAATATTAGATTTACAACTAGACATCAAAATTGTTTTTTCCAAACATTTTCTTTTTTGTTTTCTGTGTGCGTTTCCTTGTGTTCATCAACAGCACCCTCAAAATCAAGCATTTTTAAATATGCACAATACAATATAAAATTCTGAGCGTACTTTGTTTCACTCTTCCATGGACAATAACTTCATCATTACTGGTAATAACTGGCTGATAGTGGGTTAAAATGTCAGTGGTGAATTTCTCTTTGTCCACTTTTGTTCCTCTGTTGTTTCTGGGATGAGGATGTAAGGCAGAGAGGAGAGTAGGTGACAGAGAGCCAGCGCTTTTATGTTAATTAGACTGCTCACCGATGACGTTTCTAAAAGCTGGTTGTTACACATGGATGCTGGTTGTGTGCATACATCTGTATTTCTGCATGTGTGAGTGTGTGTGTGAGTGCGAGGCCGTGGCCTGTCACTGTGCTGGATGGGCTGTCACTTTCTTAATTGCCTGAGCACGACCCCGCCCCGCTCTGCTCACCTGCCTAATTACTGTGTCTTTCCAGCCAAGAGACTGAAATGAATTCAACTCCATTCAAGCTTCACTGGCGTGAAAAGTGAGGTTACTGACATTGTCATAATACAGTACAGAACAGCGCGTTTGTCCTTCTCGTGATATTTTACAACCCAGAGAGTTTCATCCCTGTCTAGAAAACAAATGCAGATGATAAAAGACATGTCATGTTAAACTGATAAAATGATCTGGTGCCATATCTAACACTTTTCAAAAAGGGGTAAGTGGTCTGTAACAAGTGTGTAAAAACACTGGTATGGTCCTTTAACTTGAATGGCAGCAGAAAAGGTGACTTCCCCTCAGAATACAGATCCAAAATGACCAAAATAAAAGTCACAAAAACAAAAAGTTCAAGAAGACAATCCACAACACAAGGGTGAACAAGTTGTAGCTACTGAGGACCGAGAAGAGAAAAAAAAACAAAATAAAACGTAATGTGAGAAACGGAGCAGATTGAATTGAATCAGATTGTACAATGCAAATGAAATGCTAATGTGATGCTAATGAGCAGAGGGAGGGAGGGAGGGAGGGGGAGAGTGTCAGGTAGGAGGTAAAGTTTGGTTAGAGAGCGAGCTGGCGAGACAGCAGGCAAATGGGTAACGCTCTGCTGAGCAGTGAGCGGGCTACCCATGATGCCTCGATGAGAGAGGGAACATTAAGTGATAGAAAGACGGAGAGATGGAGAGAGAAAGAGACTTGGAGGAAAGGCCCCGTGGGCTAATGAATGCTGATTAATTCCCAAATTACATTTCCCAACTTTTACTGTTTCTTTTTTCTCTGGTGCACGTTTTCCATCAAAACCATCCTGCCCCTGTCTGTTTAATCACTTGTATTCTTTGCTCATTCATTTGTACTCGCTCGTCTTTTAAAGCCACATTTAACTCAGGTTTAACATCATCATCTGAAGCTGTTGTTACACAATCTTCACCTTCCACACAACTGGCCTTGTTCATTTCCCCATTCAGGAAGTTTTTCCTCCTTAAGCTTTTCTAGTGTTCTTACTTAGGGGACTTGGTTGTTGGGTGTTTGGATGTTTTTACTACATCTACTTCACATCTGTCTGTCATGGAAAGGGTCCATTCCTGTGTTGATCTTCCTGAATTTTCTCACGTTTTAAGGGCTGGTTGAAAGGCAGCTTAGAAAGTCCCCTGAGGTAAATTTGTGATTTTGGGTTCGCATTCTGTAAATCCAAATCATTATCCATCCCCTTGGGCAGCTGACAGAAGGCTATTACATAATTTACTCTGTTGTCCAATCCAAAACATTTTCTCATATGCTACGGAAATACTGATATGAGGTGGAGAAAGATGAGTATGACGTGTTGATATGGTCCCTGGCCAGAAACAAACTGATGACGTTGCTGTTACACATGCACCTTAACTGCTGGGCCAAGAGTGACCAAGTAAACCAAAAGCTTAAATATAGATACAGTACACTAATATTTGATCAACGTCTTTGAAACAGAGTAGAGAGTCATCTATAATTCAACTCAGACAAATAATTATTACCCTGTTGGTTGCACTGAAATACGAATTTCAGCTACTTGTACTTTACTTCTGTATTTTCACTTCACGTAACTTACCTATACTCCACTACAGCCCAGCGGGAAACATTTTACTTTTTAATCCACTACGACACGACAGCTCTAAAGGTACTTGTGACTTTACACGTCAGTGGTTTGCATACAGACATATGTTAAGCAGCTCAACAGTTTATAAAATAGTTTAAATTACTTTAAACAAAAGTAAAATGCTCCGTACACATGAATGCATCAGTTTAGAGAGAAATGACTGCTGTAAAGAGCGACTGTGAAAGTTTCTAAAGTAAAGAAAATGAAGTTAAACATGCTTAAATTGTGTCTATTTACTTTGTCTCCCAACAAAAACAGACATTTTGCTTCTACAGAATTATCTCTTTCTCAAAGAAAACATAAACGTTCATTTTATTTCCTGTTTTATTTAACTCACATAACTGATTGCAGCCTCCTGCTCATCGATACCATCAATAGATAGACTTGACTTTAGTTGGCTTGACTTGTTATTCTCTCCTCTCTCCCCGTTTATACTTGAGTCGGTCTGACTCGGCTCTGGCTCGGTTAATGGAGCCACTCCGTCTTTTCTGACACCACAGCAATCACAGCTGCTTCATCTGCTCCTGTCAGTGTCTCCAAGTTAAAGACCCTCTGAAGAGACAAAGAGCAAATATCTTTTTGAATGCCTGTCGGGTTTTCCAGAGCTTTCACAGACCAACACATACACATGCACACATATGCATTCATCAGAGCTGGGGGGGTGG